>NC_089507.1:201340909-201647955 GCF_036850995.1 Saccopteryx leptura
CATGGAGTCATGTTGATGATCCCACGCTCAAGCTGGTGACCCCACACTCAAAATGGATGAGCCCGCACTCAAGCCGGTGACCTTGGGGTTTTGAACCTGGGTCTACACCATCCCAGGCCAACATTCTATCCATTGCACCATCACATGGTCAAGCTATCATTTATTCTTGATAGAAATAGTAAGATAGAGAAACCATTTAATCATGAGCCCAGGCAGATGACAAATAGTATTATTCCTAAGCACAAAGCAAGTCATTAAAAACACTACTTATTAGATTTCTCAGTATAAGTATATTTAGACAAGTCATTCCTTTTTATCAATTCCCACAGGAACCACCCAATTCAATTTCCAAGTTGGTTATCAAAAATAGTTCATGGAAATAACTGAACATGCGACAAAAATACCATCATACTCAGTTGCCCAAGGTGGAAAAAAATTGTGGCAGCTTCCTACTTCCTCAAAATGGCAGAAGGTATCTAAGGATGAGGAGAGAAAGGGGAAGAGTAGGAAGGAAGGAAGCAACTGGGCTATGATTTTACCCTGGAGTTTAATGTCAAGGGTGCTCTCTCAGGCATTTTCACCTTAGCCACCAAACTTTTAACTCTAGCTAGTTTAGCTTTGCTTTGATTTTATATAATGATAGTACCAACTACTTATGTGGCTCAACAGCTTTTTAAAATTATCTTAAATCTAACATTAATATCAAATTCCAAAAAATAAACAAAAAACTCAGCCTGGAGTAGAGGTTGCAAACTCCAGTGCATCTAAAGGCTGGCTAGCACACATAAGCGAGGACAATGTGACTTACCACGGAACTGTAAACTAAAGAACACACATGCATCCCCCAACTCAGTAGACGACTGCCAAGGGGGACCCAGACAGTGTGGTTTTCAGGTTTTTTAAGAAAAGCCATAAGTCTAGATTTGTACACAATTTCTCCTGATTTATAAACAATGGCCCAAAAATAAACTCTTCTTTTTATTAAAACACTATGTGGACCAAGCAAAATATGACTGCAGGTAGCCAATTTGTGCTATCTAGGTAAGAGGTAAAAAAAACTACGCAAAGGTCAAAATCTACAAACTATCCCCTCCTTTGTCCTAGTAAATCAGAGAGGCTTAGCACAATTCTTCATCTCTCTTTGCAGCTGTGTTTCAAGGTGAACCCCTAAAGCTGGCTTCAGGATGCGGAGACCTCAGACAGAGAACATCCAAGCTCTGACACCTAATTGTCCTCCTAAAACATTTCCTTTTATAAAAGACGAATTTACGGTGTATATAATAAATGGCACTGCAGGCAAAGCACTTTGTACATTGCCTGGGGCACATAAAAAATTCAATAAATGTTAGCTATTAGCCCTGGCCGGTTGGCTCAGTGGTAGAGCGTCGGCCTGGCGTGCAGAAGTCCCGGGTTCGATTCCCGGCCAGGGCACACAGGAGAAGCGCCCATCTGCTTCTCCACTCTCCCCCTCTCCTTCCTCTCTGTCTCTCTCTTCCCCTCTTGCAGCCGAGGCTCCATTGGAGCGAGGATGGCCGGGGCGCTGGGGATGGCTCCTTGGCCTCTGCCCCAGGCGCTAGAGTGGCTCTGGTCGCGACAGAGCAACGCCCCGGAGGGGCAGAGCATCGCCCCCTGGTGGGCGTGCCGGGTGGATCCCGGTTGGGCGCATGCGGGAGTCTGTCTGACTGTCTCTCCTCATTTCCAGCTTCAGAAAAATACAAAAAAAAAAAAAAAAAAATGTTAGCTATTATATTGAGTTTTATTATGAATGAAGATAGAACATGGATCAGACTGTCCATTTCTCCCTTAAACAAAAGTTTTTGAACAAATTACAAAACCCAATTATCCCGTTTAGACATGAGAAATATTTCAAAGGGAACTGCATTCACCAATGTGGTATCTGGTGATTGTATAAAATAATCTAATTTATGTCTTCACAGGGTATTTTGCTATTTTTAAGAACATAATAATGGATTTTTAAAGTTTTGAGTTAATATGAAATTTTAAAGTTCTGTCCCATATTAAATAAGGGGGATCATAAAATATGCAGATCTAGCTTGAGTTAGACATGAAGCCCATTTTTTTCCAAAAAGGTTGCCCCACTTTCCTGGCTCCTCACGTGACCATATAGTTGCAGAATGTTAGATCTGAATCATGCTATAAGGCTGTCTGGTCCAATCACTACATTGTATAGACCCTGCAGGTAACTCTTTCAGGTCCCACAACAGTCAAAGGCAGACTAAAGCCCCAGTCCTCTTTTCCCATTACCTCACAAGTTCCTGGAGGCATGTATGTTTGAGGTGGTTGGTTAAGGGTAGCAGGGCAGCTTGGGACTACAACTTTGAAACAGAGCTGTTCTCTGTGAAACCAGTAACCGGTACTGCATACAGACATAAACCCTAGCCCTTAGGAGCAAAATGTTAAGGGGCAGGGTGGAAAGGTTTCCTATACACAGATCAAAACCTTGCTTCAACACACCTCAGGTTGATGGGAATCTTGTTTAAATTCCTCTAATGTTGACTACGCCTTTTTAGCCACTAGCTTGGAACAAGAGTTCCAAACCTCTCTGAAAGAATTTATTGTACTTTATTTACTGGGAAAGTAGTCACTAAGCAAAGGAACCAATGATTTTCAAATAATGTATTATGCTTCAAGCTGTCCAACTTTCAAAGCACTGAGAAGTATTTTTTGAAATGTAGCCTAAATAGAGAATATAGATTGTGTCCTACATTCAAAATGTGTCTTTCTAGAAAGCACCTTTTAATGTCAAAGGATATAAAGCAAGCTGTGAATAGGAGACTAAAATTAGCTCAAACCACAAATAACCTAACATACTTATCACTTCCTTATGATCAACCTACAAAAATCAAACACTAAAGGCATTTACAAAACTAAAGGTGCGGTGTCAGTTAATCCTTTAACTTCAGCTGCATCTTTTCTTCCTTATAAAATGGACCTGGCATGTAAACATTACCAAAATATGACATTTTATTAATTTGAAGGCAAGTGTAAGGGAAACCATTAGAGCGAAGTTTTGCCCTGTGAATAAAACATCATGTTCCGTGCAGTTCTTAAGTGGTTAGAATGGTAACCACCTCCTCAAACTGAAGATAGGAAATTTTAGATGATGGACCACACCCATCTCCAGCTGTGTTTCACACTGAACACTAGGGACATACCGGACTCCTTTAAACCAAAGCTTGCCTCCATCTCCTACAGCCATTTATTTCCTACTTTCAAAAGCAACACCTTCGAATGAACAAAGTCTGTTGGGAAACACAAAAGCTTGTTGTCACCAAGTAGTGGACAACTTGCAAAAGGATGTTTGATTGACAAATATGCAGTCATGGAAAAAAAAATTTGTTCAACTTGAACTACTTTTACAGAGATTCTCTCTGCATAGTAACCAAGTTTTCTGGGGAAGATTCAAGCTTACAAGGGATGGAAACAAGTGCTGAAACAAAGATGAGTATAGAACCTATCAACTGCCACAGTAGACTGTATTGTTACTCAAACTCTCAAAAGCAATCTTATTAGCAGGAAGAAAAATAAAGGAAAGTAGCAGACCTGGACAGTTATTTGTAGCGAGAACAGATGAAATGAAACACTGCTAATGACACAAATATTCCCAGGGTATATCATGTCAGAACATGAAGAATATTTAAATATTCTTAGAAATGGTACCTCGATAGGTACATAAAGGACCCATTTCCTTGTGAACCCAGCATCACAGGATGTGGATTCCCAAGGACTATTCAAGGGGTATATGGTCCAGCTGATCCTTATGTGTGGCTAAATCATCTGGTGTACCAATGGTTGTTCCAGAAATGTGGCTCTGTGCCTGTAAACCCCATGTGGCTTAATGCAACTTCCTGATCTTGCACCATTCTGTTTCACCCCACCTCCAAGGTCGATCCTAAAGACTCTGTCAACAGGGAGGTGGTGTCCAGGTAGTAGAGAACAATAATGCTCTTACCCCTAAGATGCTCTTAAAATACAGGGCCCAAATCAGAGTGATAGCAACAAAGCACAACAATGTCAACAAAAACCAAAACAAAATCTCCTCCCCCCCAAAAAAGACCACTGGGTATCTTCTCAGGACCCCTTCTTTCTGTGCAAAAGGGAGCCACACAAATATCTGTGATCCTGTGAAGGCATATTTTGCCTTTATCTTTGCAGAAGCAAACTAAACCTTGACTATTTGAATAGCGAGGCAACACAAAATCCAAAGGGATAAATATAACAACGACCAATGTTTAACCATCAGGGAATGTAAAGCTAATTTACCATATTATGCTAAATGCAGCCTGCCTATTTGTTCTCTTAAGTGAAGCTATATTCAGAATTGATTTCATCTGCAGACGTTTCTAAGTAAGCCCATGTTCTTAAGAGAGCTCCAACTATCCGGAATAATTACTGTACTTGATGTCCACTTTCCTGTAAGCGATTCACAATAGTGTACAATACTCCAAGTTAATCAGTACTCATCAGAATAAAAACCAGCTAAGCTGTCTGCTGGAACTCAGCATGGCAATTTTTAAGAGATTTTTCAAGGGGAAGAGAAGCATCAATAAGAGATCCACGAAGAAAGAAAAAAAAGGGTAGAGAAATTTCATAACAGAGTAATGAAGATAAGGAAAATTTTCCTTCTCTAATCACTAACAAATAAATTCTTAAAATACAATTTGGAAACCTAGCTTTGCTATGCTCATCTTAATCTTTGCAAGTGGTGTTGCTCACCCACAAAAGCCACATACACAGCTGAGGCTTTTCCTTCTTCATCTATAAAGAAAACATGCCTCATTCAGTCTTTGGGAAGAAACCTCTGCAGTAAACGAGAAGAAACCCACCCAAGATACAGACCACTGGGCCCAAAGGTTTCCGTCAACAGTGGTTCAGCCTCAATAAGGATTTAAGAGATTCCTGGCACAATACTAGATTAACAGTAGTAAGGAATACTTATGTTCTCCAAGGAAAATGCAAGCCTCAAGTGTCACTTTGCTAATAAGTCATGTTGACTTTTTGAGTCCATACTAAAGAACTAACTTCTGGAAGCACCAATTCTAAGTACCATGGTATACCATAAAACTCTATGGCAGGGGTCCCCAAACTACGGCCCGCGGGCCGCATGCGGCCCCCCGAGGCCATTTATCCGGCCCCCGCTGCACTTCTGGAAGGGGCACCTCTTTCATTGGTGGTCAGTGAGAAGAGCATAGTTCCCATTGAAATACTGGTCAGTTTGTTGATTTAAATTTACTTGTTCTTTATTTTAAATATTGTATTTGTTCCCGTTTTGTTTTTTTACTTTAAAATAAGATATGTGCAGTGTACGTAGGGATTTGTTCATAGTTTTTTTTATAGTCCGGCCCTCCAACGGTCTGAGAGTCAGTGAACTGGCCCCCTGTGTAAAAAGTTTGGGGACCCCTGCTCTATGGCCTTGGTAGAAACATAAGCATTCACAACTTCTAATTGAATCATGTTACTTATTTTTAAAAAATCATTTATCAGTTGTTTGCAGTGTGACTTGTACTGCATCACAAAGATCAACTGATGGGGGGGTTAATCTTTTCTTTGGCTATTTATTTTGAGAAAAGAAATTTTTCCATGTCACATGGTCTTGTTTCCAGTGTTCAGACATTCAAAATTTACAAACTGTCAGAGACTCATGATAATGTCAAGCAGCTCTGAAAAAAGAGAGGGCAGCAGCTAGTAAACTGGGAAGCCCACTTCCACACAAAGTAAAGCATTATTTCTAAAATGCTGGAGACTTAGGTACTTTCTTCTAAAACATGGCAGATATGTAAACTATCACACTATTCAAATGAAGTTTAGACCAGATGTTGGTTTCTTAAAAAAATTACAACATAAAGGGCAGCTACTCTTCATGTACCTAGCTAGGGCTGAAGCTTTCGTAAATTCTCAAGAATCAGTTCCTCTATCTTTACAGGAAAAACCACTCAATTGCTACTTAAGAGAAAAAAAATAACTCATGTGTCAGAGCTACTCATTTTCCCACATTACTAAATCAAATGAACCCTACTTATTAAGAATGTTTAATTTAATACCTCTTGGGGGAAAAAGTCAATTCTTTTGAGTCCTTAACTGTACTTGCAAACTCCTATAAAGTTTTGAGCCTAACTATACTCACTGACACCTATACACCTCACAAAACTGAGCAACCACTGCAGTGTTTTACAAGGATTATTTCAGGAACACTAAATTTTCTTTGTGAGCATATTAAAGACTTTTATTACTTGAAGTGAACTTGGTGATCAGTCCAGGATAACTTTACAAAGGAAGGGACCTACTCAGCATTGTTAGTTTTAAAGCTAAGACACTCTACCAAAAGACTTAACTACTCTCTTGTCCTGAAGGGTGATCTGATCAAAGGCCATAAATGTTAGCCTTTACCATTTATACTTTGAAAAAAATCAAAGCCTTTGTAGAGTTGTTACTTTATGGGGAACTATATTTTATATTCCACAATCAAAAGACATTTTACAAACCAACTACATGCAAAGCCCTTCTAGAAGGCATGTGAAATAAGTCAAGAGTGATGAAGACAAAGTAGAGTAATTCAACAATTCTTAGACATATATCACCTGCAAACTGCCTATTGAGTTAGCCTCAGGCCAAGTATAAATGTGTTGTTAAATTTAAAGTTCATGTGAAACAAACTGGCAATATCAACTTCTACTGGGTAAGAATTCAAGCCTTTATTCCAAGTCACCAAGTGGGCAATACTAAATTCCCTCATCAGGCCATGGCTCACAATGTGGTAGTTTTCTCAAAGAGTGGCCTTTGCTATTAGTACTACC
Organism: Saccopteryx leptura; assembly: GCF_036850995.1. Classification (NCBI taxonomy): domain Eukaryota; kingdom Metazoa; phylum Chordata; class Mammalia; order Chiroptera; family Emballonuridae; genus Saccopteryx; species Saccopteryx leptura. The sequence continues at coordinate 201,347,725 of NC_089507.1, forward strand.
TACCATTCCCTCCTCTCCTAGAATGAGAGTTGAGAACCACGTCCTGTTCGTCTTTCTGTTATGAGGGCCTAGCAAAGTGCTGACAATCAATTCAATTCCAGCATTTGTTAGGCACTTATTTTGTCCTGTTTGCAGAAGACACCAAGTGAATGAGAAAGATGGACTAGCAGACCTCAGGAAGCTTGGATCTTGGAGAAGATAGATGATCTGGATCTAAAGGAACAGCTCCCATGAGAACTGGCCTTCAGAAGAGATAAGTATGAAGCTGTATGGAAATGCACAGGTGAGAAAGCCAAGATCTGGTGTGAAGAGACACACATCTGAGTGGGAAAGGCAGGCCAGACAAAGTGTTGAGCCAATGTGTAGAGGAATAAAATAGAAAGATAAGTTTGGAGAACTCTTCACCTTCTAGCACGGCTAGGAGAAGGTACATGGGAGGGGATGGCTGGGACCTGGCTGCCATGCTAAGGAATTTGGACCTTACAGGGATTATGAAAGCATTAGAAGTAGTAAAACAGAGGAGTGAGTGACAGGCTCATGTCTGTTTTTAACACAGTTACTAGTGATAAAGTGAAGAATATACATGGCAGGGTAGGGGGAGATGTGGACAGACCTTGAGGAACCATATTAATATACAACTGGTTTCACTCATTTCTAGAGTAAAACTAGAAACAACTGTAATATTATAGGCAAAATTTGAAAACCTAGACCACTGGGTGGTAGAAAGAATGCTCTAGTGACCAATCAACAAGATGTGGTAGAGGGAATCAAGAACTAGTCCAAAATCCCCAGCATTCCTGATACTCAAAACACACACCAGTGCCTGGTACCAACCATGCTGTCTTGGAAACAATGACCCAGCTAGACTTTCCATTTTCCAGAACATGCCCAGCCTATCTGTCAGAATTAGTTTACCATGAATGAATGAACACTAACACTATAGGGAGGAATGCCAGAGTGTGCAAAATACATATGGGTTCTAGTGGGCTTAAGAAAAAGTACCTGTAATTAAAAGCACATCATAGGAAAAAATTTCTGCAATCTAAAAGATCAGGGGGAAAAAAGGAAAGAAAAGAAAAAGAAAGAAAAGGCACAGTCATTATTCTAACAGTTTATTCTCTGAAAAACCCCCTACAGAAAATTTCATATTCGTTTCTATCATAAATTCAGTATATATTCAATCACATTAGTCAATACCAGGTATTTTAATAGGTTTTGGGGAACTATTCATGCTAAAATGCAAAATGCAGTGGGAAAGCCATGAAGCCCAACAGCAGATAACTGGCAACTAAAAACCATTTGCATTACCATTATCCCCCACCTGACCGGTGTTTATGTACTTCCAAAAGTTCCCAAGTATTCCTATAAATATGCCAGTGATGTCAAACAAATAATGATAACAGAAAGTTCCCTCTACTATTACTCCTTGTGCTCCCAGTTAATTTAATATGAACCCTGACAATTACAAAGGCCTTTACACCATTTCCAAAGTGGTGATCAAACACCTAAATTTAGTTCACTCAAACCAGGGCGAAACAAGAACATTTAGATCTAATGGGTCACTCAAGATGACTAGAACTTCCCAATCTCTCTATGTCATTTCCGTTTATCTTTTTTTTTTTAAGTGAAGTGAGTCATAGGGTATAGATTTTTCTACTCTTCACAAGATACAGTTTTTCTCTGAAGAGAATGGTATTTAAATAAACATTACTGGGAAATTTTAATATTCATCTTGGATGGTAACAACATAAGCTGTAATATAATAGTGAAGAGTTTTAGTGAACTAATGTTATAACATGGCTTTAACCTAGATAGGCATTAGATCGTATTTCATAATAAAAGCAGTTATAAAAACAAATGTCAGTTGGAAGAGTGGCCCATTTCACTTGCCTGCCTCTAACATGGAATAAATATTGCCTTCAAGTCACAAGCTATGGTTGCCATTTCCTTTATATGAAATAATCAAATCATTCACATCAAAAAGCAGTGAACAGTGTCAGAGAAATCAAAGAATTTAGAGATGAGAGAAAGAACAAAACACCTGACCCAAACCTTAAAACTACAGATGGAGGGCAGCTTGATCAGCTATTTTCATTCATTCAAGCTCTGTCTTCCCTCATCATAGCTTCAAAAACCAATCCCTTTGTTCTGTCTCCTCTTGGATGGCCAGACCAATTAAACTCTAAACTCACTAAATATTACTTCCACTTTTCAAATCAAGCATGTGATCATTTAAATGATAGAAAACAATTTTTAAAGCTATCTACATATGCTATCAAAGCTGACTTTTTATAGACCTAAATGCTTATTTGTGTCTGTGCTATTTATTAGCACTAACAATTAGAAACACGGGTATGCTCACTTTGTCAGGTTAAGCTTGCAGAGAATCTTGGCCTGACACTATTAGTTTTCTAAGCTACCACATTTCTCAGCATTCAAGTCTAGTTTTTACCCTTTTTGTTCATTGCTACCAAGTTTTGCATCTTTTTGTGCTAGTGTTAGTAGTGTTGTGAGAAATAATTGCTGCCTTGTTTACAAAATTTTAAGCAGAAATTATATATTTTTGGCCACAACAAATGAAGAAGCTCAAAATACTTTGTACAAGGCTACCCTCATTGTGACACGGTACAAATTGTTAATTTTTTAACTTCCATTTCCTCCCAATCTGAAACACATTTCTTTGAATTCCTGAAAATTAATGGTTTCGGTAAACTGACAAATACTTTGGAAATTTTGCCGTTTTCAACTCAAGGTCATCTGAACTCTATGTTTTTTAAAATGCCATACTGCCCAATAAAGAGCCACTTTTCAACTCAAAAAAGGAGAAGAGCTTCTAATTTCAATTTCAGAAAAGAAAAATACCTGTGAGGTAGAGGTGAGAAAGCCCGTATGGGACAACTCTCTAAGATCAAACGAAACAATCTCCAGGAATGTGGCAGTCCGTTAGGAGCTCAGGGAAACTCAATATATAATCTTGAATAAGACTTGGAGTTCAAATGCGGTAGGGAAACTTAAGAACAATGAAGGAAATTAAAGACGAACACACTCCAAGCTATGGCCTAAAACAGTAAGGAGAGAAATTCAAACAAGAACTTTTCAGAAAAGGAATTTGTTGTTACCAACTCAGTTTCGGTATAAGATTTTCCCCAATGCCTCCTGGAGGCCACCTTCACTTGTGATGGGGTATAACATAAAATCCGACAGTTCAGAGCTACAATTTTTCATTTAGAGCCACTTTAAACTCCACTGCATTAAATTTGACATGTCTACACATTCTCAGTCGCTAGTGGAATTCATTCAATTATTTAAGACAGACTAGACACAGGATACAAGTTGTATATATTTACCAATCATACTTATACAGATTACAGTGGTTATAAATATTAGTCTACCAATAACTAATCGACTTCTATTCCAAGTAAAAAGAAGCCTGTCAAGTAAGTCTGATGCAAATCGACATGAAACCAAGCCTGCCAAAAAAAGGCTCGTTAGTCAAGCATACCCAAGAATCGCTTAAAGCTTTTTTCCCTTTTAAGTGGAGCTCAAAATAGATGTTAATACTACCAGCTGATGGATCTCACAATTTTCCTTTTGAGCCCCTAAGCTGGACACAGAAGAAACTGCCTTCTCCCTTTACACAAGTAACAAAATCTCTCTATTCTGTACATTGTTTATTTTAAAATACCGTGTGGTTTTGGTTAATCCTCACAACCCCCGCAATGACATTTAATCAGGAGCACATATTTTCTTTAGAGGGTTTAGCTGCTTGTGAAGGCAGACCGTTCCGTGTTTTTAATGTTTTAGAGATGTCAGAAACCTTACCTTCCTAACTTTTCTCATAACCCACAAGTAGAGGACTAAAGACCTGAGCATCTCAGTCAGGACCAAAGGCCAAGATGCTATTTCGGAGGAGGTAAAACCGTTAACTGTCCCTGGTTCCTGCCTGAAAGGGTAACATTTTGGCCCCAGTGAAGTGGGTACCTCGGCCTTTCTGGCTGGAAATATCTTTAGCCTGAGGTTTCCAGGGCTTGCTGCTTCTCCTCATCCAGCTCATCTGCCCAAATGTCTCTTGCTCTGACAGACCTTCCCCGACCCCCTTCTCTGCGATGGCCCACCTTCCGTTACAATGTTTTGTTTTCTTCTTCACAGCACCTGCCACTAACTGAAATCACTGGCTTGTGTGTCTGCCCGCCCTGTTCGACTCCAAGCTCCACGAGGGATAAAGGCTTGTCTGTCTCGTTCAGGAAACACGACCTCCAGCGCCTAAGCAGTGCTTCGCACAGAACAGGCACGTCAATTCCTATCCACTAAATGAATGAACAGGAAGGGGGAAGGCGACTGTCATCCTTGGGACTCCCGACGCACGCAGAGCAGGGCAAAGGAAATGTGAAGGAGGGAGGGGGAGTAACCCTTTCCCCCAGGGAGACAAAGGAAGAGAGGCTGAGGTGGTCCAGCCGAGAAAAGGAAGTGGTGGGGGTGTTCTATCAACCCCAGGGGACAAAGAGTAAATGAGAAGGGGGGCGGGGTCGGGCTGCAAGGGATTCGCGCTGAAGGCATAGACCCCAGGCCTCCGGGCTTGAGAGGTCACCGGGCTGGAGGATGTGAGGTGAGGGAATCTAAGGGGAGTGCGAGGTTTGGGACGGACGAAGGCCGGCCCGAGGGACAAAGAGAGAGGGGGCCGGCCTCTGCCGCCGTCGGATCGAATCCTCAAGCAGTAGGGCCGAGGCGGAGGTCGTGACACAAAGGGGCAACACGGCCCGAGGTTCTAAGGGGAAGGTTCACGCGGCCTAAGAGAAGGGCCTGCCGCGCTCCGGGGCGCTCCCGCACCTGGTAAATGGCCGCCCAACTCCCGGCCTTGTCGATCTGCTCGAACTCCTTTTCCATCTCCATGACGGGCCAGAGCGGCTGCTGCACCTCCTCCTCGGCCCACTGAGCCGTCTGCCGCTCTAGGCCGCGTCGCGCACTCAGCCGGGAGTACCGCTGCAAGCCTCGACTCCCGCCGCTACCGCCGCCCTAGCCGCTGCTTCTTCATGTCAACCCGGCAACCGGAAGTACGCACCGCGCTGCCACGGGCTCCGCCCCTCAAGCCAATGAGAGCTCGAGAATGCCGCCCAGCATTTCCGAGGGGCGGAGCCAGGGGCGGTACTTAGGGAAGTGGCCTCAGCCCCGCGAGAGGTCTTGCAGTGCACGCTCCCTCCTCCCCTCCTAGACTCCGAGCTTGGGCGTGGCGCGCCCCCGTTACCTAGGCGACTCCGGGAGCCCCGCCCAGGGCGCATGGGTTTGCAAAGCCTGCGCGGATCGTGAGATCAAACCTCGGCGAGCCCCGTTGAGTCACAGGGTGTCCTTGAAATAGTCATGTTTTTTTCCTGCAGCGCCGGGGCCCTGGCCTTAGTACTCCAAGCTGGAGTATGGGCTTAGGAAGCATGCTTTATTTCCTGCTTCCCACCTCTAGCCAGAAGTCTACCCATTTTTTTTTTTCGTGCAACTTACTTAGAGCTTCAGGATTTATATACCAGTCTGCTGAGGAAGGCCCCCTACTCTCTGTCCTGTCCTGTACTGAAATGCAAGATTCCCGTTTGGAGTCTCCAATTTCGGTAGCTGCAGGAATGAATGGATTGGAGTCCTGGGATGATTTTCAGCATTTCCCAAAGTATCAAGGAAATCTTGACTAGAGGGGAAGCAATAGAACACAAATTCCATGGTACATTAGTGTGTTGAATAATGCAGCTCTCTGGGTCCAACCCCTAAGTATTCCTTCCGGTACCAAGAATTTATATTTTTTACCAGTAACCCCAGCTAATTTCATTGTACACCTATGGTCCTGGGAACTTATATGAGAAGAGCCGGTCAGGTTGCCTTCCTGCAAGTTCTACTTTAAACCATCCAACTCTGTTCTGGTGCATTATATGGAGTTGTGAACTGCATGGGGTCAGGGAACCTAGAGGACCCAGTCATTTCTATTCCCTGTTTGCATCCCAGGCCTGCCCAGAGTAGCTGCTGGTATGGCTGGTTGAGTTCATTCTTGAGTGCTTGTGGCAGGCACTGTGCCTGGCATTCCAAGTACATACTCAGTCTCAACAACAATTCTACCATATAGCAGCACTATTTTTTATTAGCGTTTTATGGATGAGGAAAGTGAAGTGCAGAGAAGGAGAATCACTTGTCCAGAGTAGCATTGTACATGAATATGGAAGTCAGGATTCTAACCCAGTCTCCAGGGGAATGCTTGCTTTGGAGCCAGGCTGGCTGGGTTCAAATTCTAGCTCTACTACATACTAGCTGTGCAACCTTTAGCAAAATACCTAACCTTTCTCTGGCTCGCTCTGTTCCCTCCTTTGTAAAATGAGAATAATAAAAGTACCTCCTCCCTCACAGGGATGGTGTGAAGATTGAATGAGTATATATAGTGCTATTAGTATAGTGAGTGGATCAATAAATATTAGCCTCCATTATTATATAACTTCAAATAATAGCAAATGGGTAGATAAATGAATTCTTATTGAATAAATGCTATTGGCTTGATAAGCAAGGTCTTTAGAAACTGAGTGTTCCATGAGGGAAATTAACAAAAGATGCCCACTCTGGTGAAAAGTTTGAGAGCCCCATACTTGAAAGCTGCCTAATTTAAATCTTAGCCGTTTAAGTGACTCTCCAGGCTCTTGTGTACCCTTCCTGCCTTTGTTGATTTGAGTGCTAGTTTGTCTGGAACTCACAGAACTCCTTGGTGGAAGAGAGAACAGGGCTGGTTCATTCCTATCTTAGTAGGCTGAGCTAAATAAGGAAATAAATCAAATGCCCATCTGCAGCCCAGTGGCCCTCATGCTTGCAGGGCGTGTCACCCAACAACTGGAGCAGTCTTTGAGTGGGACCAAAACTATGCACAGGATCTTGAAGGAGGAGAGGTGGACATGGCAGGTTAAAGCAGGGTCCAGGTTTGGGCTGTTAGCTGTGCTAGTTTCCTAACGGTGCTATAACAAATGACTTAAAACAGCAGAAATTTCTTTTCAAACAGTTCTCGAGGTCAGAAGTCTGAAATCCAGGGGACTGACATGGCCATAATCTCTCTGAAATCTCTAGGGAGAAACCCTCTGTGCCTGTTCCCATTCCTGGTGGCTCCTTGTTCCTTGGTTTGTGACAGCATCATTCCAATCTCTGTCTCCATCTTTACCTGGTTTCTTCTCTATATCTCCTCCTCTACTGTCTACTTCATCTCCCTCAACTTTCTGTGTGACATTTGGTAGAGAGGAGAGACCCATGGTGCCGGAGTCTTCCATGCCTTTCTGAGGCTTCCTTTCATCTGTTAAGCTCACCAATTTCCTGCCAAGGCCTGGACTACAACCAGCCAAGCCCTGGTATCCCCCAGAGATGTGATGGTGGTGATTGGGAATCTTTTAGTGATGACTAGTTATAAAATAAACAAATGACCATGTGTCATGATAGCAGAAACTTTTTCCTGGCAGGCACGATCTCACGTGGTTTCTCTGGCCTTTCCTTCACAGATTTAGCTAATGGAGGAAATCAATGGCCCATTAAACTTTTTAAAAGGTCCTAAAGAGTTGTCAGTGGAGAAGGATGGCTGTTTCCCAAGGATCATCGACTCCTAACTTAGCAGTGTCAGCAAGTTGCCTGGTAAAATCAGTCCTGGTCTTTTTCCTGGCAGATGGCTCAGTGTTAAGGGATTGGGATCCAGAATGAGACCAAATTGGTCTCTGATGAAATGTCACTTCCTCAGAGAGGCCTCTTCTGATGCCTCCTAATAAACAGTGCCCTGTCACTCTACCCATTGCCTTCTTAGCACTTACCAGGCATTTGGTGTCATATTTTCTCCCTAGTATTACCTCATGGTATTAAATTCTATATTTGTTTTAGGTGTTTATCATCTGTTTCCATCACTAAATGTAGACTTCGTGAAGAAAAGTAACTAAATCCCTTTGGTTCGGTGCTGTTTTCCTTTAGCTACAGGTCATTCCCAGATGAGCCCATGAGTCCTTGGAATGTTCCAGAAACTGAGAAGACAGGGCTTCTTTTCACTTAAAAGACTCAGAGCTGAGCCTGACCAGGAGGTGGCACAGTGGATAGAGCATTGGACTGGGATGCAGAAGACACAGGTTTGAAACCCCAAGGTCACTGGCTTGAGCGCAGGCTCATCCAGCTTGAGCATGGGCTCACCAGCTTGAACACAGGGTCGCTGGCTTGAGTGTGGGATCATAGACATGACCCCATGGTTGCTGGCTTGAAGCCCAAGGTCACTGGCTTGAGCAAGGGGTCACTCACTCTGCTGTAGCCCCCACCCCCGTCAAGGCACATATGAGAAAGCAATTAATGAACAACTAAGGAGCTGCAATGAAGAATTGATGCTTCTCATCTCTCTCTTTTCCTGTCTGTCTGTCCCTATCTGTCCCCCTGTCTCTTTCTCTGTCTCTGTCAAAAAAATAAAAATAAAAGAGACTCAGAGCTGAAGGGTCCTCAGGGTCACCCAGCTCCCTCTGTCCACCTCTGAAGACACACAGCCAGGAAGGGAAGTGGCTCTTCCCTCAGATTCACACATGCTCTTCTAACATAGTCTGGGCACCTTGACTGGTTGGCTGATTTGGGATCAAAGACACCCCTGAGGTAGGATAACTAACTGGGGACAAAACCAATGGCCAAGAAACTGGAAACCTGATGCACAGAGCTTCTGCCTCCAGCTACAGACAGCGCTCAGTAACAGTGCTGTCTAGCATTTTGTTTCCCAACAGTCCTGCACGTCAGGTGTTAGTCCATTTTTCAAGTGAGAAAATGGCTGCTCAGAGAGGGTAAAGTGGTGAAATCAACGAACACCCGAATGGCATGCCGGCCCCCATGTTGGAGCAATGGGCACAGAGAGTTAGAAGCTTAAATCCTGGGTCAGCTACTTACTAGCTGTGGCATTGGGCAAGTTGCTTAACCTCCTGGTGTCAGCCTGGATGCTTTCCAGTGAGAAAAACCCAACTGAAAGTGGTTTTCACAAAACGGGGAATTTCCTGGCTCATGAAACTGGGAAGTCCAAGCTGGCATAAGCTGCATCAGGGGCTCGAGCGATGTCATCGTGACTGTCTCTCGGCAACGCTCTTATCCGCTTCCCCCTATGTTCACTTCACTCTCAGGCAGGCTCTCCTCCGGGGGTAACCAGAATGGCCCCAGCACCTCTAGGCTCACATCCTGCCAGCCCAGAAGCTTTCAAGGAAAAGAGCACTTCCTTTTCCTGGTGGTACCAGCACAAGTCCTGGCCTTCAGTATCATTGGTCCAATTGAGTCTTCACATACCATCTCTAAGCCAAGGGAAATATTGGCAAATGAAGAAACTGAGACCCAGAGAAGTTGATTTCTTAACCAGGGTCACACAGCTCTTAGTAGTGAGGAGGGATTTAAATGCAGGCAGTCTGATCTCAGCGTCTGTGCTCTCAGCCATGATGTATACAGGCTCTGCAACAATGCCCACGAGCTCTAAACAAACAACAACAATGAAGAACTAATAATAGCAATAACATCACTACAGCAACATGGTGAAGCCTGTATACTACAGCTAGTGCTCGACTTACGACCACAATTGGTTCCGACAGACCAGTCGTAACATGATTTGGTCGTAAGTTGAGTAGGCTATATGTACAGTACTGTGAAATGTTATAAAAATCTTTAAGTCATATTTTATCATAATTTTCTTTCATTATTGTTATATATCATAATTTTCTTTGTTCATTTTATGCCATTTGTATCATCTCTACACCATTTTGTTTCTTATTTTTACATTCATCAGGTTTAAGTAAAACACTGCATTACCAGTACAACTAGTTTAATATTTGCAAAACATACAAAATTACAAAATACAGGTGTATACAAAAATACAAAATACAGGTGTAAAAAATACCATAGGAAACATTTTCCCAATTGTATTCTTTCTTTCCTCCTCATACTGCTTAATTACCTTCATTTTCATGTTGAGATCAATGGCCTTTCTTTCCTTCTTGGCAGGCTGAGGCGTAGACAAAGACAATTTCCTCTTGGTAGACATCTTGGGAAAGGTTTGATGAAAAATATCCAAGACACAAAACACAAATTGCTGTACCGAGTCTGGGATAACAGTTGAAATGGTGTGCATGGAAATGGTAGTGCTGCCGGAAGCTGGTCCGCACTGTCGTAAGCCCAGCTGGGCAATGCTTGCGCTGCCAGACACAGAGCAGTCGTGGATAGTGGTCGTAAAGTCGAATGATTGTAAGTTGCATAGGTCGTAAATCGATCAATACCAGTATTATTATCTCTCATTTGAACCAAGGCACAGAAAGGTTAAGCAACTTGCCCATGGTCACACAGCTAATGGTAAATCCAGGATTTGAATCCAGTTGAGCTCCAGATACCACTTCCAGTTCTGAAACTCTGTAAATATATGTGAATTCTGCCCTGTTTCAGAACTCACAGGAAGGTTGATGGCCCAGAAGCTCCTTGTTCACATTTCCACTGGCCTCTCTTCCCATCCTTATAAAGACTCCCCTACCTCTCCACCCCCACAAACTATTTTAAACTTTACTCCAAGCCATTAAAAATTTAAACAAAAATAAATACATACAGTGTGTCCGTAAAGTCATGGTGCACTTTTGACTGGTCACAGGAAAGCAACAAAAGATAATAGAAATGTGAAATCTGCACCAAATAAAAGGAAAACCCTCCTAGTTTCTGTAGGATGATGTGGCAGCATGTGCACATGCGCAGATGATGATGTAACACCGTGTATACAGCGGAGCAGCCCACGGCCATGCCAGTCGACATGTGGACGGTATAGAGGAAAGTTCAGTGTGTTCTGTGGCTTGCTAAATTCGAATCCGTGATCAAAGTGCAACGTGAATATCGGCGCGTTTATAACGAAGCGCCACCACATAGGAATAACATTACTGGGTGGGATAAGCAGTTGAAGGAAACCGGCAGTTTGGTGGAGAAACCCCGTTCTGGTAGGCCATCAGTCAGTGACGAGTCTGTAGAGGCTATATGGAATAGCTACCTAAGGAACCCTAAAAAATCTGTGCGTGAGCCCACATCGAAATACACTGAATAGGTATGAAACTGGGAGAGTTTTCCTTTTATTTGGTGCAGATTTCACATTTCTATCGTCTTTTGTTGCTGTATATCTAATCTTGAGCTGCCTGTCTTGTAAGGGTGACTGTCCCGGAGTGGGGGAGGAGAGGGCACTCAGGGGAACTAAGGGCATCACATGGGTTCTGAGAAAGGAGGGTCAGAGGCCTAGGGGAAGGTTTGAGAAGGAAGTTAAACCTTGGCCCCATACTTTTGGCAAAAGCGGAGTCTGGGAGGGTTTCTAGAGGTCACTAAAACCCTCCCCCACCTCCAGTTTAGAGGGTCAGGATGGGGGATACTTTTGTCACACACACAAAAGTGGTTCTGGGCACAGGTTCTAGAATCTGGCTAACTTGGGCTCTGTGCCCTTGGACAAATTCCTTTCCCTCTCTGATCCTCGGTTTTTCCTTCTGTTACTCAAAGCAAGGATGTGATGGTTGAAGGAGATGGTGTCTCAGCCTGGTCTCTAGTTCACAGCTAGGACTTACTATGTAGCTGTTGTTATTACAAGTATGTAGGTTGCTGAGTGGAAAAAGCAGGTTATAATCTGTCTCCAGATGTTTCCATAGTATATGTTGCAACCTGCTCTTTGCCTGTCTAATTTTTGTCCTGCTGGTAGAGGTGAGCAGGGCCAGCTTTGTGATGTGTGTGCAACCCATGTAACTGCACAGGGCCCCATACTCAGAAGGGCCCGCTCTTGGTTTAATGCTCTGCTATTACTGTCTTGAAATTCTTAATCAGTTTTGAATAAGGGGCCCTGCATAATCATTTTGCACCAGGCCCCACAAATTACATAGCCAGTCCTGAAGGTGAGATTCTAGATCTTCAATTTCTTGAAGAGGGTTCGAAGCAGTTTCTGTCTTTGAAGGGACTAGTCTTCCCCCTTTATTCTGGGAGGAGCCACTGCTCCTGGGGGAAGTCCTAAAACAGTGATATTACCCAGGTACAGATTCTCCATACTGAGTTGCTTATTACTAGTTATTAATAGTAATTAGAATAGCTCCATGTATTGGGTGTCAACTGTGGGCCACATCCTGTGCCAACCTAGCATTTTACCCCTACCGTCTTTCTAGATCTCTCCAACGACCCTGTCAGAGGGTCTGCCATTAACCTCATTTCACAGATGAGGAAACAGAGTGGTTATGTAACTTGTTTAGTACTACACAGCAGTGTCAGGACTAAGTTGAGTGAGTCTATAGCGAGACAATAGCAGGACCTTTAGAGAAAGAGAATTAACTTTTAAGTTCACATTTAGACAGAAGTGTTCCTGGAGTCCCTGGGAGAAATGTGTGTCTTTCTGATCAAGTAATTGCTCTAGTGTTTTTGTGTTTGAATATGGAAATTGTCTTCCATCTGAGACCCAACTGTGCAGGGAGAGGGGAGCTAGTCTGAACTTTTCTTCCCCTTGAGCTACAAGGAGGCCCATGGAAAGGAGGCACACTTTGTGTGACAAAAAGCAGAGGGACCCAGGTTTGGAGGAATCTGCTTACAACTTACATGCTTGCCTCACCTGGGCCACAAGGGAAGGAGCTTCCCTCTGAAGGACCTGGACAGTTCCATTGCCCACACCTGGAGTAGGCAAGGAATGGCGTGGAGAGCCAGGGGGTGGAGAGCCCTAACTTCTAGTGAGGAAGGGTTAGGGAGCCTCTATCCAAGCAAGGTAGACTGACTCCCGCAACCTGGTGGCAGGTTAGAGAGCAAGGAGGGTGAAGATGAGCACGAGGGAAGAACAATGCAGGTGCATGAGCTCTAGGAGCTATTTGCTTACAATTTCATTTTGGGTTTTCCTTCTCTGCATTGTGTAATTCCCACCTGTTATCTCCCAGAGTTCAGTACAATTTTGTTTCCTGTTGTGGGCTCATCTTAGTTGTTGGGTCAGATACTAATTGTCCCCAGTATCAATTCTCTTCTTTCATAGAAATAGGACTGTCGTGGGGCACATGGCTGCCTAGCTAAAGACTACATTTCCTAGAATCCCTTGAAGCTAGATGTGCCATGTGACTAAATGCTGGCCAATAGCATATGGTGGAAGAGATGTGGTTCACTTCTGCATCAGCTCTGAAGGCCCAGTGGGCACCATGGGGAGGATGGGGTAGGGAAAGTTCTTTCTTTCACCTTTTCCTCCATCTTGTTGCCTGGAATGTTTACATAGTGGGCTTCACCATGAACTGTGCAGGCAAGGGCAACATGCAAAGGGTGGAAGAGGAAAAGACAGAAGGAACCTGGCACCCTGATCCTGTGGTCATCATCCCCAGACCAATCACATACAGGATGATACATGAGAGAGACATAAAAAGGGCTGATATTCAGCTGATATGCATGAGTCCAGTCTTCCTGGTTGTTTATAGGAATCATTCTGACTGTTAAAAATAGTCTTCTGCTTTGTTTAAGCCACTGTTAGCGGGTGTCTCAGGAACAGTAGCTGAATCTACACTCTAATTAACCTAGCCATGTTTTGGAGAGCTGTTAAGGAAGGGAATTGGGTACTACCTCCAGGTTAAGATGGTGTTGGGGGCCCTGGCCGGTTGGCTCAGCGGTAGAGCGTCGGCCTGGCGTGCGGGGGACCCGGGTTTGATTCCCGGCCAGGGCACATAGGAGAAGCGCCCATTTGCTTCTCCACGCCCCCCTCCTTCCTCTCTGTCTCTCTCTTCCCCTCCTGCAGCCAAGGCTCCATTGGAGCAAAGATGGCCCGGGCGCTGGGGATGGCTCCTTGGCCTCTGCCCCAGATGCTAGAGTGGCTCTGGTCGCGGCAGAGTGATGCCCCGGAGGGGCAGAGCATCGCCCCCTGGTGGACAGAGCGTCGCCCCTGGTGGGCGTGCCGGGTGAATCCCGGTCGGGCGCATGCAGGAGTCTGTCTGACTGTCTCTCCCTGTTTCCAGCTTCAGAAAAATACAAAAAAAAAAAAAAAAAGATGGTGTTGGGGACGGGGCATCATCCTGGTATAGGTAGTTAAGAGGTGGTAGACAACGGCAGTAGACGTCCTGGGAGAGATGGCTCACTGCGGTTGCCAAGCAACCACAAGGATGCTCCATGGGACATGTGAACATCCCCCAGAGACTCTGAGTAATATCCTGCAGAAAGAACCTGATAAAAGTTTGGTCTTCTTAAAAAAGTCATGGGGTCCTGCTGTTATTTAGATATTAAAGGGGAAGCTGGAAATTTTGGGGACAGCTGGGGTTATAGACAGTGCCCAGCAATGGTTAATTCCATTCTGAGGTAGATACTGTTGGTCCTATCTACCTATTATTGGCTCTTCTTGGCTACCAGAGCCCACCCATTATAAAAGAAGCTGAAAACGTGAGATGTTCCTGATCCTTTACCAAGCCACTGTTTGCAGGTAAAGTATGGACATAGGTCTCCGTCCTGGCCAACAGGATATGAGGCAGAGTCTGCCCAAGAGTTTCTGGGAAAGGGTTCTCCCTCCTGTAAGAGAGTCACATGGGAGAAAATATGCCTCTTCTTCACCAGGCTAAGGAGGGAGGGGCATAGAGATAGACAGCACCTGGGTCCTTGACAACAGCGTTAAGTTGTGGAACTGTCCCTGCAATCGTCTAGCTCCAGCTTCTCTGTAAAGATCGCGTACATTTTTATTGCTGAAGCCACTTTGGATTGGCTTTTTTATCACTCGCAGCCCAAAGCTTGCTAACTGATACACAATCTTTCCTCTCTGCTGTCCTTCGGCCCTATGGGTCTCAAGTTCAGCCATGTTGCTTTCCCAGAGTCCCTATCATTTTGGAAGTCATGATCTTTTGGAAACCACCCGCATCAATTTGTCACCACTGTCCTTTTAAATAAGAATCTCCCTGATAACTCTTAACTTCTTCATTTCTTGAGCGAGATCTGTATCTGGGTGTGTGAAAGCAGAACTTCAGCCTCCGTGCAAACCTCTGTTTTGGAGTGGATCGATCCTCTTGTGCTAGTCTTATCAGTCCGCATGTGTGTCTCTTTCAGCCAACTAGGAGTCCCTCAGGTGCACGCACTGTGTAGCATTCATCTCGGTATATCCCCAAGGCAGCTCAGGACTGAATGCTTGTTAAATGAATCTATGAAAGAATGAATCATCTACACCCAATTTTATTACCTTCGTAAACAGAGCCAGTTTCCCTCCCACTGCCCTCCTACGTGACTCTAGGACAAGATAGTTCTTGCAGAGGTAGAGCTAGGAAAAAGAAGCGAATACAATTCTCAGTTCCAAGGTAGCTTCTCGTCCCCCTCTCCTGAAATTACCTTCAACCCATCCACTCTCAGCGGAGCTCTAGTTCACACTGAGCTGGCTCAGCCTGATCCAGACCTTCTCAAAAAGCAAAACAAAACAAACAAACAAAAAAAAGGAGATGAAAGGAGGGGGAGAAGGAAGGGAACTGTGTTTGCATTTAAATCATTTCAGGAAAACACGAAAGAACTCAAGTGAGAATCAACTCAAAGTGGGGAGTCTCTCATTCCAAATCGTAAGTCCTCGCATTGGAGGTGTGACGTTTTTGTTTTTCTTAATTCTTTTCCTCATCACAAAGGTAATAACACAATTAATGAAGAAACCTTGAAAACGGCATGCAAAAGAGAGGAAACTTCCTCTGTCATTTCACCACTCTGGACGGCCGCTGCGGACACTGTGTGTATTTCCACATCTATCCAGTCCTCACTGTCTCTGCATCCCTGTCCCCATCTCTGCCTTCACCTCAGCCCGCCTCCTACCTTTCACTCTGCCTGTCTAGCTCCAGGTCTCTGTCTCTTTCTTTATCAAACTGAAATATTTCTAGGCCTTCCTCCCTCCCTTTAATGAGCAGTCTGTGTGGTCTGATTCCCACCGTAGGAAGCAGCGGGAAACTAGGTCCCCCTCCTCTGTGAAACTTTCTGGGAATCCAAATACATTTTCCTCCAACTCATTATTACTTGTCTCTTCTTGCTCTGTACTCTTGCTTCAGTCTACACTCCAGCTTCTTCCTGCTCTCCACCTATCACTTAGGAATGCTTTTGGCTACAAGTAACACCCGATCTGACTTAACAGTAGCTTAAGCAGGTCAGAGTTTATTTTCCCCACAGAACTTGAAGTCTGGGGATAGGCGCTCACTCCTCATGCTGATGACCTGCCCAAGTTCCCTCAACCCGCACTGTTCACACCTTCAGCTCTCTGGCTGAAAGTTTTCTCCCGCCAGCAGAGCAGGCTCAGTTCACCTTAGGGTCCGTTTGGCAGTTCCAGGAACTTCAAAAGAGCCCTCAACCAATGACAAATGGAAGCTAGTGGATAAAACCTGAACTGCTTGCAACTCAAGTAAAGCAACTCAGAGGTGTGGTCTTCACAGTGTCCCAGGGGTCCCCACTGGGAGTGAATCCCACCTGCCCACTGTGGCAACCTGCCCAGGAATACCTCTTCTCTTCCTCACTCAGCTGGTGCTTCCAAGATCTCCTTGCAAACTGGAAATTTACTTGCATTCAAATCCTTGTCTCAGAGTTGGCTTTGGACAATCTCGGCCCAAGACAGTTGACTTTGGCTATTGCTTGTGTCTAACTAACTAAAGACCTTCAAAGAGAAATGTCTTCCTTTACCAAATGAACTGACAAGCTTCTAGCATCTTTCAAGGAGCTGGGCATCCTAGTGTCTAGTCTTCAAGATATCAAAAATATTGTATTTCTATCTCGGGGCCCCCATTACACCTGCTTTGTGCCAGGCACTTTACACAGTTGTCCAATAAAGTGATGTTACGGGCCTTCTGGCCCTCTGAGTCGTTCAGTCTAAGTTCAGAGGTCATCCAGCAGTTGGGGCCAGCCACCTCTCTTCAGGGCTGACTGTGAAGCCAATTTGGCAGAATGCTACCCACCCCCACTCCTACCTCCCCTGGAGCCCTGAGTCTAGCTTGAACTGAGTGAGGGAGGGCGGGAGGGTGTGTAGAAGAACAAGTAAATGTTTTTGTGTTTTTTTTAAATATAACAAAGAGCCTGACCTTTGTGGCGCAGTGGATAAAGCGTCGACCTGGAAGGCTACAGTCGCCGGTTCAAAACCCTGCACTTGTCTGGTCAAGGCACATATGGGAGTTGATGCTTCCTGCTCCTCCTCTCTCTCTCTCTCTCTCCTCTCTAAAATGAATAAATTTTTTAAAATGTTAAAAAAATAAATATAACAAAGATACTGAAAAATCTACATAAATATACAGCTTAAAGAATTTCCACAAACTGAACACACATAACTAGCACCCAGATCAAGATACAGACCTCTACCAGCCACCCAGAAAGCTGCTTTGTACCCCTTCTTGACTTCCCCTCCTCAAGGACCACTGTCCTGACATCCTGGATTCATTTTGCCTGTTTTTGAACTTCACATCAGTGGAATCACACAGTGTATACTATTTTGTGTCTGCCTTCTTCCGGTCAACATTGTGACCATGAGATTCATCCCTGTTGGGTGTAGTTGTTTTTCACTTGTTGAAAGTGACATTTTAATCTGAGGAGTTTTGACTTGCAAGAGCTGGAAATGAGACAGCTTTTAGTAACCACAAGTCTGACAATTTATGAAATTAGAGAGAGGTAGGTTGAGGAAGCCCAACCCTTAAGAGCTGCATGACTTTGGGCAAATTACTTAACTTCTTGTTTCTCTGCTTCTATAAAATGGGGATTCTATTGGCTCCTACCTCTTTAGGTCATTGTGAGGATTCGGTGAGTTAGTTAGTATTCGCAGGGTGTTTACAGCAGCGCCTGGCACATAGGGGACGCTTCGTGAGAGCGTGCTGCTCCCTCTACTCCTGCCTCTACTATTGATACTGCCACTACTCTATTGTTTTTATTATTACCAAGAGGGAAACAGGGGGTTTCAACAGAGAATATTTGGTAGTAGTTATTATAAAAATAAAATCTCATAGTTACACCTCAACGAGTTGAGACAGATCACTAAACCGGTTGGATGTGTCATCTCAGTTAAACTGTACATCAACCCTGAGAAGTTAATATGCTAATGCTCACTTGACAGATGAGGCAACTGAGGCTCGAGGGAGAAGCAACTCCCTTCAGGTCACAGTGCGAGGTGGGGATAGAGCCAGACCACAATCCTGTTCTTCCCTTTGCCCTTTCACCTAATTCTAGTGGATCTAGCAGTCCTCAGGATGCACTGGGTGACCCTTCCGGGCTGCTCTTGGCATGACCCCCACCTCCTGTGCAGTGCTTCCTTTAGAACTTACTAGAATGTTCCCCATGTTGATTTTCCCAGCAATCCCTTCACATGAGGCTCAATCTCTCCTGTAGGTCTCATAAGCAGCACTTTGTAAAATACCAGGTGAATCAATTGTACTAAACAAACAGGTTCTAAGGTAGCCCCAGGTGGTATGGTGTTGGGAATGTTGGGGTTTGGGGGCTGAGATTAGTCAACTGAGGGAACAGAATTCTCCCACTGCAAGTCACAAAATTGGTTCTGGCCAGCAGGAACAGAGGAGGAATTTGTGAGAAGGGTGCAAGGCACTTTAGAGAAACGAAGAGAGAAAGCTCCAGAAGCAAGTTTGGGAAGGACTGGAAACAGGATGCCCTGGGGGATCTTGGTGGCATAAACTGGCTAGTGTTCTTTTAGCTCCGATGCCATGTCTCTTAGGATGCTTTGGCTGCAAGTGTCAGAAAACAACTCCAACTGGCTTCAGCAGTAAGGGAATTGGTAAGAAGGGCAGCTTCAAGGTTAGTTGACTCAGAGGTTCAGGAATGTAATTGAGAATCCAGGTTCTCTCTCTCACTTCCCTCTGCCACCCGCTGTTGGCTTCATCTGAAAGCTGGTTCCCTACGTGGCTGCAAAGTGGAAGCCAGGCTACAAAATTGTTAACATCCAGTGGGGAAGAGAGAGAGAAAGTAGTTTCTCCCAGCTTTCTCTTAAGAGTAAGGAAATTTTGCTTCCAGGAGCCCCCTCCCCCCACCCCAAAATCTATTTTGGTGTCTCATTGGCCAAATTGGTTTGGGTCTGTTTACCCTTAAACCAATCATCAACGAGAGTCAAGGGACTGATTTGGGTCCCCAGAGGACACTGGTCAAGGTTTGGAGACACTTCTGGATAGCACAGCTAGGGGGATGTTAGTGGCATCCCTTGTATAGAAGTTAGGGGTGCAGCTAAATATTCTACAGTGCCCAAGATAGCTCCTCCCACCTTCACATATTATAGAAATCTATCTGTTTTATAATGTCAACCATGGAGAGGTTAGAAAACCTGCCTTAGACTAATCAGGCCTTCCCCGTGCCTGGGGTGTAATAGCTAGCGGAGAGTAGCCTACAGTGTCCACTGAAAACATTTTTGCAGAATTCTTATTTGTCACTCTGTCCAAGATTCAAATTTCAGAAAGAGTTTATTTGGCTTGGCTTGGGTCACTTGCCCACTCATAGGCTAATAGAGTGCAAGGCACTGTGGTAGACCAGTAGTTCTCCCACAGGAGACTAGAATCCTGGCACAGGAAGTGGGAAAGGATGTTAAACTAGCAAAAAAAAAAAAAAAATATATATATATATATTTTAAATGCCCACCTCAACTTCTCTAAGAAACTTAAATTCTTGATGCCGCTAGAGGGGACAAATGTCATGCCTTAATTAAAACCCCACAAAACCGTGATGCACTTCCTCAGTGATACTCCCCACAAAGAAGAAGGAGACATCCGAGAACGCGAGAATGGCGTGGGAGAAGGGGAAAGCAGGGAACATCCTGAGATGATATGGGGGAGGGGCAGTGGAGGAAGAGGAAGACATGTTAGCTTGACTTAGAGGATGCCTTCCATCACTACTCTACCTCCGAGTATGTGTTTGCCATTCCTCCCTTGAGATATGGGGTCTACTCCTACACCCTCTTGAATCTGGACTGGCTTGGACCTCATGTCTGTTTTGACCAATAGAAGACACTGGACATGATGCTGGGCCAGTTCTGGCTTCCAGCAGCGCATAGCCCTGGGCCAGCATGAAGGAACTCCAGGTTACTTCAATGGGAGAGCAATGAGATGCCAAAGTCAAGATGGTGTCAACCCCAGCAGCCATCTGCCTGTAACTGCACGAGAGACCTCCAATGAGACCACTCGGCTGAGCGCAGTGGCACTGTGAGGGATAATAATAAATCATTGTTTGTAAGCCACTACATTTTGGAGTGCCTTTATCATGCATCAATCGATAGCCAGAACACTATATAAATATAGTGATAGATTATAATATCTAACTATATATAATCTAATTATAAATATAGATTAACATAGCTAGTTAAGATATTTCTATCTATTTTTATATTTACTAATATTTTAATTAGTATAAAAGTGTTAGGAAAAGGCAGAAAAGAAACACCTTTTAATTACACAGATTTAACCTTGATCACAATCACTTATTAGCATTTCCTATGGGGCTTTTCAGACAGCAGTTTGAGAGCACCTTTTTCCTTGGTCATCATTGTTCTACGTGGCCATAGAGCTTTTGTAGCCAGTGAACTATACTAATGATGCTATTAATAGCCACCTATAGTAGACAGAATATGGTCCCCTCCAAAGATGCCTATGTTCTACCTCCTCAAATCTGCAAATGTGTTACTTTATGTGACAAAAGGGACTTTGCAGACATGATTAGGTTAAGGATCTTGAGATGGGGAGATTATCCTGGACAATGTGGGTCAGCCCAATGTAAAACCACAAGGGTCCTTATAAAAGGCAGGAGTCCCTGACCAGGCAGTGGCGCAGTGGATAGAGCGTTGGACTGGGATGCAGAGGACCCAGGTTTGAGACCCTGAGGTCGCCAGCTTGACTGCGGGTTCATCTGGTTTGAGCAAAAAGCTCACCAGCTTGGATCCAAGGTCACTGGCTCGAGCAAGGGGTTACTCAGTCTGCTGTAGCCCCATGGTCAAGGCACATATGAGAAAGCAATCAATGAACAACTAAGGTGTTGCAACACACAACGAAAAACTAATGATTGATGCTTCTCATCTCTCCGTTCCTGTCTGTCTGTCCCTGTCTATCCATCTCTGACTCTCTCTCTCTCCCTCTCTGTTAAAAAAAAAAGGCAGGAGGGTCAAAGTCAGGGGTGATGTGAATAAGGAAGCAGGGCCAGAGAGAGAGATCAGAAGATTCATACTGTTGACTTTGAAGATGGAGGATGTGCCATGAGCCAAGGAATTCAGGCAACCTCTAGAAGCTGGAAAGGGTGTGAAAAGAAATTCTTCTCTAGAATCCTGGAGCTCTGCCAACACCTGGATTTTAGCTCCATCAGGCCCATTTTTGGTCTTCTGACCCCAGAACTGTAGATAACTTTGTGTTGCTTTAAGCCACTAAGGTTGTGATAATTTGTTATAGCAGCCACAGGACACCAACACAATATTTTATTGAGCATTTTACACATAATATCTCTGTAATTCTCACAACAGCCCTATGAGGCAGGCCCTATTACCATTTCTATTTTAGAAATGAGGAAGCTGGTGCTCACAGGGATGAAGGAACTTCCTCAGGTCACATAGCCACTAAATGGCAGAGTCAAGGTCATATGCTGGCTCTGGCATTTATGGTTACACTTACAAATACCACTAGTATAGGATTTATTTGGACTCATGTAAACACACAGACATTGGCCTATGCCTTTGTCGTGTTGCCATTTTTTAAAAAATTGTTCTGGTGTTAACGTTGTGACTTCTGTGGAAGACACCACCAGCCATAAAATAAACACCACGGTCTTGAAATTGTAAGAGCCATTGACTAATTAGTCTCTGTTGTTATTGGCACCAAAGTGTCTCATTTAAAAAAATGAAATCTCAATTCCCCTTGGGGTTTGGATGGGTCAGATGTGATTTTGATCTCCCCGAATTGTAACTGGTATGTCAATCTCCCGCTTTTGGAACTAGGTTTTAATGATACATTTAGAGAAGATTTACAAAGCTTCTGAAATGGAGTCAAGACCTAACGTGTCTACAATCTGAAGATGGCCAAGAGTTTGAGCAAACAGATTGTTTTCTACTCAGCTGAAATTCAGCTCTTCTTCCCCTCTTTCAGCAACATTGGTCTTTCTATGGCTAGGCTCACAGACAGGTGTGATATATAGTTGTACACCCCCCCCCCCCCACCAACTGCTTTTGCATTGACCTGCTTTGAATAATCATTTTGTGTGCTGGAAAACAGTCATGCCTCACATCCAACACCAAACATCTGCATTTCCATAAACTTCATCTAGTTGCTTACAGGTCAGTGTTGTCCAAATTGTTCTAGACTCTCACAAGTCCCCCACTGAGGTAAAGATTTGCTTCAGGGTCCTCACCAACCTTGACCAACATCCCCCTAAATGCACCATTCTACTGTAGAATCTTCTGAAATAATTTTTTTTACTATTTTGATTAAGGTATAATCTACCTACACAGTAAGATTTACCCTATCTACTGTCCAGTTCTGCAAGACTGAACATCCTTCAATGCACAAGACAGTCCCCCACCACAAAAACGTCTAGCCCCAAATGTCAATAGGGTTGAGGTTGAGAACCCTGCATCACAGCGTCACAGCTGCGATCAAGTTACACCCTTCATTGGCGCCTCCCTTCCCCATTACCCTTGCCCACTCTGAGATCCATGCTGCCCTTGCTGTGGAATGTTTCTTTCCCCTGCAGTCATATAAATCCAAGGCGCAAGGATTTTGTCTGTCTTGTTCTCTTTGTATTGCATATAGTAGATGCTTAATAAATGCGCTGACTGAGAGTGCAAATGAAAACAATTTTGTAAAGTAACTTTTAAATTTGAGGACATCAGAAGGCATATTTGGCTTCTATCTTGATAACTCTCTAAACATCATTTGGGGGAAAAATGAGAGAGAGAGAACATTGTAGACTAAATCTGAACTAAGAGCAACTCACAATCCTTCTCTGAACCCTAGTTCTCTCACCTGTAAATGGGAATTACAAGATTAGATGTGCTAATGGATGTCAAATGCCCTGCACTTTGTAAATGTTGGTTTTGTACCTTCTTCCCCTTTTCTTCCTTCTCCTGAGCTTCCTGGCCAGCATTAGTGCCCACTGTCGTCCCACTGAGCCCACCCCAGAGGACAGCCTGCGGCCTGGTGGACAGTTCTGCACATGCCTGTGGCTTCCAGCTTCCACAGAGGGCCCGTGTGCTCGGGGTGCACATAGCAGGCCACAGGAAACGCCTGGGAGTTGATGGCACAACCTTCAACCATTGCGAGATGGGTATTGTGGATAGATGTCCCAGCTTCCTTACCCTTTCATAAGAGGATTCTGAAATGTACTCCACACCTCTCCCAGAGGCCCCCGCTGGGACTAAGCCCCAGCTTCCCATAAAGGGAACCACCCCATGGACACACCTTTGACTGGCAAGCTTTCCTTTCTTATCTCTCTTTCTTACTCCTTCATTGTTCTTCCTGGGGTTGCCTCCCAGGTAAACCTAGGGAGTAGCATTTGTTGTCTGTGCCCCTGAGGTTTTACCATCAGCCCAATTTCTAGCTGCTATCATCTGCATCTTTTTGTATGAGTTTGGTTTTATTCCCTGGCTGTTGGAATCAAGCACATTAGGAGACTGAATCCTCCCGCCCTTCCCCCCAGCAGCGGTCCAGGACGCTTGGAAGGAGCTTCTGGTGCCTTAGATAGGACAATTCTGAGACATGTTCTACACCAGTGGGATTAGCTCCAGTTGCCCACAGTAAATGTCTTGATAACTTGCTTAATTTTGGTTGTTTCCCTTCCCTGGCTCACTTTCCTCTTCCCTTTTTTGTCTTCCAAATAAATTATTTGTCTTTGAACCTTTGTCTCAGGGTCTGTCTGGGGAAATCCAAACTAAGATATAAGCTTTGCAATCGGGGGTTTCCAAACTAAGATATCAATTAGATCTCATTGCGAACAGTCTTGCTTTAAATCTCCCCCAAAGAACTGGGTGGAACATGTTGTTCTTTGATTAAACAGCACTCCTGTAATAATGCCATTTGGACCAGAAGAGGATGACTCCTCTTCAGTGGGTGGAAGGCCCTCATCTTCCTATGGCATTAACAAGCCTCATACCCCACCCTTTGGTACATAATCACCCCCTTTATTTCACATGAACGCCTTTGTTTTATTTCACAGAAAGTTACTGGAACACAGAGGATGCTCTGTGGGTAGCTTTGGATACGTCTCTTGCTCCTGTTTATTTAGTTACTTTCTGGGGACAGTCACATCGTGACTGTTGGCTAGGAAGAGTTCGTCTGGCTCAATACTTTCATTTGCCAAAAGGAAATTTTGCAGAGTGGCTGATGGGAAATCCCAGGAAAACTATCCTGAGGACCATGATACTTTATGTTTTTTCCAATTTTCTTTCTTTCATACTGGTGAGCGTAAAGGTTGCTGATTCGGAGCCCTCCTAAAACTAGTGCATTCTCTTCTGCGCCAAACATCCTGCATATCCACTGGGAACCACCCCTTTCAAAAGTTCTCTCCATCCAGGAGGTTCCAGTGACACCCCATCCTAACATCCACCCTGACAAAGAGCATGTGACTCGGCACCAGCCAATCAGAGCAGCTGAAGTACAGTGGCCAAAATGATTGGTTCAGGAATGGGCAGTGGTACAAATTGGTCCAATCAGTGTTCATCTCAGGATTTGTTTGGTAGTTACTAGGCAACAGCTTTCTCTTCCTCCCCTGTGAGTTTAGAGAGGTTGGGCTGCTGACAAGTGTGCTTGGCTTAGCGAACATCTCAATTCCAGAGGAGTTTTAGATTAAACACCTCCCCGCCCCACCACCAAACACTACTCCCTACCGTATTATGTTGATTCTCCCTGGAAAGCAGATTCCACAGAATTTTTGAGCTGTCTGTAACTTTCCAGTCACTTGTTTTAAGAAGATCAGCCTAAAATAGTTCCAAAATCTGAGCAAATATTTGATTTAAATCTTGTATTGGTCAGGCTATCAGTTTAGTTGCAGTAATAAAAGCCAAAATAACGGGCTTGAACAAAATAAATTTTAATCCTCCCTCATGGAACAGCCTGTAAGTTAGTGTCTGGTTGGCCGTGGTGGTTCCACACTGTCTGGGATTCAGACTCTGGTTGTTGCTTGGCACCTTCAGCACGAGACTTCCATTTTGTGGTCTAACAGGGCTGCTTTAGCTCCTGCCATCATGCCCTTATCCCTTCTTGTGAGTCAAGATAGGAGAAGGGGAGGAAGACGGCACTTTGGTTCCTTCCAATGGCACAACCCAGAAACTCAATAATATGGCCAAGGATGCAAGCCCTGGTCTCCAGTCTCCTCCTCATCCAGGCTTCTCTACTTTGCTCTGTGACTTAGTGGGGCAGCAGCAAAGGGCTCACTTGCCCCCCGCCTTCTGATTGGGTTTGACCAATGAGAGATACTGGCAGAAGACAGGAGGAGGGGAGCAGAGTACGTTTGGGTGTTTCTTCTCCCAGCATTCCTGTTGGGTCACCATGGGTTACAGTGTCCCTCAACTGAAGGTCACAGCTCCTCAGGCAGCCTCTGCATGGGGCTCCTTCTCTCCAGATCTGGCAACTACTTTCTCCTTCGCTCCTTCAGGCCTTGGGGGATAACGCCTTCACCATTACTATCCAGGGGTTGGACTGTCTCCCTGCTACTGCCTAGTGACAGTATTCCCTCTGCTACTAGCCCTGGGATGTTGTAGCACCTGTGAGGCCCCCAAGCCCTGCCCACAACTTTATAAATAATCCATTCATAAAACTCTCCTTCTGCTGGAACCCTGACTGATGTGAATCCTCCTAACAACCCTAGGTAGAAGGTGTTTCATCATCATCCCTATTTCACAGATGAGAAACTGAGGGACAGAGAGGTCAAGTGAGCTGCCGGAAGTTGCAGAGCTAGTCAGTGGTGGCACCGGTCTCTGAGCCAAGGCAGTCTGGCTTCAGAAATCACGTTCTTCACCACCACATGGGCCTTAGCTGCTTGGAAATGTGAAGAGAGAAGGACCAGGCTGTGGGTTAGCACCCAGGTCATCACTCACCTGTTGAGGGCCTCAGTTCCTCATCATTTTGGTGAAAAGGTTGGACTAGGCCAGGAGATGCTGGCAGGAGCCAGGAAGTGACATAAAGGAGGGAAGTAGGCTGGGCTATTGCCACAGAGAAGTAACCTTTCTCCATTTTTACTTTAAACATGTGGTCCTCTTAGTCTCTCTTTCCTTTCCCCACTAGCATAGAGAACTAGGCACAGAGTTCTAAATCAGTGGTCCCCAACTCCCAGGCCGTGGACCTGTACCGGTCCGTGGGCCATTTGGTACCGGTCTGCAGAGAAAGAATAAATAACTTACATTATTTCCGCTTTATTTATATTTAAGTCTGAACGATGTTTTATTTTTAAAAAATGACCAGATTCCCTCTGTTACATCCGTCTAAGACTCACTCTTGACGCTTGTCTCGGTCACGTGATACAGTTATCTGAAAAAAGGCCGGTCCGTGAAAATATTTTCTGACATTAAACTGGTCCGTGGCCCAAAAAAGATTGGGAACCACTGTTCTAAATCATTTAAAAGTTGCACTTGGCTGACAGTAACAAAGACTGTACTTCAGTGGCTTAAACAAATTAGAGCTTTCTTTCTTTTACATAAAACCAGGCTGGAGGTCAACACTGCAAGGAGAGGGTATGGTAACTACCCCACAGTGCTGTTAGGGATTCTATTTTCTTACATCTCCAGTGCAGAACTTCCCTACTGAAGGTCACAAAATGGCTACGTGAGCTCCAGCCATCAGGTTTGCATTGCAGGAAAAACGAGGGAGAAAGGCAAGGCACCAAAGTGCTTTCTTGGAAGGCTCACTATCAATTTCCACCTATAGTGCATTGGCCACTCAATCTCAATACTATTGACATTTTGGACTGAATAAACTCTCCATTGTGGGAGGGTGACCTGTGCCCTGTAGGATGTGTAGCAGCATCCCTGTCACTGGATGTCTCTAGTATTTACCTTCCCCCATTGTGAGAACCAAATATGTCTCCCGGCATTGCCAAATGTCCTCTGGGACACAAAATTGCCCCTGATTGTGAAACATTGGGGTACTCTTAGATACAAGAGATGCTAGGAAATGTGATTTTTGAATATAGTAGTTTCACACCCAATAATGTAGAGTTTCTATTACTAAGAAAGAAGTGGGATCAGACATTCAGATGGCAAATAACAGTCTTTGTTTCAAGAGAACTCATTTACTTTCTTCTTATCCTACTAAAAGGAGAACAGTGGCCCAAGGGGGATAGAAAACAGTCTGTGTCAGGAGTAATAGGAAACGGTGGGGACTGTGGCAAACTGAGAGCCAAGGCCCCAATGAAAGGTCCTTTCCGGCTCTGTTACCAAAAGGGGGTATGGAGCCAGAGTTTCCAGAACTTCCGATTTTTCAAGAAAATCTGGAACTCAAGATTTTTATATGCAATCTCTTGTTTTTAAATATGGGCAACTAGTTCAATTTTTATACTTTTATGAGGGATATTTTTATCTGACAGTATGCTAGTTTGCAGCAACTGGCATATAGGATTTTAAAAAATGACTATGAAACATTTCAAAAGAAATATACAATAGAATCATGTCATAAATACCTGAGTATCCATCTTCAATAATTATCTACACTGATAACATTATATAAGTTTCAGGTGTGCAACATTATAATTTGACATCTGTATATACCATATCATGCTCACTATTACAAGTCGAGCTTCCATCTGTCTCCATACAACAGACCCCCTTTACCCATTCACCCACCCTCCACCCTGGTCCCCTCTGTGAGCAGGGGGCTGCCAGCTCTGCCATTCTAAACTTTATTAACTGGTTCTTCTCTCCCGATCACCTTCCCTCTCTCACCTCTGTCCCTCCTTTTACACAGATAGACACACAGACAGATTGTATTAGATAGACAGATTATATTAGATAAATACATGGAAGCACATAAACACACAAATGCAGAATTACACACAGACACACAAAGCATACACAGTCCAACTCATAAAATACCACACACAAACATTCCAGCACACACACACACACACACACACACACACACACACACACACACAAACACCACAAACACACACGTGCACTCCTCTTTTTTTTTTTTTAATTTTTTTATTGCGAGCGAGAGAGAGACAGGAACATCAATCCGTTCCCATATGTGCTCTGACCAGGGATCAAACTGGCGACCTCTGTGCTTCGGGATGATGTTCTAACCAACCGAGCTGTCGGGCAGGGCATCCTCAACCACCGCTTTAAGAATATCCATCTTGAATTTAGACTTGCAAGCATTTAAAACTGGGCTGGAACCAGTGCCTTCCTGAGTCCCACCCATATCCTGTCATCTCCCTCGTGCTGACTAATTTTTGACCCTGAACTTGTTCATTTATCCAGGCCTTAATTTTCTTTTGTGCAAAACAGAGAGTACAATTCCAACTTGCCTCTGACAATGACACAGAGTGGATCATAATTAAAGGATTGCACACTTCTTATGCAAGTTATTAAAGTGCTTAACAATCATTGTAACAAGATCAGCAGTGATGAAGCAGTTATAAGCCCCAGTGGAAGCACAGAGTCAACAAAGGCCCAGAAGAAAGAATGTTGATGGTCTTAACTTTCTGATTCCAGACTATCTACAATCAACATCCCCCTACCTTCCCCAGTCCCTGAAGCCTTATACTCGCCTTCTGTTAATACAGGAAGACATTTCGGTGGCCCGGCAAGAGAAGAGGTTTAAAGTCCAAATTCCCAACTCAAGCCATTATGGGAGAAAGACATTTGGTAGCTCAGTTCCTAAATTAGAAGATGATTTCTGGGTGTTTAAATATCTCCCTTTATCTCTGTCCCATTTATATGCTGCTGACACAGCTCTGGGGCCCGGGTAGGGTCAAGGGGAGGCCAGGTGATGAATTCTTTAGGTGCGCCTTTGGAGAAGATGTACAAATAGGCCCTTGGTTGCTGCCATGCTCTGCTGAGGACACTCCCAAAATATCCAGGGGACAGATGCTATTTCTGAGGTTCAGCTTCAAGGCCATCGGTGCCCCTGCATAGCCTGGTTTCACTCTGAGTTGGCTTTTAAACAGATCCTGCCTTGCCTTTTGTTCTTCCAGGAAACTCGGTTTCTCTTGGGGTCGTAAAATGTGAATTAGCTTCCGTTCCTCTGGCCTTTTCAGAAGAACCAAAATCTCTTGATGTTAAAAAAAGGTGGTTTTCTTTCTTTCTTTTTTTAAACTCTTGATCTGTCTTTCATATTATTGAATAGAGAGGATGGCCGCTAAGCGCTTAAGATAAAAACCTTAAGATGCCAGCTTTTAAAATCCAGCTCTTCCTGAGAGGGTATGGATTTATCATTTCCAAGTTCATTTTCTGGCCTGGATTCAACAGAAAATGAGGAGTTTTTGCTTCCTGTTTTTCTGCTTTTTAAATACATATTGGAGGCCGGTACCCTTTGAAGATAATTTCATTTACAAAATATTTTAAAGTTGAGAAGTGGCCATTTATATTTCTGCAAAGTGAGCAAGATACTAACAAGCTAATAATAAAGATGATGGTGATGGTGATAACAACAGTCCTGTAAAAGCTGCCACTAATTTGAGCACTCGCTGTGCCATGCGCTGTGCTAAGCATGTCGTTAGCATGTCTCACTTAATCATCTCCACAACGTTATGAAGTAGGTATGGTTATTTTCTTGATGTTGGCCTCTTCCAGGAAGCCCTCCCTGAGCCCAGCTCCATGCTCTTACCCCAGGCTCAGTGCTCTCTGTATTTTGAGCTAATGAGCTGCTTTACGTGTGTTTTCTCAATGCACTTGCCAGGCTCTTTGAAATGATTTGATTTCATGTCTTTGAGAGCAGAGCCCATGTCTTATTCAGTACTTGTATTTTAAGGGGCCAGAACATAGTAAGCACATACAGTTAACATTCACTGAATGAATTGAATAAAACTTTCAGCAAATTATCTATTTTTTTCTGAGCTTCTTTTCTCCTCGCTAAAATGGGAGAATATCCTGGCCTGTGGTGGCACAGTGGATAAAGTATTCACCTGGAATGCTGAGGTCGCTGGCTTGAGACCCCGGGCTTGCCCAGTCAAGGTACACATGACAAGCAATCAGTAAACAATTATAGTGAAGCAACCATGAGTTGATACTTCTTGTTCCACCCTCACCTCCTCTCTCTGTAAAATCAATAAATAAAGTTTTTAAAATGGGGAGAACAATACTAATAACAGCTAATATTTATTGTGCCCTCATGTGGCAGAGATGGCTGGCTGCCCTCCCAATGTTTATTCCTTATTAACTGACCCTGATTTGGACTGGGCAGCAGTGTGCCTCCCATGCAGCTAGGCGTGGCCAATAAGAAGCAGGCAGAAGCTGTTGGGTGAGGTTGATACACACCTTTTGCCCCTCTTCACTTCCTCTTTATTCTGGCCTGGAATGTGGACATGATGGCTGGTATGCTGGCAACCATTCTGGTCAATGCAATAATCTTGGAGGATGATGGAACAAAAAGATAAAAGCCTAGGATCCTGATGACTGTGTATTCATCATTCCAACCCTGATGCCCCAGCCTTCAATTTCTTAAGCATATGGGATGAGGTGGATTGGGGGAGGAGAGGATGTCTTTCTTACTTAAGTCACTTATTTGGGTTTTCTGTTTTATATAGCCAAATCCTGATTGACAAGACTTGGCCAGGCTCGTGTTAAGTACTTTTTATGCATCTCAGTTAATGCTCACAACAACTCTTTTAGGCAGGCATCATCATTATCACTTCTATTTTATAGATGAGGAACAGAGGCTCAAAAGGATTTCAAGGAGGCTGTCTGCCTCCAGAGCCTGAATTCACAGCCACTACGTGACGCTTCCTACTTAATTGTGATATTGTGAGGGCTGTGGAAATTCTTTGGACACTATAAATCACTGGACACATACTCACTCCCTCCCTCACTTACTCATTCACTTGTCAGTTCACTTATTTAATCCACAAACATTTACTGAGAGCTAACTTATAGACTGATGCAAGACTTGGGGGCTATTAAAATTACCAAGATGGTTGTCTGCCTTCCAGGAGCCCCTGTTGTGGAGTTCTATCATTATTTCTTTCCAGGGAAAGACAGTGGACCAAATTCCTATATACAGTGATGCACTGTACAACGCTAGGGGCACCATTTACACAGACCTCAACCTGAAGGGCGCCCCCTAGAGTTAAACAGCCCACATCTTGTACAACTATATGTGTGGCAGCCCTGCTAGTAATACAAGGCTGGGATGCAAATCCTGGTCTCCAGTCTCCTACTAGAATGCCTTTTCATCTGCTCCCTGCATATCTTGGTGTGCTCTCAGGCCCCTTTTACTCTTTGTTGGTGCTGGTCTCTGTCTTTTATGATGAACATTTCCACCCCTTTCCCCAAACTCCCCTGTTCCCAGTCTACACCTGAAGAAACACCTATTGTGACTTTTATCACCGTAAGTTAGTTTTGCCAATTCTAGAACCTATACAAATGGAGTAACACAGTAAACAATCCTTGGTTTCTGGCTTCTTTTGCTCAGTATAATGCTTGTGAAATTCATTCATGTTGTGGGTATATTAGCTCATTTCCTTGTCATTATTTGAGCATATCCTATCTATCTATCTATCTATCTATCTATCTATCTATCTATCTATCTATCTATCTATCTATCTAACTAACTAAAACTTTCCATTCTCCTGTTGAACACTCGGGCAATTCCCAGTTTTGGCCTATTATGAATAAAGCTGTTATGAACATCGTGAACATATGTCTGCACTGCTATGGGGTAGGCAGGTCCCCCATGGGACCCACACAGGATCTGTCCTTGTTATTCTGTATAAGTCATCTCTCACTGGCTTCCCCATTGCAGGCTCAAGCACCCAGCTGCCTACTTGACATGTTTCACTGGCCTCTCCAAGTTAATGTGCCCTGACCCTGGAGTGCACCCTCAGCCAAGCTACGCCTGGGCCCCCTTCCCTAGTCTTCCCAGCTAAGCCAACACCATCAGCCCCCACAGGGTACACAAACCGGAAATCAGCCCCCAGTCTTCCCTGGGCTTCACTGCTACATCCAGCCCATGCATTCCAACTTCAAGCTCTGCATTAAATCTTTCTGCTCCTCACCATCTCTGCTGCCACCTCCAGGTCCAGCCCTTAGATAACTGTCCAGACTCCTAATTGGTCTCCCTGTTTCCATCTGGCTTTCCTTCAATAATTTCTCCAAGTGGCAGGAAGAAGCTCTTAAAATGTGAATCGAATCATGTTCTTCTTCTGAATGCCTTCCCACTGTGCTTGGACTCAAGACCAGACTCCTGAATGATGGTCTACAAGGCTCTGTAGCATCTGGGCACCACCTGTCACATGCTGCCTTTTCCAGCCACACTCTTAGTCTTTGGAATTTGCTACTTTTTTTTTTTTTTTACCTTGGGACTTTTTGCATATGCTGCTCTCTCTAGCATCTGGTTTGTAGTCCCTTGCATATACTTCTAAGATATTGTTTTGCATATGTAAGCAAATATGAATATGTATTCTTTTCCTCTCCACCCCCTTACAATGTTACTAATGAGTACATGCTATACACAGGACTTTGCACGTTGCTTTATTTTGCTTAGAAGGTTCTAACATGGGTTTTCTTTACCAGTTCATACACAGCTGACTCCTTTTAGTCTACTGAATAGTATTTCATTGTGTGGATAGACTGTCATTCATATAGTCCTTTATCAATAGGCATTGTTTCTTTTTATTAAAGAAAACAATGTCATAATGGATAACTGTATATATGTCATTTAGCAGATGTATGAACAAGCCCCTAAGATAAATTCCTAAAAGCATTTAATACTATTTTTAAATTCGATTAATAAATTTTACCAAAGTTTCTGTGGAGGTGCTTTAATTTATAGTCTACTAACAATGTAGGGGTGTGCTCATTTTCTGATACCCTGACCAACACAGTGGATTGTTTAACAGGGATTTTTGTTCATCTGATGGGAGGGGGGTTGATATTTTATTTCTCTTAGCATGTGTGGAATCGAGCATCTTTTTATATGCTTAAAAGCCATTTGTTTATTCTTCTCTGTGAATAATTTTTTCCCTATTTTCACACCGAGTTGATCTTTTTCTTATTGACTTGTCAGAATACTTTGTATATGAGATAAATTAGCCCTTAGTGATTAGCCCAAATTAGTCCAATTTGTCTTTAGCCATAAAGATTGTTTTTAAACATTTTTATATTATTAAATTTATCTGTCTTTCATTTTAGGACATTTGGGTTTTGCTTCATTATTAAAAGGTCTTATTACAGACTGAAGTTATGAAAGATGTATACCAGTTTTATTTTACTACATTTGTGGTTTCCTTCTATATTTTTAAATCTCTGATCTATTTGGACTTTATCCTGGGTTGGATGTGAAGTAGGAATCCAACTTGATTTTTTCCCCTATGGCAACCTGATTCTTCCTGCTCATCCTTTGTGTCACAGTTTAAATATCACCTCTTCTCTGATCACCTTATTCAAAATATTTTCTCAGTGTTCTCTCTGTGTCTTTTATATAATTTATTATAATTTGTCATTTAAAAAAATTTTGTGCCTGACCTGTGGTGGTGTAGTGGATACAGCCTCGACCTGGAATGCGGAGGTCACCAGTTCAAAACCCCAGCTTGCCGGGTCAAGGCACATACAAGAAGCAACTACTACAGGTTGATGCTGCCTGCTCCTCCCACCCCTTTCTCTTTCTCTCTCCTCTCTCTAAAATCTATAAATAAAATCTTCAAAAATTTTAGTTAGCTTATTTTTATCTCTCCCACTAAGGTGTCAGCTCCTTAAAGGCAGGGAAAATGTCTGTCTTGTTCACCATCATATCCCCTCAGCTTGCACAGTGCCCTGTACACAGTAGGTGTTTGTGGTGGATACGCGAGGTTGCTTTCGCCTTCCACCAGCTGTTGTTCCTTCTTCTAATAGCATTCCATGTTTCCTCTGAGCAAAACCACACTTCCATTGCTCTAGGTCCCAGTGGTTTAGGTGGTGTAGACTTCACCTCTGGCTTGAGGAATGGGGTGTGGCCAATGAGTGGCACACCCATGGGCAACCCTGATTGGTTTAGATGGGCACAAGACCCAAACTCAACCAATGAAATACAGTATCAGGAGTGACGGGCGTTACTGAAAGAGAGGTACTGTCATAGGAGAATGCCCTTCCATGTTTCCTGCAGCAGCCCTGGATTGTATGAGACAGTGACCGACCTCCTCACCTTAAAAAAAAAGCAACTAGCTTTGATCTTTCTCTTGTTCATCTTAAAAACAAACAAACAAACAATATATATATATATATATATATTGAATATATAGTAATTTCAAAACTGGGTTCTTTGGTGATCTGGTTAAAGAGAAACTTCTATTTCTTTTCATCCAACAGATATTTCCTGAGCACCTATAAAGTTAAGACTTGACTGAATTCTGATTCTGGCTTCAATTTCTGATGGTGATGTTTCTGAAGATACAATGTGCTTCTAAAATTTTGTTTTGAATTAAGATGACATATATTACAATTTTTAAAATACAAAAACTATAAAGACAAAAGAGGCCAGATAATTCTGACATTAGAAAATAATAATACAGCCCTGGCCGGTTGGCTCAGCAGTAGAGCGTCGGCCTGGCGTGTGGGGGACCTGGGTTCGATTCCCGGCCAGGGCACATAGGAGAAGCGCTCATTTGCTTCTCCACCCCTACACCCTCCTTCCTCTCTGTCTCTCTCTTCCCCTCCCGCAGTCAAGGCTCCATTGGAGCAAAGATGACCCGGGCGCTGGGGATGGCTCCTTGGCCTCTGCCCCAGGTGCTAGAGTGGCTCTGGTCGCAGCGGAGCGTCGCCCCCTGGTGGGCAGAGTGTAGCCCCCTGGTGGGCGTGCCGGGTGGATCCCGGTCGGGCGCATGCGGGAGTCTGTCTGACTGTCTCTCCCCGTTTCCAGCTTCAGAAAAAATACAAAAAAAAAAAAAAATAATAATAATACAAGTACAAAAATAATACAAGTACACTTGTACATGGTTAAAAAGTGAAGTCATTCAGAAAAGATCATAAAACAGCACTCAGGTGTAACGAACCATCCCCAAATTCAGGGGATTAAAATAAAAATTGTTTTCTTTAGCTTATAGACAATAAAATGGCACCAAGTCTATGCCTCTACTAATGGTTTCCTGTGGGTGCTTCTGGAAAAGCTTTATGCATATGTAGGACTATTCATCCATATATGCTAAAACACTGTTTTGCTTTTAATTTACAAAAGTGATGATAATATGCATCCTGTTCTGCCCCTTCACCTTTTCATTCAATAACGTCAGTAGAAAAATGGACAAGGGATATGAGGAGCACACGGTTCAAAGAACGGGAAATACAAATAGCTCATAAACATATAAAAGGATGTGTAACCTCCTTTATAATAAGAAAAATGCAAATGAAAAGTACACGGAGAGATTATTTCTCACCTATCAGATTGGAAGAAATCCAAAAGTCTGATACACCTCGTGTTGACAAGGCTGCAGGGAAAGAAGCACTCTGGTACCTCATTGGTGGAAGTGAAAATTGGTATAGTCCTATGAAGGGCAATTTGACCATATGGGTCACAGTGACAAATGCATACACCCTTTGATGCAATTGCCCTAACTTCTGAACGTGTATATTCAGATATTCTGGCTCAAGTGTAAGATGACATACACATGGGGTCTTGTTTTGAACAGAAGGTTATTCCAAGGGAAGCTTGGCGAAGGCGGGGATCTTGCTGGTCTTGCTCACCTATGGGTCCCAGCCCCTAGAACAGTCCCTTGAACATAGAAGGTATCATAGAGATAATGCTCACTCAATGTCCATAAGTTCGTATGCTTTTCCCAGTCTCCCTTGCAATTAGGTTGGAACTATGTGGCTCATTTCTGCCCAATGGGATATGTAAAAGGGCTGTAAGCCACTTACAGCCTAGCTCTAAGAAAATCTCATGTGACCTTCTTCTAGCTGCCTCTTCACCTGTCATGTCCAGCTCCAAGACCATGTGCTCCAGATGGCATAGCAACAAGATGAAGAGCAGCCCTGGCCTGGTAGCTCACTTGATTAGAGCATTGTCCTGATATGCCAAGGTTGCAGGTTCAATTCCCACTCTGGGCACATACAACAATCAACGAATGAATGCATAAATAAATGGATGACAAATCTGTTTCTTTCTCTCTCTCTTCCTCCCTCTCTCCCTTTCTTATTTTTTTTTAGATTTTATTTTTATTTATTTATTTATTCATTTTTAGAGAGGAGAGAGAGAGAGGGAGAGAGAGAGACAGAGAGAGAGAGAGAGAGAGGAGAGAGAGACAGGGAGAGAGAAGGGGGGAGGAGCTGGAAGCATCAACTCCCATATGTGCCTTGACCCGGCAAGCCCAGGGTTTCGAACCGGCGACCTCAGCATTTCCAGGTCGACGCTTTATCCTCTGCGCCACCACAGGTCAGGCCCTCTCTCCCTTTCTTAAAAAAATATCAATAAATACATTAAAAAAAACAAGATGGAGAGCAATATTCAGTCTAAATCAAAATTCAAAAGCAAGAAATCAATTGCTATATTAAGCCACTGCTGTTTAAGGGTTTGTTACTGCAGCTCAGCCTATTTTACCCTGACTCAAGTGTAGGTGCTCAATAAATGCTGCAAAAAGCACTCTCAGGCATGTAGCTGGACTAGTGAGAGCAATCACCGGCTGTTTTCAGTTGTTGTAATGCTGGGCCAGAGAGTACATGTTTAAGTACATCAGAGTACATCTTGGTAGATAGTGCAAATTGTCCTACAGAAAGTTGACAATAATTTAGATGCCCACCAATGGGCATAAGGATAACTAATATATATTGATCTCACTTAATTCCAGGCACTATGCTAGGTGCCACCCTTACAACAATCCAATTGTGGCAGGTGCTATCACTGTCTCCATTTTATGTGAGGCAATGGTAGAACTCTCAAATTAGATAATACGTTCAAGGTCAGCTGTTAAGACAGTGAGTGTTATAATAATGACAAATTCCTAATACCCCACTTCTTCAAATGAACTGGCCAAAGCCCAGGAATCTGTATTTTAAAAAGACTCCCCTGCCTGACTAGGCGGTGGTGAAGTGGATAGAGCGTTGGACTGGGATGCAGAGGACCCAGGTTCGAGACCCTGAGGTCGCCAGCTTGAGCGCGGGCTTATCTGGTTTGAGCAAGGCTCACCAGCTCAGACCCAAGGTTGCTGGCTTGAGCAAGGGGTTACTCGGTCTGCTGAAGGCCCACGGTCAAGGCACATATGAGAAAGCAATCAATGAACAACTAAGGTGTTGCAATGAAAAACTGATGATTGATGCTTCTCATCTCTCTCCGTTCCTGTCTGTCTGTCCCTGTCTATCCCTCTCTCTGACTCTCTCTCTGTCTCTGTAAACAAATAAATAAAACAAATAAAAAATAAAAAGACTCCCCATATGCTACTAATGGCCAGCATTAGTAGGCCGGAGAACTTAAGTTACAGGTGCCAAAGAGTGGTTTGGTAAAGCTGCCAAGATATAGGTGCTCCCTGTTGAGGAGGAATAAACTGTTATCAGTGAATAAAAACTATGTACTTCCTTTTGTTTAAAAAAGTGATTTATCTCATGTATGCATTTCATGGAATTTTCCAAGCCAGACCAACTTTTTTAAAGTTGTATTACTTAGAATATAATTTCATCTGTGGGGTCCAGAAACATATGAGACTGAAATACATTAAAAGTTTCTTTTTCACACAGAAGCCTGGATTAGTGGCTCTATACCATGAAGCTGTTAGGGACTTGGACCCCAACTTGTTCCTCTATCATCAGCAGCATGTTTTCCCCATCCCAAAGTCCAAAAGGCTGGCCACCATATTGACTTTCCCTTTTTCTGCTTAACATCCCATTGGCCATACCCAAGTCACATGGTAACTCCCTGCTGCAAAGGAGGCTGGGAAATGTAGCCTTTATTCTGAGCAGTCATGTATTTCTATGGAACTTCTATCATTATAGAAGGGGAAAACTGACATTGAGGGACAACTCTCAGACTCTACCAGTGGAGGCATTATTAAAGAGTTTAGAATTTCAGTTCTGGAACAAAATAGATCACTCGTTCCCAGTAACAGCACTATGCCATATGGTTTTAGAATTTCAGCTGACCGTGACTGCCAATTTCAGGAGGCCTCACTTGGCTGGTCCACTTGGGTTTGTGGTACGCCTTATGGTTGTATCATGCAATAAGCACATGTGGATCCTCAAGCTAATCAACAGTAATAGATTACAGCCAACAAGGATTATTTCAAAATTTCTTCTCAAGAGTGTCATCCTCAGTGCCAGAAGAGAGATTATTATTTTGTTGATTATGTAAGAAGCTGCACATAGAAAACTGAGATTTCTTTTGGCTCCTAAGTTCTAACCTCTTTCTACAGTGTTCTAATGCCATAGATATACAGGTGTGTAGGGGCTGTCCGAATCACCTGCTCTGTGTTCTAGCTCTTTCTCTGGTCTTAGTAACACCTACCCTCACCTGCATACAATCTGACCCCAAATAAGCCTTGCTCAACTGAGTGGATGACTTGTTTTTATGTACCTGGCATCGATTTCCTCTTTCTGTTAACAGAATCATAATTTTCTTACAGAACACTCCTGCCTCACTCTCAGTCCATATGGTTTAGGTGGGGCTTCACTTACTTTTGGGTTAAATGGGCAAGTGACTTAAGCCTGGCTAATCAGTGTATTCCATTCTCCTGGACACAGTGATTGGTTCAGGGAGAGACACGTGATCTGAGATAGCCAATGAGACTCAATTCTGAACCATTGGAAAGAAGTTCTTTATCACCTGGCTTTGGGCCTGGCGCTGCTGGTGTCTGCTTTGCCATCATTTATTCATTCCTTCAGTCAGCAAATACTTACTGAGCACCTACTATGTTATAGGCAGGATTCTAGGCACTGAGGCTACAGCAGTGAGAAAAATCAGACAAAATCCTTGCCTTCAAGGAGCTAACATTCTCATGGAGAACACAGAACAGTGAACAAATATGTAATATGGTCGGGGGGGGGGGGGTAATAGGTAACATGGAGAAGAACTGGGATGGGGGAGGCAGGAGACTGGGGGGATTGCTGTTTTATAGCATTACATGGGAAGAACTCTTTGAGGAAGGAATATTTAATCAGAGACCCAAGGAAGTGAGGGAAATGCCATGTTTCTATTGGGGGAAAATAGTAATGAATGCAAAAGCCCTGAGGCAAGAGCATGCTTGCTCTATTTGAAGAAGAACAAAGAAATCGGTGTGGCTAGAGCAGAAAGAGAGAGAGGGAGAGAAGATGGAGATGAAGGGGCAGACTATGACAGGCCTGCTAGGTTATGATGAAGAATGTGCATTATCCTGAGGGCACTAGGGAACCATCAAAGAGGTAGAGCAGGGAATGAACCTGACCAGATATGCAATTTATAAAACTCACTCTAGATAACATGGTGGGAGGCAGACTGGAAAGTTTAAAATGTGAGCTGAGTAGTGTTTGGAGGCTCTGAGACCAGCCACCTGCAACCTGGAGTAACAATTTTTACATTTAAAACTCTGCATCAGGCTCTGGCATCTTCCTGATTTACCAGGGTTGTGGGTTTGATCCCTGGTCAGGGACACGTACAAGAAACAACTAATGAATACATAAATAAGTGGAACAACAAATCGATGTTTCTCTCTCTCAAGTCAATAAGTTAAAAAAATATTAAGACCCTGCACCAGAGTTTCCCAAACTTCAGTCCTCCAATCACTGTGTTCATTATGCATGTCCCCTACTTCCTGCACCATTATCTACTTAATATTTTTCTTTAAACAAACACATTTATTTTACGTAAGTGTATTTATTTTTAAAGGAAATATTTCATCTCTACTGTATCAGTCAACTCAGACTAGGTTTCACTGCAATAACAAACAACCCCAGAATCTCAGTGGGTTGTTAACAACACAGGTTTATTTCTGGTCCATGTGTCCTCTTAACTCTGGGATTGAGGTTGAAGAAACAGTCCGTCCGTCCCTGGGGCAGCCCATCCTCCCAGTAGGAAGGGAAAGGGCAAATGTCAGAACCACAGGCTGGCTTTCAAAGCTTCTGCTTGGAAGCTTGGCTCACATTCTTTTTTTTTTTTTTTTAATTTTTCTTTTATTAATTTTTAGAGAGGAGAGAGAGTGAGTGAGAAAGAGAGAGAGAGAGAAGGGGGAGGGAGGAGCAGGAAGCATCAACTCCCATATGTGCCTTGACCAGGCAAGCCCAGGGTTTTGAACCGGCGACCTCAGCGTTCCAGGTCGACGCTTTATCCACTGCGCCACCATAGGTCAGGCCTTGGCTCACATTCTATTGGTCCGAAGAAGCCACACGCCCAAGCCTGATAGTAGAGTCACCAGGGAAATGCCTGTAGGAAGGACCGATAAACACGGACAATAACGCAGTCTACCAAATCTATTGTAAATGGAAAACCGGCATCACTTGCCATCAATAAATACCTACAAGAAATAAATGCATGTATTATAAAACAGTTAATTTTA
Organism: Saccopteryx leptura; assembly: GCF_036850995.1. Lineage (NCBI taxonomy): Eukaryota > Metazoa > Chordata > Mammalia > Chiroptera > Emballonuridae > Saccopteryx > Saccopteryx leptura. The sequence goes on from NC_089507.1 coordinate 201,388,255, forward strand.
TTAAATTGTGGCCAAATAACCTTACCTTTTGGAGGCTCTAAGTTTCAGGTTCGCTTTCTTTTCGTTCAAGAGGGAGATGGGTGAGCATTAGAAAGACATTAAAGTCATATTGGTATCAAACTGAGACCCATACCTTGGGAAACTCTGCTTTAGAATCATCATGGGGGATGGGAGAAGGAAACTAGAAGTTTGGGAGAGTGATGATCATGAGAGTCCCAGGTTTCCAGGCGCTTGCCGGGTTACACAATCTCAATCTCAGGAAGGACACCCCCTGAGTTGTGCAACCTAGCGGCTCTGGAGATGATTTCCGTGGGTTACCTCATTTAATCCTCACCTCTGCCCTGCGAGGTAGACAGAATTACTTTCATTATTTACAGCTGAGAAAACGGATCCAGAGCGATTCAGTGCCTTGCTCAAGGCCACAGCTGGAGGGCATAAGGGGACGCTCCCAGATCCAGCTAAACTTGAGGCTGTAAAGTGTTCTTCCAGAATTGGCCACTTGGTGTCACCCTCTCCAAACTGTCGGAAGATTTGCCTAGGTCGTTTGGGCCGGTACTGGGTAGATAATCCGGCCAGAGGCACATGGCGATCAATCCCGAAAGAAGCAAAGCCCTCCCGTCTCCATCCTGTCCTCCGTTCTTGGGTGTGCAGAATTTCTGCCCGTTCCCTATTTGCCGGTCCCCTGTTTGCCCGTCGTAAGTGGGATAAGAACTGGGTCCTTCTCTGTGTACACCTTGAGCTAAGTGCAGATAGGCATCATCCCACACAAGCCTCCTAGGGTTTCTATGGGTTTTTTCCATATTTGAGATGAGGAAACTTAGGCCAAAGGACTTGGAATGACATGCCCAGCTAATCAGTGGCCCATTTGAACCTAATTCAAGCCCAGATCTGAGTTGGAAGCTTGGAGTTTTGATGCATAGCAAGTGCATGGTGGGACGACTGTATTCATTCTCACTTTTTCATAGTGTATTTCCAACCACCCAACTCGAGACTCTATAACATTCTTGGCCATAAAGATAAATTGTTTGGGGAGTGCACTTTGTGATTTTTGTTTTGATATAGAAGTTAGTTTTCCTCTGACTGCCAAGAAAACATAGAGTGTCTACTTTTTAAAGAATTTTTTGAACTACCAAATATTCCTTGGTAATTATTTTTAAAAATTAGAAAATCCATCTAGGTAAAAAGAAGAAAATAAAATTCACCCCCAGTTCAGATCAGCCACCCAGAGATAAGCATGCTGACGCTTTGGAGCACATCCTTCCAGGCATTTCTCAATCTCATTTATCAATGCATTAGAAAAAATTTTTCAATAAGAAAACATAATCACGCCCTCCTGATCCAAAACTCCTGGCTCCCCTCCCCAGAAGCCGTCCTGGTTTATTGTTTCTCGGGGATCACCACAGAGATATCCAGAGGGCAGGTAAGGAGACATGTATGTGGATTCCTGTAGCTGTTTCTCTAAATAGAAGCACACCATACATCGTTTTCTGCATTGGTTTTAGTTAGCTTTTCTTTTTCTTTTTAAACTTAGCAATGTACATTGGAGAGCTTTTCAGACCAGCACTAGGAGAGCACTCTCCCACTGTCCGGTGATAGTAATTTATTAAACCAGTCTCCTGTTGATAACTCCAATTAGTATCCTTTTCACAGAAGTCTCTCCATATATGTGAATCTGCTTCTATAGAATACATTCTTAGTAACTGAACTGCCCAGTCAAAGGGCAGATAAATTTTTCAATTTTGACACTAATTGTCTAGATGCTCTCTGAGGGCATATTTGCTAATTGACATTCGCCAATTGACAACAACCTACATGAGCATTAGTTCCCCCATGCTCCAGAAAAGGCCAACTATGATCAGACTTCTTGATCTTTGCCTTGCCAGGTAGGGGAGAAAGGTGTTCACCATAGTTCTAATCTGCATATTCCTCCCTTTTATTTCAAGTGGAGAATTAAAAAAAAAATATCTAAATGCCATTTGTGTTTCTTTTCTGGTAGCAGAGTATTCATGCCCTTTGCCTGTTTTTCAATTGGATAAGTTGTCTTTTTATTCATATATAAGAGTTCTTTATATACTTAGAAAATTAGGCCTTTGTTTCTCATGTATGTTACAAATAAAAATATTTTAAAATACAGAAATATCAAACAAAAATGGGGATCCCACTGTACACAAAGTTTTTAAGGCCTACGGTCATTTGCTAATATATTGTAGATCCCTTTTCATATCACTAAATATGTCTTGCAACAAAATTATTTATTTGGTATATATTTTAAAATCACTCTGGGTACAATGGAGTCATCAAAAGCAAATAGCTATGGATTTATATGAAGACGAGTGTCAGAGAGGAGGGTTATAAAGCATCCAATATATTTATTTGCCATCTATCTATGTATGTTACTTAATCTAACTCTCCCAACAATACTGTGAAGTAGGTAACATCATTCCCATTTTACAGATGTGGAAACTGAGGCCCAGAGGGATCATGGGATTTGTCCAAGCTCTCCTGCTGCTCTCTGGTGAGCTGGGATTCAAACCCATGTCAATTTGTCTTCCAAGCCATTGTTGTCACCTTTCATTACCTTAAATCCCACATTCTCAACTCGTCTGGATGAAGAACAATTCTGGGGCAAGTCCCCATCCCCCAGGCTAAGGAGTGTCATGTAGTTTAAGGATGAGGCCACCAGGAGGCGCCAGGGACACATCCCTTGCCTCCATGTGGGAATAGGGTAGGTCCAGGCACCCAGAAATGGGACAATTCCTGGGGCCTGATGATCTGAGGGCTGGGTGGCTCAGGGCCAGAGGGAACATCTTCTGCAACACTCAAGGCACCCTCCTTGGCTTTGATCTCCCTTGAGCCACCTCTGGCAGCTTTGGGGCTTCCCAGATGACTGGCCCCAACCTATCCCTTCTAGCAGTCCGATACCTGTAGACCAGGGTTTCCCAGGCTCAGCACTATTGACACTGGGACTGAAGAATCCTTTGCATTGGGGTCTGTCCTGAACAGTGGAAGATGTCTAACAGCACCCTTAGCTTCTACCATTAAATGCTAGTAGCAACTCTCCTCAAGTTGTAATAGCCCTAAATGTCTAGACATTGCCAAATGGCCCTTGGTTGAGAACCCCTGTTATGAACCCACAGGGCCCAGGCAGGTCACATAAATGACCAAAGCAGGTCCTGCATAAGGTTATTAATTAACACCCTGGGAAGTGGGACTGATACCACCTCTGCTCTACAAATGAGGAAACTGAGGCCCAGGGAGGTTCAGTGACTTGCCCCAGGCCACACAACTTGCATGTAGCAGAACTGGAGCTTGACCTTGGGTAGTCAAGTTCTAGCACCTGTGCCCTTGAGCTCTGACCTCTACTGCCGCTCCGGAAAATATGCATCCTTCATTCATCAACTCCACTGGAATATTCTCTCCACATACAAATAATACCTTCTCTCCGTTTTCTCTTTACCTAGTTTTATTTTCCCACTTTGATGGAGAGCTGGACACAAAAGATATAGCATTTCCTTATAATTGGACTATGACAAAAACTCGCTGAAAATGCCATGACAAATGGCAGCCGGCACCCAACCTCAACATCAAGAAATCATTGGGGAGTGGTGGGGACCGGTGGGGACACCAGAGGGCTCAGCTCTGTCCATCCTGGCACATTGTTTCCTGGTCTGTGTGCTCGATTTTGTAAGAGAAGGTAGAAATCTAGATTTCTAATGTGGAATTTCAGGATTTTCAAATAATGAAAATTATTTTAAAAAATTTAAAACCCTGTCATGACCAAACAAGGCCTGAGAGCTGCCAGTCTGTAGCCTCTTCACCCTCTTCGTGCGTTCTGCCTTCATTATCATTTATTTAATTGAGTATTTACATATTCATTCCATACTTGCATTCCACACACCCCGTCATCTATCCATCCATTTACCCACCCATCCATCCATCATCTTTCCCTCCTTTCACTATTTTTAAAAACTTTTATTTACTAATTTGAGAGAGAGAAAGAGAGAATACTTATTTATGCATTCATTGGTTGATTCTTGTAAGCGCCCTGATCAGGGACTAAATTTGCAACTTTGACATATTGGGACAATGCTTTAACCAGCTGAACTACTACTCAGCTATGGCTTTCAAATTTTTTTATATTATATATCCTTTCATTCATGCATTTCACACACATCCATCCATCTATGCATCTATCCTTCCATCCATCTACCCACTCATCTAGTCAGCCATCCATCTACCTACCCATCCATCTATCCATCTACCCATCTATTCATGCATGTATTCATCCATCCATCCATCCATCCATAACCCATTTGTTAAACTACTCACCCATTATGACCCCAGGCCAGGCTGTGGGGACATGAGGATGATAGTGACCTAATCCCTTTCCTCTAGAAATTCACCATCTAGTTTAGTAAAAATGAGAAGAATGATGTCAATTATAGATAAGGATGAAACCAAATAATGTTACCAGTAGATTCAGACTCTGCCATTTACCACTGGACAAACTTGGGCAAACGATTAGCCCTTTGGAGCCTGTTTCCCCCTCTTTGCAATAGAGCTCACAATAATCACCTAGGGCTTGATCTCAGGGTGGCTGTCTGGACCAGGTTGGGTTAGCTAACGCCTGTGAAGTGGGGCACATGCAGGCCCTTTACAGACACGGTGGTGTGATACATGTTGGGCTGCCGGGCAACGCCGACAGGTTGCTAACCCAGTCTGGGGGTCTAGAGAGGCTTTGCGGGGGTGGCAGCGCCTAGAGTGTCCCACTGTACTCCACGTTGGGAGAGGGCTGCTTTGTCATTGTTCGCACAACTTCCCCCTGGTTGGCTGACACCCCACTGCCTGGACTGCTCTGGTTTTCCAGTCTTGCTTCACTGCTAACGGGCAGCTTTTCCTCTCTGTGCCCGCCCTGCCCCACCCTGCCCCACCCCACTTTGTGGGAAAACTCTATGGAACAGAAGGACTTGTGGGCTCCCTTTTCTAGATTTGTTTTTTTTTTTTTTTTTACCATTTTAATTGAAACAATGCTTATTATTAAAGAAGATGAGGGAAAAACACATCAAACAAGAAAGAAGAAAAATTATTCTTTGTCCCATCCTTCTAATGCAACCACACTGAACATTCTGTTTTTTCTTTCTCCTAAACCAGGGTATTGGTGTGTGTATGTGTGTGTGTGTGTGTGTGTGTGTGTGTGCGCGCGCGTGCGCAAATCTAATTGTAAATCATGCTGCTCAACTATTTAGTGCTGTACTTTAAAAAACTTTCCTACTATATCACAAGTATTTCTCCCCACAGCTCATCTTCATAAACATATTTGAAGGGCTGCAATTATTTACCCAGAAAACATTAAGTGAGCAACTACTACAGTCTGTGGGAGAGATGGGGCAGGATTGTAGCACGACAGTCAACTTTACTGAGTGTAAACTCTGGGACAGGTGCTATTCTAATCATTTGCATTAAACTTCTTCCTCATATCCATCCCATGAGGTATGTGTCCATTTTTCAAGTGAGAAAATTGTGGCCCATGGTTGTACAGCTATGAGGGGGGGCAGCATTTGAATTCAGGTAGGCCAGTGACAGGGTCTGACCCTGAGCATGCTGGACTACTTTGTCACCCACAAACAGGTGACTTCAATCCCGTGCAATCAGAGCTGGACAGGGAATGTACAGGAGTGTGTTGCAGTCCTGAGGAGGCTCCTGACCCATCCTGGGGCATCAGGAAAGTCTTCCTGGAAGAGGAGGTGACTTCTCGGCTGAGGAGGTGGGAAGTGAGGATGCTGTAGGCAGAGGGAGCAGCGATATTAGGACCCGAAGCGGGAGTGAGTGTGGAGTGTTGACAAGCTGACGATGCTGACACTGACTGGAGAGGTGAGGAGGGCCAGATCATGCAGAAGCTGTGGGCCCTAGGAGTCCCAGGGAGCCCCAGGGAGGCCCAAAGGGGTGTCCAGCTAGGGTGTGGCACGAGTGGGGAGGCCTTCTCCCACCCTAGGCCAGCCAGGGCCTCTGGTCTCACCCCCACAGCCTGTCTGTCCCCCATTGTAGCACCCAGCACCCTGGGCATTCCTTGCCTACATTGTCACTTCTCTGCCATTTGAGATGGAAGAAAGTTCTGGAAGGTGGGAATCTGAACTGATCAGTTCACTTCAGTGGCCCAGGAGTTAGACCCGGGCTGGACAGGTAAACATCCCAGAATGAGATATCAGTGACCAGCATGTGCTGATACCGTCAAGACTGTGGCAATGTTGTCTGCCACAGCCATGGAGACAGGATCCCCTCTGTGGCCCCTGCCGTCCCCTCGGGGTTCAAGACCTCTTGGGATATGCCTGAGCCTTGAGGTTTGCCAAGACTTTGCTCCAACTTGCCCATAGCGTCTTGTTTGATTTAGAAGAGGCTCTAGTAAATAAGCCGACCCTTGCCGGCTCCTCTCCACACTATTCCTGAAGGTCGCAAGGAGTTGGTGAGGAGCAGGCCTGCTCACCTCCACCCCTTCCCCAGCCTGTAGGGGACTGAGCACGAGCACGTGTCACCCTCCTCCTGTCCACACCGCCCACTGCGGGAGGTGGGGACAGCCGTCGGGGGCCACGGCCCCTCCTCTGCTCGGGCTGAGGGCCTCCAGAGTAACTATTGACTCCCGTCCCCCTCAGCCAAGCCTGCTATCTTATCAGCTCAAACACTTCAGAGTTCAGGCCAAGAAGCCAAAGTCAATTTTGAAAAAGTCTTTAAAAGGCCAAAACACAAACACCAGGGAGGCTGTTTGGAAGGGAGTAGAGATGAGATTGGGGAAGGGTGAGCTGTTGGGTTCCTTTAACAGGTTAAAAAGGCTCCGGTGACTGTCCTGGGCCCAGAGATGGAGGCGCAAGGACAGTCACTGAATGTCCGTTTGCAGTAGCAACAGTCTAGACTAGAGCCACCATCAGAGCCCGTCGGTAGAGGAATGGGCAAACGCCTCACGCAGTCCCATCAGTCTCTAAAGAGACTCCAACCCCTTCACGTGCAGCGACGTGCAGAGAGACCGCACAGTGGCCATAAGAAAGAGCACAGATCTAAGGCAGTTTACACAATCAGATCCTATCTGTGTAAGCAGAAAAGGTGGGGATCTAGTCCTCGACCTGCCTGTTTATGTACAGAAAACTTCTGGAAATATTGACCAGGTATCTGGACATGCTAGCTGCCTCAGGGGCAGGAGTCAGAGGGACACAGACTTCTCATTACACACTCCTCGTACCTTTTAAATTACTTAATACCAGGTTAATATAATAGTATATAAATAAAGAAATGTAGAAATGGTATAGAAGTAAATAAGAATATTAGTGATTTTGTCCCAGGCAAAAGGCCAGTAGCACAAAAGATGAGGAGGGGGGAATCGCTGCAGAGGGTATAGTGACTTTTAGTCCAGATCAGATCATTGAAGGTGTAGCTCAGGGGGAATCCTAAGTTTATTTAGATTCCTCTCAGTGGAGTTAACCACATTTAAACAAGGCTTTCCAAGTCCTCTCCTGTTTTATAAACCTGGTTGCTTAAAATGTACTTTTAAAATATCATCTCATTGAATCACTTAAAGAGTCGATAAAGTAGAATCAGATCACTGTGTAGACAGATGAACTAATCCAACAACTATTTATTGTTTTAATAACAATTTAGGTGATGAGGATGTGGTGACAACCAAATCAATCAAGATCCCTGATCTCATAGGGTCAGTGGGTCTAGGGAGAGTGCCGAACAAATAACAAGTAAACAACACACACGTGATGATTTCAGATAGTTAGAGGAGCTGCGGAGAAAATGAGACCAGGGAATGCAACAGATGGCTGGTGTGGGGAATGGTCAGTGAGGGGCTCTCTGGAGAGGGAACTCTTTTTTTTTTTTTTTTTCAGAGACGGAGACAGAGTCCGAGAGAGGGATAGATAAGGACAGACAGACAGGAAGCATCAATCATCAGTTTTTCGTTGCGACACCTTAGTTGTTCATTGATTACTTTCTCATATGTGCCTTGACCGTGGGCCTTCAGCAGACCGAGTAACCCCTTGCTCGAGCCAGCAACCTTGGGTCCAAGCTTGGTGAGCCTTGCTCAAACCAGACGAGCCCGTGCTCAAGCTGGCAACCTTGGGGTCTCGAACCTGGGCCGTTGGCATCCCAGTCCGACGCTCTATCCACTGTGCCACAGCCTGGTTAGGCGAGAGGGAACTCTTGAACTGAGTCAAGACTAGGAAAAAAGAACCAGTCACAAGAAAAACAGGGAGAGGATCGCTCCAGGTAGCAGGAATAGCCAGTGCAAAGGCTCTGAGGCTACTGAGGTTAAACTAAGCTTTGCCTGTGGGAGGAACAGAATGGTGGCCAGTGTGGCTGAAGCTTACAGAAAGAGCAGAGAGGGTTGGGAGACCCAGTTGGAGAGGTTTAAAATTGCACAGAAAAGTACATGCATCATACAGTGAATTTCACCAAGTGGACAAACTCATGTAGTCAGCACCTAGATGAACAAACAACACTCCAGAAGGCCCTTGCACATCCTTTCCCAGTAAATCCCAAGGTTAACCAGAGTCCTGAATTCTAATCCCATAGATTCATTTTACTGCTTTTGAACTTTATATAAATGCAATATGTGTTCTTTCCTGTCTGGCCTCTTTCACTCAACATTACGAAGATTCATGGTATTTCAGTAGACTTTCACTGTGTTACAGGCCAGACCAAGAGATTGTGTGAACCACGCGAAAGCTTCCCTGCTACCAAGAGGGCCAGGAGAACGTAGCTGACCTGGAAGCAGTTCTAAGTATGTCATTATGTGAAAATGAAAGGTGCAGAGCAATGCATCTAAAGCAACCCCATTTTTGTTGGGTGGGGGGGGTCTCCTTTCATGTAGAGTCGAAATGATCCTAGAAAACACATTAAATTTTCTCTCAACCACTGTGCACTGTGAACTCCTAGTAAATCAAATCCACTGGATGGAGGGCTGTCTTGTGCTTGGGTACAAAGACAGGATCTGCCTGCTGGACTCACCTGTGCTATTTAGATCCTCTCTCTCTTTTATCTCTCTCCTTTTTCCTCCCTTTTTCTCTCTCCCTCTCCCTCTCTCTGTCTCCCTCATCCTCTTTTTGGTTTATAAGTTCCATGAAGTGAGGAATTTTTGTCCTTTATTCACAGCTATAATCCTAGTGCTCAATAAATATTGGTTGAGTGAATGAAGTATAAGTGAAAAGAGAAGTGAGTGAAGCAGTCCTGATGGGGGTGGGGCGTATGGGAGTGGTGGGGACTGTGGCTAACTGGTAGCTCTTATCCCATCAGAAAGGTATAACTACCACCTGACTGCAGCTTAAAGTTTCCACGTGGGAATGTGGGCCCAATGTGGCTGGGCTCCAAGTATTTCAGGGGAATACTTCTATACTTATGTGAAATGTCTTGATCTTGATACCACTACTGATCAAAAAATCCCTATCTGCTGCTTACCTAGGGTGGGAGGCTGCCCTCTGTAACCTCTAATCAAAGTCAAAATGCTTCCAAATGGGTCTCATAGAACCTGAAATTTCTGGGAAAGCTGAGTGGAGTTCCAAGAGAGGGTGTTGAACAAGCAGACTTGGCCTTTAAGTGTTTCTGTGAAACAAGTGACATTTTTATATTTAGGATCTTGAAGTGATTTTATTTCAGGGTGAGTTCCTTTCTCTTCTCATAACTCTCAGTTCCACCCTCATATTTATGCTGAGCCTGGGCATCTTTCCTCCACTCTGGAGCAAAGATCAAAAGTAAATATTGGCAGAACATTGGTTTACTGTGACCCAGATAAGGAACAGCATAAAATGAAAATAGCGAGATTTTATTGCTCCTCCCACAACTTCCACCCCAACCAGACTCCCTCAATATTTACTTATTAATTTCACTTCATACAAATTCCTGGTGTTTGTTTGGTTGCCAACAGGGTGAACCCTGCACCACTTCAGGGGCTCCATCCTATAAATGACCCTACAAACAGTGCCCCCTAGAGTTGTACCATGGTTGCCAATTGTGTTTCTTGAGATCATCCCATTCTCATGGACCACAACATAGGAATCCTTTTGGCTTTGGCAAATGTGTTCTGCCATGTAAAAGTAACACGCGCACATGGAGAAAAATTCAAACAGTACTAAAGGGTTGTAGTGAAAAATGTCTCCTTTCTGCCTTGATCTAATTTTTCCCAGTTCCTCTCCCCAGAAGCACTTACTCTTGCCAGTTTCTCGTTTTAGATACATAAACAAGCCTCTCTTTCACTATCTCCAAATATCACACACACATACACGTAAAGTAACATCTCTCTCTCTATTTTCTGTGTTTCGCTATCATTTCTTTTGGTACCAGTGGTTTATACGAGAGATCAGCAAACCACAGTTCTCAGGTCAAATCCATCTGCCTGCCTGTTTTTGTACAGCCTGCAAGCTGAGAATGGTTTTTACATTTTCTTACATGTTTAAACAGTTGAGAAAAAAAAATCAAGAGAAGAATAATACTTTATGACAGGTGAAAATTATGATATTAAAATCTCCGTGTCCATCAATAAAGCTTTATTGGAACACAGTCCTGTCTGTGGCTGCTTTGTGCCACGATGGCACACCTGAGTACTGTACCAGGGTCTGCTTTCCCCTTTCCAGAAAACGTTTGCCCTCCCCTGGTTTAGACTGTACACAGTTGTTCTGCTTTTTACACGTGATCATGGACCCTAGCGATCTTTTGATATCAGCACGAATTAATGTACCTCATTCCCTTTAACAAAGGTTCTAGCATATCTCATTGTATCGCTTGAGCTGTATTTATCTATCCAGGTCTTACAATGAACCCCCAGATACTTGTTTAAACAAAAAGAATTCATGTTTTGGGAAAGTCTGAAAATTCCCGGCAAGAACAAGAATCTCAAGTGGTCACTCTATTTAATATTTATATCTTGTTCTTTCCGAAATAGGATTTGCAGCAGCTTACACCAGGAGGGGCAGGCCCCATAAAACTGTACAACTACTAAGACAGAGGTGAAATACCAGGGAAGGCCTGGAGTCAAGATGCCTGCCCTTCCCGGCTGAGGAAGCCTGGATTAAATTTGAGCTGGAGGCTGTATTTGAATCATATTTGCAGATGATGCAAAAATCTATGTGGGTGTTTATTTTCCTCAAGAGGGAGGTTGAAGGCAGAATGCCTGTGAGAAGTTGGAAAAAATGCCAAGCAGGATAACACAGAACAGTGTTTCCTATCCTTACGACTGCCAAATCTTGAAGTAAATGAACTATTATTTACTTAATATTTTTTTCTTGAACTTGTATAGTTTTTAAAAAACTTTAAATACAGTTGTTTCATCTGGAGAAATAATATCCATGGTTCTGATAAGGTAGTGATATATATATTTCTTTCAAAGGCACATAAATATTTAATAAATACTAAACTTAAAAATAAACATACACAGCTTCATCCATGTACCACCTACAGTCCTCTTGCAAACCAACAGTGGTGGCTGTGCTAAACATTTTTAAATGCTGGGTGTCAGACACTGTGGGTTGCCTTGCCAATAGCCATTTCCCCCTTCCTTCCTAATGGCAGTACCCTGACTTCTTTCAGCTGCCACATGCCCAGCCCTGGGGGGGGGGGGGAGGAATCACATTTGGTTTAAGCCAACCATGGCCATGTATTCTTCTGGACCTGTGATCGGCTGAGGGGCAGTCATGTGATCCAGTTCTGGCCAAAGGGAAACGCTGCTGGGGAATTCTGGGAAAGAACTTGCTCTCTGATAAGAAAGAGGCACAGGAAGAGAGACTTAGTTGCCTCTTTCTTTCCCTTCTTGCTTCGCACATTGTTGCGTGAAGGAGTGATGAGTGAGCTATGGCAGTCATCTTGTGACATTAGGTGACCAGCCTAAGGAAAAGCTGGTGACTTGCTGACGATGGCGGGAAGGAAGGGTGCAAAGAGCCTTGGTCCTTTATGAAACCTTGAGATGCCAAACACACTCCAGGGTCTCTAATCTCCAGATGCCTTTTAAGTAAACAATAAATGTTATTATAGTCTGAATTGCTGTAATGGAGACTTTGAAACTATCCTAATGGATCCAGTTGGTTTTGTCCTTTAGAGCTGGACTTCAGAGTCAAACACACTCATGGTCTTATTTCAGCTTCACTAAAGTCCTAGCTCTACTATTACCCTGGGCAAGTGCCTTAACTTTCCTAAGCCTTAGTTTTCTTTTCCAGAGAGTATAAATAGTAATATTACATAGACAGTGATTTTTGAGGAAAAAGAAACTTACATTCACTTAAAACACTTAGAATATAGTAAGTGTTGTCATTACTATTATTGCTATTATTATTGATTATTATTTCTATAATATTTAGGTAATCCTCTAAAAATAGGAGGAAAGGCAACATGGACAGAGACAGGAAGCTGACAGCACCCAATTAAAGGCCACCAGCTGGGCACAAAAAGAGCAGAAAATGACCCAAGTGTTAGAGCTGACCAAAAGCTGCAGATGAGTCAGAGCTTTAGTAAACAAGCTCAATGGGAGCCTGGGGGACTGGGCCACGAGCGTGATAGGCAGACTCCTGGCTGTGAACCTTCTGCTCCACGATTCATGACTCACACCTTTCCAAGAGCACTGGACTCTACATTTGGTCAACTCATCCTTTTAAAGGATGTGGGAAGTTATCCTGGGTCCAAAGGCATGGAGACAGTGGCCCAGGGGTTATATTTACGTAAGAGAGTAGAACGATTCAAGACTAAGGTCATCACTGCCTTATGTTTAATTTATGAAGCAGCTGTTGGTCAAGTCTAGAAAAGCAGCCCGAAAGGGAGGAAGTAGACCAGGAGGTATGGCGTGAGCTGAAGGAGCACCCGATGATGAGTCACTCAACTCGTGACTCCACGTGGGACCCAGAGAAGTTCCTCTCCATTTCGTATGTCAGTGTCTCCATACGTAGAGTGGGGATCCAGGGCAACCTATGACCCTGTGACTGTGACAGACAGAAATGCATTTGGCTGCAAGTAACTGGAAACCTAACTGATCGTAGCTCAAACAAGCGGGTGTTTATCTTCCCCACATAATACGAAGTCCACAGGGAGGCAGTTGTTGGTCTTGACTTAGGGGCTCAAGAGAATCAGGTCTCTTGCTGGCATCTCTACAATCCTCTTGGCTTCTCTTTGTGGTTTCAGAATGAATGCTTTGGTTCTTCGTAAGGTAGGAAGAAGGAAGAAGGGAGAAGGGCAGCACCAGCCACATCTGATGCCTTTATACCAAAGTAAAAGCTTTTCCAGGACCCTCAGAAGACCTCCTCCCACATCTCATTGGGCAGAGTTGATCATATGCTTGATTACATGCCTGCCTCAACTGCAAGGGATGCTGGGTAAGCGAGCATGTAGGCATCACTGTGAAAGGTGAAAGCAAAGAGGGAATGGGTGTTAGGTCTTCTGACCACAGGGTCTCCAGGCAGCAAAATTCTACTCCTGATCACCTAAGGCAGGGGTCGGGAACCTTTTTGGCTGAGAGAGCCATGAACGCCACATATTTTAAAATGTAATTCTGTGAGAGCCATACAATATGTTTAACACTAAATACAAGTAAATATGTGCATTTTATGTAAGACCAACACTTTTAAAATACAATAAGTCTCTGAATTCTTTTTAATAATGTTGTTATGCTGTTGCTAACCAATGATGAATAAAGTACTTCTTACCATTAATGTGACTTCTGGTGCTGCATGGTTTTGCTGATGGCTTTGTAGTCTGGTTGAAACGTGGTGAGGTTAAGCTTCATGCAGGTGTTGAGACTTCCATCTGTTAAATGTGATCATAGGTTGGTCTTAACATTCTTTAGATGTGAGAAGACTGCTCACATGCATACGTAGAGCCAAACATTGTCAGCACAGCAATACTCACACGCTGCAGTGTGTGGTATGTGACGGGAAGCGCGTTCCAAGTTTTGACAATCAGCTGGTCTGAGGGTTGAAGTTTTTTCATTTCTCCCCACTGGTGTTTGCTCACCAACTCTGCTTGCTGTAATGCAAGTCTTTCCAAATCTTCATTCAGTGACTTGAACTTATTCACCCACATGTCTGAGGCCTTCAGGTCAGCAGCTTATAGCTCAAAATCTCTGACGGAGACACCGGGGATGTAACTCAGGTCAGCACTGTCCACTGCACACTCGTGTGGATGGGTGATGAACTTAAAAAGACGAATGTGCTCACGAAATTCTCCAAAGTGCGCTTTGAATGACTGCAGGAGATTAGATGTGAAGCCCACTAGCTGCTGGAGATCAAGATGTTGAGCAGGGTCACTTGCTGTGCATGCATCTTTAAACTCTCCCAGTTTTTCAAAGTGTAGTAAACAACCTGTTTCAATGTCAGCGATGAAGAGTTCCAGCTTGTTTTCAAATGCAAACACTGCTTGTTGAAGGGATAAGACTGTATTTCCAAAGCCTTGCATTTTCACATTGAGCTGGTTCAAATGTTCAGTCATGTCCACGAGATAGTAGAACTTCAGGAGCCACTCAGTGTTAGCTAACTCAGGATGCTCGATGTTTTACATTTCAAGAAAAGTCCAGATTTTGCTCAGACAAGCCGCAAAATAGCTAAGCACCTTCCCTCTTGACAACCAACGCACATTGCTGTGCAGAAGCAGACCAGGATAATTATTCCCAACTTCATCCAGCAGTGTTTTAAACTGGCAATCATTTAAAGCTCGGGCAACAATAAAGTTGACCACCCGAATGACCAGCGACATCACCTCACCAAGCTGCTCGCCACACATCTGAGCACAAAGAGCCTCCTGATATAGGACGCAGTAAAAACTTAGGATGGGTCTCTTTTATGTCCACGGAGAAGTGCTACGAATCCTCTGTTTTTCCCCACCATGCATGGAGCACCATCAGTACACATCGAAATAAGTTTATCCATCGGTAGATTTTTTTTCTTTAGCAAACTCAGCGAAAGACTTGAATAAATCCTCACCTCTTTTGTCTCCTTCATAGGCAAAACAGCAAGACTTTTCTCATGTAGTGTGTCACCAACAGCCTACCTTGCAATCACACTGAACTGGGATAAATGGCTTACATCTGTTGACTCATCCAAAGCGAGAGAAAAAAATGGTGCTGCATTTATGTCCTTCACTTGTGTTGCCTCAATTTGATTTGCCATCATGATGGTACGATCATGAATAGTTCTTGCCAACAGAGGCATGTCTTTTATTTGTTTGATTATCTTGTCTTTATCCGAAAAGTCATTAAAAAGTTCATTGGCAACATCAAGCATGAATGTTTTGGCATACTCCTCATCTGTGAATGGCTTTCCATTTCTCATAATTGCTAAAGCATCAGCAAAGTTAGCCGAATTCCAGTCACCTTGTTGGGTCCAAACACGGAGTTACTGCTGACTAGCTTGCAGTCTGCACAGTAGCTCTTGACTAGCTTTCTTCCTGCTGTCCCCTACTAGATATTTTGATGCAAATGTAGTATGACATGTGTCGAAGTGCCGCTTTATATTTGACTGTTTCATCCATGCAATTTTATCATTACATATTAGACACACTGCAGAACCTGCTCCCTCCACAAAGGTGAATTCCTCTGTCCATTCCTGCTGAAAAGTACGATACTCCTCATCATTTTTTCTTTTAGCCATCTTCTTCGTCAAAAGGATTTCTGCCCCTGGCCGGTTGGCTCAGCGGTAGAGCGTCGGCCTGGTGTGCGGGGGACCCGGGTTCGATTCCCGGCCAGGGCACATGGGAGAAGCGCCCATTTGCATCTCCACCCCGCCCCCCTCCTTCCTCTCTGTCTCTCTCTTCCCCTCCCGCAGCCAAGGCTCCATTGGAGCAAAGATGGCCCGGGCGCTGGGGATGGCTCCTTGGCCTCTGCCCCAGGCGCTAGAGTGGCTCTGGTCGCGGCAGAGTGACGCCCCAGAGGGGCAGAGCATCGCCCCCTGGTGGGCAGAGCGTCGCCCCTGGTGGGCGTGCCGGGTGGATCCCGGTTGGGCGCATGCGGGAGTCTGTCTGACTGTCTCTCCCCGTTTCCAGCTTCGGAAAAAAAAAAAAAAAAGGATTTCTGCAATTAGGTAGCTGACTACTTGATTAAAAGGAGGAAAGTTTACTTCCTGACCTCACAACGACCTGTGTACATTATGCATTATCCAATAAAAATTTGGTGTTGTCCCGGAGGACAGCTGTGATTGGCTCCAGCCACCCGCAACCATGAACATGAGCGGTAGAAAATGAATGGATTGTAATACATGAGAATGTTTTATATTTTTAACGTTATTATTATTTTTTATTAAAGATTTGTCTGCGAGCCAGATGCAGCCATCAAAAGAGCCACATCTGGCTCGCGAGCCATAGGTTCCCGATCCCTGACCTAAGGCCTTTGGCATCCTCCTCCTATGGCCCTCCCAGGTATCATTTTTGCCAGAACAAAACTGGAATTCAAATCTTGACTCCAACATTGGCTCTCTGTGGGACTGTGAGACAGTCACCGTATGTCCCTGAAACTTCATGTCTCACCTGTACAGAAAATAAAATCCAATTCCTAACTGTGGCTTCAGGGCCAACTTCATGGATGAGCAGTCTGTGTAGTCACATAGCACCCCTTGGTCTGAAGGGCCCTTCACTTGCTGCTGCCATCTTGAAATGTTCAATAATTTTGGAGCAAGGGGCCCTTTGTTTTCATCTTGCACCGGGTCCTGGTAATCCTTAGCAGGTTCTGCATGGTTTGACCCGCCTTCCTGCTCCTCTCTGCTTCATTTTCTGCCATCCTCTTTCTCCTCCTCACTCCCTTCCCACTGGACACCCTTCTGCTCCCAAATGCTCAGAAGGACATGACCTGGGATGAAGTGGCTCTCTGCAACTGAGGCAGCCCCTGAAGTTGTGGGAAGCTGTCTGCTGATCACTCTCTCCACGGTTGAGCAGCAAGGCTTTCCTGGAAGGGGCTCTGGATGGCACATGTCCATGTCCATCACTTTATTTTTGTCTTTATCTGTTTGCCTTCTCTTGGTAACACATTTTCAGGCAAAACTTTAGAATGTTGGCAACCTGGAAATGAGGCAGTGCAACAGATGGGTGAAGTTTGGTTTTCGGAGTCAATGCTTCCTCATCTAATTGCTGTGTGGCCTTGAGCATGTCAGTTCACCTCTCTGAGCCTCAGTTTTGTTTGATGATAGTATATACTTCATGATGCTGGAGTAGGGATGAAAAGTTTGGGAAAGGGCTCAGTGCAGGGCCTGACACCTGGTTATCATTCAGAAAATGGTCATTGTTATTTGAAAGTCACAACTCTGAATGAATAGTGAATTTTTGTGGAAAGAAAACAAAAGACTGCTTCTTCCCAGAAGTCAATTCCGGTTCTCTCCTCACAATTCCCAGAGCCCTTACCATGGTTCTCTCATGGTCTGCTTTTGCTGTGGCTGCTTGCTTTCCGGCCTGGAGATAGCTATTTACCTGCTTGTATAGTCCAGGTCTTTTGGCTGAAAGTGACAAACTCAACTCAAAGCAGATTAAGAAAATGTGTGTGTGTGTGTGTGTGTGTGTGTGTGTGTGTGTGTGTGTTTAGGAATCATGCTCTCTCCAAATGCCAGCTCTGCCAGTTAGGGTCACCGCATGTGGTAGCAAAGAGAGTCCCCAGCTTTTCCTGGGCTTTCATTTGGGCAAGTCAGCAAGTCAAGGGTCTAGAAGCTGACTTTCCTATGGAGTCCCTGCACAAGACTGCAGGTTGACTCTGGTTGGCTTGACTTGAGTCCCATGCCCATCCCAGAACTAATCCCTGGGGCTGGGGAAAAAAATCTGCTTGGCGCCCAGGCCTGACCCCTCTACAGCTCTTGTTTGGGGGACGCCCACTCCCTCTTGAGCCACACAGATAGCCGGGGAGAAGTGGTTCCCCAAAGGAAAACCACAATGCTGTTACCAGAAGATGGGGGGTGGACAGTCGTCAGGTGCAAACAACAGTTGGCCAGTGAAGACCCCCTCAACAGTCCTGCTTATCTCTACTCGAAGCCTCCTGTGGACATGCTTGGTGCTTGATAAATGATTGTTAAATGAATGAGTGATTGTACAAACAAACTACTAAAAAAATCAGTTCAGCTGATTTATCAGGAAGGGCACGATCTTAGGGATACCTTCTTAGGGGCAGGAAGATAGCTTCTGCTATTCCATGTCTTGCCCACTTTTATTTTAAGCTCACAGGTTGGCATCATCTCAACTTCAAAGCCTTGCTCCCACCTGCCTTGGTGCAGAGCGAGGCTGTTTCACAGGTCATGTCCCACAGCAGGTCCCTGTCCACCACAGGCCCAGGCAGAGGAAGGGTGAATTCAGACTGGCTCATGCTGCCTCACGGAAAATGCACAGGATGCCCCGGCCCAGGGAAGTGATGAGCAGGGTCTGATAAAGAGTGTCACCAGGTCCCTTTCCTCCTCATTGGCCAGCTCCAACAGGCCATGCTTCCACCCAGTTCTCTTTCTCATCAAGACCATCCAGAGATTCCTCTTTATGCCTGAATCACACACAGTGTCTGTACAGGGGATGCCCAGAGCGAGGTGGGCCGAGGGGTCTGGCAGACTTGGACACACACGCTCAGTCAAAGGGGACACTGGGACTCGGTTGCAGCTCACTGTGGCCCCATGAAAATGTAAGAGCAGTTTAGACAAACCTTCTGATATTTTTAAATAGACTTTTTTGGGGTATTTTTCTGAAGTGAGAAGCGAGGAGACAGAGAAACAGACTCTTGCATACGCCCGACCAGGATCCACCCAGCATGTCCACTATGGGGTGTGAGGCTCTGCCTATCTGAGCCATTGTTCCATTGCAAATGGAGCCATTCTAGCGCCTGAGGCAGAGGCCATGGAGCCATCCTCAGCGCCCAGGCCAACTTTGCTCCACTGGAGCCTTGGCTGCGGGAGGGGAAGAGAGAAATAGAGAGAAAGGAGAGGGAGAGGGGTGGAGAAGCAGATGGGCACCTCTCCTATGTGCCCTAGAGGGAATCGAACCTGAGACTTCCACACACTGGGCTGATGCTCTACCACTGAGCCAACCGGTCAGGGTCAAATAGACTTTTTAGAGAGTTTTAGGTTCACAGCACAATTGAGTGGAAAGCATAGAGTTCCCATATCTGTCTGCCCTCTCCACACACAGGCTCCCACTATCACCTCCTTCCACCGGAGCGGGACATTTGTTATAATCAGTGGATGCACACTGACACAACATTATCACCGAGAGTCTACAGCTGACACTAGGGTTCACTCTTGGTGATGTACATTCTGTGGATTCGGACAAATAAATAATGACATCTATCCATCACTAGTATTGTACAGGGTAGTTCCAATGCCCTAAATGTCCTCCGTGTTCTGCCTCGTCCTCCATCCCTCCCCTCTAACTCCTAAACACTATTGATCTTTTTAGTGTCCCGATAGTTTTGTTTTTTCTAGATCTTTCCATTTTTTTATTGCTTTTTCTTATCATGTTCACGGCTTCAGCTCGACTGAAGGCATCCACTCTGAGAGGTAGATGCCGAGGCCAGTCTGGTTAATTTTGAATATGATTCTTGGAACTATTCCTTTTCTTTACATACTGATCATAAATTTTAATTTTATGAAAACACCATGTAGGCCAAATTAAAGAGGCAGCAGGCTGCCTTTGGCTTCTGGGCCACCAGTTTGAGATGTCAGGTGTGGGGATTAAGAAGAGTGAGGGTGGAGTCTGGAAGACCTGTCCCCACTCTGCAGGACCCTGGGCTGGTCACCTTGCTCTCTGGGTCCATCTGTCAAGGGAAGGCCTGGAACATGTGATTATGAAGGTGGTGACACACCCAGTGCCAATCTCACAAGTTCCCTCAAAATGCAGTAGGCCCAGCAAACCAAAACATAGATGTACTGCTCTTGCAAAACTCGAAGACAATAAAAATATGAACAATCCCCGGAAATATACAGGCTTTGATGCATGTCTGGCTGGGCAAAGGGAAAACCAGTTTCTCTGTATCCCAGAAACCCTCACTACAACAACCATCCTGACGAGGGCTAACACTGATGCAGGGTCAGGAGCCTCAAGCTCTGGAGTCAGGCTGCCTGGGGTGTCGTCCCAGTTCTGCCATGCAAGAGTGGTGTGGCCTGGAGTGAGCAACTCCACCTCTCTGTGCATCAGAACTTCAGGGGTGCTGGTCCGTGTGATGGGTGCCCCCCTGAGCTGGGCAGTGCACGGCTGTCTCTGGTGGCTCTGAGGTCCTTGCCTGGAAGGTGAGGATAGTATGTGTGAGGGTTAATGAGTTAACACATACAACATGCTTGCAGCAGTGCCTAGCACAAGGTAATGGCTTCCCAGGTGGCCACCTGGGAAGTATTATTATCTCTACTCTGTGCCGTGTGCTTTACCTGCATCTGGCACTACTGCGGTCACAGCCAGGACAGCCTTGAGTGCTAATTTCTCAGAGGCCCTCCCAGACTATCTGATCTGAAGTAGTTCCCTCCCTCCTCTCTCTCTCTCTCTCTCTCTCTCTCTCTCTCTCTCTCTCTCTCATGCACCTGCTCTGTTCCTGTGCAGTGCTTAACAGTTTTTTTAAATTGCTTATTTACTTAATAGCCTATAGACTTAAAAGCATAGCAGCAGAGAGCAGCCACTATGTCCTGCTTCTGCACTTTGCCTGCATTAACTTCCTGGGACACAGAGAGGTTAGGTAGCTTCTTCCAGGTCACATTGCTAGTGAGGAAGCTGTACTTAATTGTTTATTTGTGTGTCTATTTGTCTGAGTATTTAGTGTCTGTCTCCTCCACTCATCCATCCATCCAATCATCTATCCAGTCATTTAGTCAACACATTTATTTAACAAAACTACACGCCTGGCTGGGCTTTAGGACCTGAGCACATAGAAGCGATCTTGTTCATTGCTGCATCCCCGGTGCCTAGTAAAATGTCTGACACAGAGGGGGCACTCAATAAACACTTGCAGATTGAATGAATTCAGGATCCTGTGCTCGCTCGGCTCGTGTGACAGACAAGTCTTTGTGTAAACATAGGTGTCTCTCTCTGTGCCCCAGGGAGAAGGAAAACCACAGTGTTGGCTCCCCACATCTCCACACCTTCGCTTAAGCTGTTTCCTCTGTGGCCTTCCCGTTCCCATCATTTAGAGCAGGGGTTAACATAAACCACAGCCTGGGGGCCAAATCAGGCACATCACCTGTTTTTATATATAAAGTTTTATTGGAACAGAGCCCTATCTATTTGTTTAAGTATTATTTATGGCTGCTTTTGGTTTACAACAGCAGAATTGGGTAGTTGTGACAGAGACCAGCGGAATCTAAATATTTACTATGTGACCCTTTACAGAGAAGGTTTGCTGATTCCTGATCCAGCCGACTTTTCTATATCCTTTAAACATGAACTGAAATGTCTCCTCCTCCAGGAAGTATTCTGTGATCTCCCAGGTGGGGTTAAGGGTGCCTACTATATATTCCCATAGCCTCATGCCTCCCTCTAAAACTGTTTCTCAACCTATCTGTACCCTAGGTGTCTTTTTAAACATTTTTTTTCCTACTTGCCTACTTCCCTCTCTCAATGAAATTTGAATACACAGATAAACTGGTGTATTTACTTATGTACTATGGCTCTTTGTAACATCTAGGATTTTTTTGGTACCCTTGTTAAGAATGCATGCTAACATAACTCTTATTACCCTGTATTTCTTCAGTTGATCAGAATGTATTGAGCACCTAATATGTGCCAGGCCCTATTCTAGACAACAGAGGACAGACGGTGAACATAGCAGACAGAGCCCCTGCATCTAATCGTCTTCATGGGAATGGTCCTTCACCAGACTCTGAACAACTTGGAGGCAGGAGCTTGGCTAATTCAACTTTACATAAAAATTGTTTCCCAGGGCCTGGCACATAGTAGGCATTTAATTAATTCAACAACTTGTTGCTGTGAGTAGCTATAGAAATGTAAAGGCTCTGGAGGAACAGCATGATTGGAAAAGATAACATTGCATTGGAATAGAGAGAGGGATTGTCAGACTGATGGTCGCATCTTGGAGCTTTTCAGTGATCCAGTCACTCAGTCAGTCAACAAACATTTACTCATTGCTCAATCTGGACCAGCAGACCATGATGGGGCACCATCTTTTCCAAGGCTCTGTGACACAAATGTCACAAACTGCTAGTCCCAACTGTGGATGTGTATTTTGGTTGATCTTTACAGTTGGTAACATACATACAGAAATTAAATTGATTGCCAACCTTTAGAATTTGGGAGATTTCATATAAAAACCTGAACTTCTGTCTTCTGGGGAACAGCCTAGCAGACCTAGGCCTACATTCCTCACTGGCAGGAATCAGAAGTAGCTGAGCAGCAGCTGTCCCGTGAGATGGGACAGACGCTCACCAGTTTGCCCCAGTCTCCGCCTCTCCCTGCTGTCTGCCTGACCTGAACACGGGTCAGTTGTTGTTGAGCACCATGTGGTTTCTTTACACCCTTCACTCCTGCTAGGCTCCTAAAGGCTTTCGAGTGTTTGATCCCCGGGGTATGGTGGCAGGAGGGTCACAGAGACCTGAGGGGCGTGTCTACGGCAGAGACATCCTGCTGGCTCTCAGCCCCAGCCCTTGCCCTTCCTGGCTCTGCCTGGTTCTCCCTGCAGAGCTGTCTTTCCCCACTGCCCTGACCTCCGGCTTCCTGGGGGTGGGGGGAGTATGGCCTGTGGGAGGCCGTTTTGGAGGGTGGGAGGGGAGGGAAGGGAAAGACAGAAGCCACTCTCTGTGTCTTGGGCATTTGACATGCTCCCAGGTGCCTGCGGACGCTCCCTGGTCCTAGCCCTCACTCAGCGAGTTTCTGGACATCAATGACACCGGCTTGTCTCCTGTCCCTCCAGCCCCAGGGGCTGTAGCAGCTTCCTGCCCTGGACTGTCTTGCCCTCTGTGGCTTCTCCATCATGTGTCCCCAGTAGCCTTGTCAAACCTCCTCTGTGGAAGGATGTGAGTGTGTGCCTGGAGGCAAGTGACCTCTCTCTGGGAGATAGAAGAATATCTGCGATGGTCTCAGGTCTTCTGGGCACTGCGGAGCCCCCCAGGGAATGGACAGCATCTCTGACCCCTCTGACCCCCGCTGGCAGACTCCACCGGAAGCCTTGCTGAGGCAGGAGGAAAGGCCCTTCTGGAGTTGCTGGTGACAGACACTTGGATGAGGTGGGGCCATGGAGTGGGATCAATATTGCTGTGGCAGCACAGGGGAAGGGACGCTCGAGTGGCCAGTTGGAATCTTTTTCTGACTGCTGGGAGGGGCAAGACATGAGCCCCTACACTGGGAGGCCAGAAGATAAAACCTGGCACCTTCCCAGGGCTCAATATAGAACTCACTAGGGGACTGGGGCTGGCCTGGGCTTTTGCTAAACTGAAGGGTGGGGGGAAGTAGGGAGAATTTATATGGACATGTCCTTTGTAATATAAATGGTATGGCTCAGTTTTATTCTTTGTTGAACTCAGGAATCTGCAACCCTGTGCTCATGATGATCACATTGGTAGAAGATGACTAATTGAATTATTAAAAAACAAAAAGAAACAATACTGAGTGTTCTTTTTTGCTTCCTTTTGGTGGGCAATGCAGGGACTTCTTCATTTGTTGTGAACGTGCATGCTCGTGCACGCGTGCTTACGTGCGTGCTCTGTGTGCTTCTTCAGAGCATCCAGCTGGGGTGTTTTAGAAAATGGGTGTTTGCCGTGGATGTAACAGGACCTCTGCAGGGCAGCTCAGGCATTGGGAACAAACATCCTTCCAGCTCTTGGATATTATCTGTAATCACCACAAGATTGAAACCACCAAGGGGACTGCTCTGCTCCCCTTGTACTTAGGAGCCTGGCACATAGAAGGTGGGAAAGTATTAGAAAAGTCGTGGTTTATCACACACAAAAATGAACTAAAAATGGGTTAAAGACTTAAATTTAAGACCTGAAACCATAAAACTCCTGGATGGAAACATAGGCAGTAATTTTCTTGACACTGATCTTGGCAATGATTTTTTTAAAAAAACTTTTCCCATTGATTTGAGAGAGAGAGGAGGGGAAACAGAGAGAGAGAGAGAGAGAGAGAGAGAGAAGCATCAACTTGTTGAACCACTTAGTTTTCCCATTTAGTTGTACACTCACTGACTGCCTCTTGAACATGCCCTGAGTGGGAATTGAACCCATAACCTCAGTGCACCAGGACAATGTTTTATCCATTGAACCACCCAGCCAGAGCTTTGGCGATGATTTTTTTTTTACTTTGACACCAAAAGCAAAGGCAACAGAAGTGAAAAATAAACAAGTGGAATTACATCAAACTAACTTCTGCACAATAAAGGAAACCACCAACACAGTGAAAAGGCAACATACTGAATGGGAGAAAATATCTGTAAATCATATATATGATAAGGAGCTACTGTCCAAAATATATAAAGAACTCATACAACTTAACAGAAAAAATAAAAATCAAACAATCAGATTAAAAAATAGGCAGAGGGTCTGAATAGACATTTTTCCAAAGAAGACAACAGACGGCCAACAGGTACATGAAAAGATGCTCAACATCTCTAATCATCAGGGAAATGCAAATCAAAACCACCATGAGATACCACCTCACACCTGTCAGAATCGCTATCCTCAAAAAGTCAACAAGCAACAAACGCTGCTGAGGTTATGGAGAAAAGGGAGCCCTCCGTGCACTATTGGCGAGATTGTAAATTGGTGCGGCCACCATGGAAAAAAGCGTGGAGGTTCCTCAAAATAGTAAAAATAGAACTACCATATGACCCAGCCATTCCACCTCTGGGTATTTATCCGAAGAAATCTAAAACACTAATTCGAAAAGATGCATTTACTCATATGCTCACTGCAGCTTTGTTTACAATAGCTAAGACATGGAAACAACTTAAGTGCCCACATATGGATGCATGGATAAAGAAAATGCGACACACACACACACACACACACACACACACACACACACACACACACAATGGAGTATTATTCAGCCTTAAAAACATGAAATCTTGGCCCTGGCCGGTAGGCTCAGTGGTAGAGCGTCGGCCTGGCGTGCAGGGGTCCCGGGTTCGATTCCCGACCAGGGCACACAGGAGAGGCGCCCATCTGCCTCTCCACCCCTCCCCCTCTCCTTCCTCTCTGTCTCTCTCTTCCCCTCCCGCAGCGAGGCTCCATTGGAGCAAAGATGGCCCGGGCACTGGGGATGGCTCCTTGGCCTCTGCCCCAGGCGCTAGAGTGGCTCTGGTCGCAACAGAGCAACGCCCCAGAGGGGCAGAGCATTGCCCCCTGGTGGGCAGAGCATCGCCCCTGGTGGGCGTGCCGGGTGGATCCCGTTCGGGCGCATGCGGGAGTCTGTCTGACTGTCTCTCCCCGTTTCCAGCTTCAGAAAAGTGCAAAAGAAAAAAAAAACCACACAAACAAACAAAAAAAAACATGAAATCTTGTCACTTGCGACAATATGGGTGGACCTTGAGGGCATTATGCTCAGTGAAATAAGTCAGATAGGGAAGGACAAACACCATTTAATCTCACTCACACGTGGAATCTAAAAGAACAAGAAAACTGAGCTCATAGATACAAAGAACAGATAGGTGGTTGCCAGAGGTGGGGGTTGCGCTATGGGCGAAATGAGTGAAGGGAGTCAAAAGGTACAAATTTTCAGTTATAAAATGTGTGAGTTATGGGGATGTAACCAACAACATAGTGCTTATTATTAATAACCTGTATTACGTATTGGAAAGTTGCTAGGAGAGTAGATAAGGTTTCATCTCAAGGGAAAAAAAATTGTAATTTTTAATAAGACTCATTGTGGTGATCATTTCACAATATGTCAAAATCATTGGGTTGTACACTTGAAAGTAATGTAATATCGTATGTCAATTATACCTCAATAAAAATTAAATTAAAAGTCTTTCACAGTTGGTTTCCCTGCACAGTTCTGGTGTGACCTCTGGGATCTGCCTCTGAGCATTTGCACATGCTGTTCCTCTGCCTGCATAGCCCTTCTAGCCCCATCGGCCCAGTTACTACCCCATCCCTATTCACATCTCAGCTTCAATGTCAGCTCCTCAGGGAGGCCTTTCCTGATTTTCCAGACAAGATTTGGTACCCTGTCCAATATCCTCATGTCATACATTTACTCATTGTTTCTTTCCCTCACTTAAACATTCAACCACTTATCCAACGAACATCCATAGAGCACTTACTCGGCTCTAGGATTTGTTCCAGGCACTGGGCCACAGCCCCTGCCTTCAAGGAGCCCTCATCTGGGGATCAGTCAATAAAGAAGTAAATAGACAAAAGAACTTCGGCTTGATTTGAAGTAAACAAACAGGGTGAAGTGGCAACAGAGCGACTGGTGGGGGGCAGTCGGGGCCTCTGTGAGGAGGTGATGTTTTAACCAAGATTTAAGTCGAGAAGTAGCAGCTGGCCATGCGAAGATCTGGGGAAAGCACACCAAAGAGAGGGAACAGAAAGTGCAAAGGCCCTGAGGCAGGAACATGCCCAGCACAATTTAGAAAGAGCCAGAAGGCCACTGTGGCTGGAGCACAGTGGGGAGAGATGAGCTCAGGAAGGCTAAAGTGGTGGCAGGTCGTGCAGGGCCTGTAGACCACAATGAAGACTTTGGATTTTGACCTGGGAGCAGAGGACAGCTGTTGGAGGGTTTTAATAAAATCTTATGTTTCTTCATAGTCCAAGCCTTCATCACCCTTTGTAATTCTGCTTTTGCGTGACTATTAGAGGGGCGTCTGGCTTTCCACCTGATTGTGAGTTCCCAGTGGGGGCAGCCATGTCCCTTCCCTTCTGATCCCCAAATACCTGTGTGTCTGACTCATAGAATGTGTAGGCCTCAGGTTGGGTGCCCCCCAAAAGCAAAACAAGGATTTAAGTAGTTTGTTTGGGGGGTGGTCCCAGGAAGTAAGGGAGTGGGGACCTGAGACAGGGAAGGGAAGGCAGCCATCCAGTGCATTTATGAACAGGTCCGTTACTGCTGTGGGCTACTGGGGCTCAGAGTCACTGGGAAATTCTGGGACCAGTAAGAACATGCCCCCAACTGGCGAGGAAATGGGTTTTTATCCACCATCTCCCATCAGTCACTGGGTGAGGGCTGCTGCCAGCCCATGAACTCGTGGGCACCTCTGGCTTATCACGCACGGGTTCAACGGGCTTTGGTGGCCAAAGAGAGCCCTCAGCAAAGATGCAAGTACTGCCAACTGGAAGCCACTGGGTTGGCGAACAGTGGGGTGCAGTCTATATTTAAGTAAATGAATGACTGCTTACCGGTAGAGAGAAATGCCTCTGAACACGTTAGCGTGGGCGCCACATCCTCTTGAATTTTCAGCGAGTCCCTGGAATTCCTCAGGGGGGGTGGCTTTTGCTCCAGTCTGTTGGTTTTTGTGTGGCTGGGATGGAAGGTTCTGGAAGCCTGCCCTGCCATCCCAGGAGGCTGGGGCTCACCACATCCTAGGAATTTGGGGAAGAAAAATTTGGATTTTTCTCTAGGAAGCAGTTTCCTCAACAGTCCACAAGGCTTTATCAGCTCCCAGCCATCTCTGACTCGGGCAAGCAGCCCTGATGGTTGTCCCTGCATTCCAGGGCAAAACTCTGCTCTCCTCCCCCCCCCCCCCCCCCCCCCCCGGCCTGGGAAAACGGGACCACACTGGAATGGCACCATGCCCTCCGCCCACCATCCGGAAACTGGTCTGGCTGGCAACAGGGTGGGTGGGGAGGAACGCAGAGCTGTTTGAACATGCCCCTCGCCACCTCAAGAGATGTGGGAGATGGGAGGGACTTAGCTGCAGAAACGGGATGAGGTTATCATTTCCCCTGATGCAAATCCCCTTACCCCACGAATGGGCCTGTGCAGACAGGGAGGGTGAGTGATATAAAGACGTGGTGGGGCAGAGGGATGACTTTTGGCAGAGGAAATCAAAGAATCCTGCCCATCATCTGGAACCCAGGAGACCTCCTGCCCCTGCTGAGCACTAGGTAAGTGGTGGGCAGCACCCTTTCAGACCAGGTCCCTTAACCATGGCACTGTTGACATTGGGGGCTGGTTATTTAATTCTCTGTGGTGGTGGGGTCTGTCCTCTGCACTGTAGGATGTTTAATCGCATCCCTGGTCTCTACCCTCTATGTGCCAGGGTCAGGTCCCCTTTCCCAGCTATGACAATCAAAAATCTCTCCAGACATTACTAAATGTCCTCATGGGTACAAAATACCCCTAATTGAGAACCATTGCATTGGAGCCACAAGTACTTACACAAGAGCTTACTTTGCTCCAAGCCCTGTGTTTAGCAATTTATGTGTGTCCATGCATTAAGTCTTCACAACAAACTTATCAGGTTGGGGCTGATAGGGCAGCTCCATACTGTCACGCCCAGGCTGCTGTTGTTCTCTCTGTAGGGTGTTGCCTGTACTCATGGAGCAAGATGCCTTGACCTCACATCCACATTCCAGCAAATGGGAAATGGAAAGGGGGAAAGGCTTATCCCTCCCCTTAAAGTACAAACTGGAAGTTGTCCATATTGCCTGATTATATCTTATTGGTCAAAACTTGGTCACATGCCCACATCTAATTACAAGGGAGGCTGGGAAATGTAGTCTTTATTGAGATAGCCCCATGCTTACTTATGAGTCCATTACTATGGAATACGGTAGGATAATGAGGGATATCTCAAAATCTCAACCACATCTTTTTTCATAGACAGAGAAACTAAGGCACAGGATGCATAAGTACTCCCTTGAGGTCACACAGAAAATAAGAAAGTAAGAAAATGCACACAGAGTGCCAAGCCCCCGCAGGAGCTCAAAGCCGTCCCTCCCTCCACACATCCTGTAGTATCAACCACTGCAATCTATCAAGGGTCTCCTTTAGTGGAAGATGCTAGAATTTTTCCTCCACCTCCAGGACCGATGAGTTTCCTTTGGCCCCTGAAACCCACACCCTTTAGGACCCAAAGGTTTTCTGGATCATTTCTCAAAGGACCCGTGGCCCCTGCTTCCATCCATGCCCAGATTTCCCTGAACTGCAAGGACACTGTGGCCCAGAGAGGGGAAGGGCCTCTCCCAGAGCCACACAGCTGGCTCCAGGCAGAGCCAGGACTAGGACCCCAGACGAGGAGCCCTGGCGAAGTGTGGTCTTCCAGCTTCTGAAACCTGGGCCGCGTCACTCCTCCACCTTCTCATCGCCTATTCACTGTGCCGGGTACCTTGGTGCCCTTTTCTGTTTTAATCCTTTTACTTCCGTGTCACTGAGATTTCTGGAAGAAGCTGAAGTTTACACTGTGTAGACACCAATTGCTGTCTACCTGAAAGCCAGATGCTCTTGTTCTTAAAAGGAGAACCCTGATTTGTTCAGGGGCAGCAGGCAGTAGGGGGGGATAAGGAGTGTGGGGAACTGGAAGGTCCCCTTGATTGCTGTCAGGCAGAACATGGGCTCAGCACAGTCAAATCTTCCAGAGTTTTAAGGGAGGTAGAAATCTGGGTTTTAAAGTAAAATCTCTTGATTTGTGAACATTGGATCAAATTTTACTAAAATGCCATGAGGGCCAAAAGAAACATATCTGCAGGCTTGTGGGCAGCCAGGGAAAAAACCTCAGTTGTTTACCTTTGAAAGAGGAGGCTGCAATAGCTACAAGGAGGGAAACTGTGGAGGCTGGCCAGGAGGCAGCCTTGGCAACAGCAGAGTGCTTGGAGCTAGGGATTGTAGCCAGACGCAGGTTCAAAGCCCCTCTCTTCTTGGTAACTGCTGTGTGACACTGAGTGGGTTGGATTGCCTCTCTGTTTTCCAAGCCAATTAGAGGATGTGATTGTATCCATCTCACTGTGTAGCTGGGAGGATTTCACTTAGCAAGCTCACATGGGCAAGATGCCTGGCACATAGAGAGTGCATGCTAATTCCTTTCCCTCCCCTGGGAAGGGCTCACACTTAGAAATTCAGTTTGAATTAGACTTTCTCAAGCTTTCCCTCTGTCCCTTCCTTCCTCTTTTCCTCCCTGCCTTCTTCTTTTCCTTCCTTTTAAATTAAACAGTGTGGAAATGTAGGGTCAGGCATCAGGTGACTTGGCACTAGGCCTTGGCTCAATTCCAGCCTTAGAGTGAGACTTCAAGGGAAGGGTCTCACCCTCGTGGGGCCTCAGTTTCTCTCTCTGTGAAATGGGCAGGTCTAACTGGAGATTTAGATGATCTTCTGGGGGCCAAGGTCATGCAATTCTGTTGAGCCTTGGGAAGGAGGGATGAGGGTGGGAACAGTAGCCTCAGTGGTGATGAGAGAGGGTTTCTGGGGCAGGAGGCTGAGTCAGACGGCACTCTTGGCTGGGAGCAAGAGAGGAACATACCTGCACATAGAACTCAGTGACTAGCAAGCCACAGGAAGGCAGCACCCGTGTCATCAGCGAGCCTGTAAACACACTCCGAGTACAGCTAGGTCCCTGCTTGTCTTGGATCCGGCCACAGGCCCATCCCAGGGATTTGGGGTCAAAGCTCTTACTAAATCATCCTGCCCAGAGCATGGAAACCCTGAGTCCCTCCTTCCGGCTTTCTGAGAGCTGACCTCTGCTCACCTCCCCTCTCACCCTCCTCCCTCTTGCCAGGCCAGAGTCTGGTGAGTTTCTGAAACACGCAATTCTCTGCCTGCCTCCAGGCACAAGCTGTTCCCTCTACCTGAATGTTCTCTCCCTCTTCTCTAGGCCTCACCAAGGTAAGGCCTTCTTATGATTCAAATTCCAGCTCAAATATCACCTCCCGTGTAAGGGTCTAGCCCCCAGATAAATTCAGGCCCTTTTGTGGCCCTTGTCTTCTCCTCAAAGAACTCACAACCATCTGTGAGCTGTGCTGATATGCGTGCGTGTGTATTTCCTCAGTATGTCTGCCCTTCTCCTGAGGGTCATTTCTGCTACTACAGCCCATTCATTGAAGGAATGAATGAATGGATGATGAATGAATGAATAAATGAATGAAGCTTTCTGAAGGGTTCCAGGTAAATTTTGCAAACCCAGGGAGCTCCAAGTCCTCTTAAAGGGATATCACAGCAGGTCAAGTCATTCCTCAGTTCAGTCCTCTAGTACCCACTCCACTGTTCTTTGGGAAAAATCCCAAATTCCACTCTGGGCTCACAGTCTCCCCGAGGTTCTAGCCTGACTTCTCTGACCTTGTCTTCTCTGGGCTGTGCATCCCAGCTTCAGCCACGCTGGTATCCTTTCTATTTCTTCACCACATCAGGCTTGTTCCTGCCTCATGGGGTACACTTTTTGTTCCCCTTGCCTAAAATGCTAGCCCCCAGGCCTCCTCATCATGTACGTCTCAGCCATTCTCCCCCAGGTCACCCTCTTTTGTTCCTTCATGGCATGTATTTCACTATCTGAATTTTCTAGTTTATTTACAAATGTTTAATCGACTTGTAGCTGAGTTCATGGTTGTGTAGAACAAAGACAGCTTTTTCCAGCTTCCCTTGCAGCTAGGTGTGGCCCTGTAACCAAGTTCTGGCCAGTGGGTTATGATTAGGAGTATGTGTGGCAGTTTCTGAAGATTCAACTGTTGCCTGCCCTTTACTCATCGTCTTTTTGTATTTCTTGCTACCTGGAATGCAGATGTGCAGGCTGTGCTGTGACTTCCATCTTGGATCATGAGAAGGAGGGCCGCAGCCTAGGAATAGGTGAAGAAAAAGGAGTCTGGGACACTGAGAGCTCTCTGGAGCCTCCAAACCAGCCCTGACCTGCCCACATCTGTACCTCATTCACACAAGAGAAAAAGAAATTCCTCTTTTCTTTACTGTTGATTTTTTAAAAATTAAGTTTATTATATTTTTATTATGACTATATTTATATGCCTTAAGCAGTAGATGCTGGGTCTTTTTATTTTAAAATGTGCTTGATAGGCTGTTATCTATTCTGTCCAGAATTTTAGTTGGAGTGACTGAAAGAGCCCTGAGTCAGAGAGGGGAGGCCACTTGCTGAAAGTCACCCACCACATCACAAACTCAGGGTTGTTGTTTGACCCCATAGCCCCAGATCCTAATGCCCAACCCTCATTTCTCAGAAGCTCCCAGCTCAAGGTGTGTTCTCTGACTTTCTCCAGGCTAAGTCAGGACAATTGGCCGAGTGATCTACACCTAGTCTGCCTTTTAGGCCAAGAAATTCTTTCTTGTTTCTCAGGGGCCCCGAGCATGCTGTAAATGTAAGAGAAAACCCCAACTTTTGGATCCAGAGTGGGCTGAATCTCAGCCTTGCCACTGGCAAGCTGTGCAGCTCAGGGAAGACCCCAGCTTCTCTGAGCCTCAGGTTCCCTGTCTAGCAAAATCCTCTGGCAGGTCAGGTGCTCCGCAGGTTCTGGGGCGCTGTGTTTAGAATGTCGGACACCTCAGAAGAACAGAGTGCTACACCCACAAAGTGGGTATCCCTAAAGCGCAGGCCGTATCATTGGTGTTAAGAGGAAGTGAGCTACTTAAGTGTAAACTTTGGAATTAGTCCTGGGTTCAAATCCTGACCCTGCGCTTAGAAAGTGTGTGATCCTAACTGAATCCATTCCCTAGCTGTAGCTTTCCTTAGTGTCCTCATTGGAAAATGGGGATTCATTCACTCATCCCACACTACGGGCTGAGCCCCTCTCATGCCAGACCACTCCTAGTTGCCAGAGATTCGGCGGTGAAGAAACTGAACAAAGTCCTTCGAGTGGGGGAGCCAGACAGCCAAGAACCAGGCAGACACGGAGCATGTAGAATAAGGTTGAGATCCACAAAGCAAACTAAAGCCAAGGGAGGGAGGGGAAGAGGGAGGAGGCCGACCTGAGGAGATGACACCAGGGGAGAGACTTGAATGGCATGAGAAGCGAGGTTCTAGGGCAGCTAAGCCTGGTCATTCTCCTATTACCCTGTAACTTTTTCTGGGCCTCCGCCAGCCGAATTCTTTCTCAGAGCAGGAACATGCGGCGGCCCGCTCTGTGTCTTGGGCATCAGCCTAGGGATGCCTGAAGGAGCCAGAGACCCTGCCTATCTCCTCCCTGCCCTGCAGTGTCCAGCCAGCAGCGAGGCTGCCTGCTCTGGCTCCTAAAGCTCTCCTGAGTCCATCACTTCTCTCCATCAGCCCCCGTTTCCTGCTGGACTATGCAGTGGCTGCTCCTCGTCCTCCGCTCCTGCTGCACTCTCCTACGGTCTGTTTTTCCCACAGAATCTGCATTAGTTTCCTCTGGCTGCTATAACAAATTAGGACAAACTTCGTGGCTTAAAATAACATAAATTTATTTTCTTACCAGTCTGGAAGGCAGAAGCCTGACTTCTCAGAAGTCAGTCTCACTGGGTTCAAGTCAAAGTGTTGGCAAAGCCTGACCTGTGGTGGCTCAGTGGATAAAGCGTCGACCTGGAAATCCTAAGATCGCCGGTTCGAAACCCTGGGCTTGCCTGGTCAAGGCACATATGGGAGTTGATGCTTCCAGCTCCTCCCCCCCTTCTCTCTCTCTGTCTCTCCTCTCTCTCTCTCTCTCTGTTCTCTCTAAAATGAATAAAAAAATTTTTTTTTTAAAACAAAGTGTTGGCAGGGCTGGGTCCTGCCAAAGGTTCCTGGGGAGAAGCTATTTTGCTTGCCTTTTATAGCTTCGAGGGGTCACCTGCATTCCTTGGCTTGTGGCCCCTTCCTCGATCCCCCCTGTCTGATTAACAGGGTGGCCAGGCTGGAACCCTGGCTCTGCCACTGTGAGCGGGTGGCCCTGGGCAAAGGACTGTAGCTCTCTGAGCCTCAGTTTCTTCATCTATAAAATGGAATAATAATAGCACTCACTTTCTTGGGGCTGTTGGGAGGATTGAGGACCATGCCCTGTACACAGTAAAGTGTTCAATAAAAAGTAACTCTGAGGATGAGGATGATGAATACTCTGGATAAAGTGGAAGCAGAAGAAAGGATGCTTTTCCAGTGCTACCTGGAGTCTCCAGAATGTGTGTCCCTGCATTAATGGGGGACACGCTGGCACAGCTGTCCACACCTGGGAGGGCAGCTGGCTCAGACCCTCAGCCTTGCTAGGCCATTTAATAATTAAGCTGGATAAGGCATGATGAGCGTAGAAGGCCAGCAGTGGCCAGGGCCTGGCCTTGTTTGGCTTTGGTGACGTGATGGCCCTGGGATCACGGCCTTCTTGAGCCTATAAACAGGGGGTTGGGCCCCGAGACAGGCAAGGCCAGGCCAAGGTCTGTGCTGGTGGCCTCATGCTGAGTCCTGCAGGGAGTGGGGAGGGGGTTTGGACGGAGTCAACGCCCACTTCCACCGTTTCTCTTTCCTTCCCTACCCAACACCCTCTCACACCTCCAGTTTACTGAGCGCTCACTGTATAAGGGCTCTGCCAAAGCACCTCTCACAGATCGACCCCCTCCAACCCCATCATGAAGGGGCGCTCTGTCCTCTCCACAAGTGAACAGGGCTTGCCATTGCCCGGGTAAGGAATCAGAGGACCCGCGTGAGAGTCGCCAGCTGCACACCAGCTCAGGTCTGGGGTCTCCCAAGCTTGCACTTAACCCCCTGCCCCGCTCACAGTCTCTCCACCGCTTCCTCTGTTGTTCCCTCCTCTCTTTCTCTCTCCTCTCTGACTTTTCTCTTTTCCTGGTTTTCTCTGAACAACTTTTGTATCTGTTTTCTCTATCTCTATGTCTCTCAATTTCTGCCTCAATTTCTCTTTTTCACTGTCTCACTCTCTCTTCCTGTTTTTCTGTTTCTTTCTCCGTTTCTGTATTTCTCTTCTTCACCTCTCTCTCTCTCTCTCTCTCTCTCTCTCTCTCTCTCTCCCACTCTCTGTTTTTCTCTCTCTCCTTTTCTCCCCCCTCGTCTGTCTCCCTCTGACCGCCCCGCCTCGCGGCCCTGTCTCCCTGCAGCCAGCCCTTGTCCTGACGCCAGCACATTATGTCCCTGGTCAGACCCTGACGTCAGGCAGGGCCTGGCAGGCGGCCACGGGCAGCTGCCGGGCAGGCGGAGGGAGGGCACGCCTTCCTGGTCCCCGTCGTGGTGGCCGTCTGCCCAGCCCCACGGCTTGCAGTTCGGGCTTCGGTTCTCCCAGCTCAGGCTCCGTTGGCTTGAGAGCAGCGAGCGCTTGGTGGCCACCTGGCCTGTGAGCCTAGGGCTTCAGGTCACTCACCTCTCCCTCCCCATTGCCCTAATCCTACCAGAGACAGCTCCCGCCTGGTCCCAGACACAAGACCTGGAGCCAAGATCTGACTGTGTGACCTTGGGCAAGTTACCCAGCTTCTCTGAGCCTCATCTCAACATAAAACGATGCCACCAAGGCACCTGCCTCTCAGGTCTGCAGGGAGGGTCGGCTCTAACAGGTGTGCCTAGCCCACAGCAGGAGCTCAGTGTCATCACAGGGTCCCATTCAGCAGTCCTCAACGGCAGGGATGGCTCAGAGAAGTGCCGGAGTCTAGGTGACACATGACATGGGGGGGCCACAGCATTGTTTAGAGGGCAGGGACGTGCCATGGGGAGGGGGCAGGAACAATGAAGGAGCGCCTCACCCAAAATACAAATAGTGTCCCTGCCGAGAAACCCTCCCCAAGCCCAGTTGGTCTCAGGCTGCATCAGAGCTTGAATAAGTGGTTAAAAAAATGTAATATTTCTTGTTTGGTCTGTTTGCTTTTCTCCCCTCCACCCCCCACTCCCCCATTTTCAAAGCAATGCAATTTGCTTGTAAGACATTTTGAAGAGTACCTGAGTATCCTGGTTTAAAGACAGACTTT
Source organism: Saccopteryx leptura (assembly GCF_036850995.1). NCBI lineage: Eukaryota > Metazoa > Chordata > Mammalia > Chiroptera > Emballonuridae > Saccopteryx > Saccopteryx leptura. The sequence continues at coordinate 201,423,928 of NC_089507.1, forward strand.
GGGGTTAGACGAACCTGGATCAAATCCAGTTGTGTGACCTTGGGCCAGTAGCTTCACCCGCTGAGCCTCCGTTTCCCCATCTGTCAAATGGGAATAATAAACATACATGCCTTAGAAGACTGTTGTGAGGATTAAGCAAAACAATGTTTGTAAAGCACAGTAGGCTGTTTTCTTATATATATATATATCTTTTTATTCTTCTAATTTAAATAGAGGAGATACAGAAAAGCACAAAGAAGAAAACAAGGTCACCCCAAGAGAACCACCCTAAGATTTATGTGGAAATTCAGCCCAGTTAACATATTGATCTTGCAATCCCGCTGTTGCCTGCTTTTTCATTTTTTACAAAAACAAAGGCCAACTTGAAGTTTCATTTAAAGACCCCTTTGCTTATTTTATTATTATTGTTTTTCAAATACATGCACAGTCGAAAGGTTAAAGGGTGTCTGTCCAGTGAGAAACGAGGCTCTCTCCCACCCCAGCCTCTGGCTCCCCTTCCCGGAAGCAAACACAGTTAGCAGTTTCTTGTGTGTCCTTCCTTTCTTTCCTGGCATTAAATCATCTTTGGACACATGATTTCCAACCCTTCTATTCATTTTGGTTTTGTTTGTGTTTTCAATTCACTCAATTATAAAGCATGAGATTCTTTAAAAAAGAAAAAAAAAAACAACAAAGCCAGACAATGAAAAGAAAGGGAATCAAGGAAAGCAGAATCACCTGAACTCTAACTACCCCTTTGACATTTTGGAGTAGATCCTTGCTGCCTTTTCCCATCGCTTCATGTAGGTGCACGTTCTTGAAGCACCAGGTGTCCTTTCTTCTCAGTGCTGATCAAAGTTTGTGATGATGTTTGTGCACCGAGCTGATGATTATCTGCCTTCCCCGGTGTGCAGTGAGTTCCAGGAGGCAGGGTCGGCCATGCTAGCGTCCTCCACTCCCAGCAGAGTGCCAGCACACAGTAGGCCTGTAATGAATACTTTCCAAATGAATGAATGAATGAATGAATGAGTGAATTTCCAAAAGGGATTGCACAATATATCACACTATCCTGTGACCTACTTTTTCTCACTTAATATATCGGCTACGTCTCTCCACATTGCTAGCTAGGCAGCAAACCTTCATTTGTCATGTCTGCACAAAGGCACCACAATAAACGTCTTTTTGATGCCGGCCAGAAACTTCTGCCCCTAACTGGGAAATTCTTTTTCAAACCAGATCTGTTAACAAATTCCACATGATCTGCCCATGCACCAGCCCTTTGGCCATTTACTTTCAGCCTGACACTTTGCTGGTTTCGTGGACCTATTGTTTTCTGGGACAAGTCAAGATTTACTGTCTGTTCCTGACATCATGTTTTTCCAGAGAAGCTTGAGAGTGAAGAAGTCATCCCACCCCCACCCCACTGTTTCCGCCAGTTAAGGGTTCTGTAGATCTGCTGAAGTTGGGAAACGTGGTGTAACCCTTGCCTCCCTGGCTGCCTGTTGCACCAAGCTCATTCCTACCTCAGGGCCTTTGCACTGGTTGTTTCCTGTGTGTGGAATATACATCTCTCACATACATACTTGGCTTGCCTACTTTAGGTATCTGCTCAGATGTCACCTTCTCAGAGAGGGCTTTCTCAACCATTTTTCTACATTAGCAGCTCTAAGTCACTTACCCAGTTTTGCATTTCTTCATAAAACATTGACCAGTACCAGGTATCATATTATAACATATTATATTATGTTATATTAATATTTTGGGGTTTTCTTATCTATTGTTCCTCTCTGCCACTATGAGGGCAGAAACTTGGTTTGTTTTCTTTCTATAGTACCCTCAGCACTTGAAATAGGGCCTCGGGTATTATAGGTGTTCAGGAAATATTAGTTGAATAAATCAGTGTTAATTCTAGGATTTCAAGACTTCTTCCGAGGCTGAAGACTGACTGTCATCATCCATTTATTCCTTTAAGATTTTTTTAAGTGAGAGGAAGGGAGACAGGGAGACAAACTCCCACATGCAGCCCCAGCTGGGATCCACCTGACAACCCCTGTCTGGGGGCGATACTTGAATCAACCAAACTATCCTCAGCAACTGAGGCTAATGCTTGGACTAACCGAACTATCCTTAGTGTCCCAGGCTGATGCTTGAACCAATCGAGCCACTGGCTATGAGAGGGGAAGAAAGAGAGAAAGGGGAGAGGGAAGGAAGAGAAGCAGATGGTCATTTCTTATGTGTGCCCTGACTGGGGATCAAACCTGGGACGTCTGCACACTGGGCCAACACTTTATCCATTGAGCCAGCCAGCCAGGGCCTATTCCTTCAAGATTTATCTATTGGGCACCTACTGTGTGCCAGGGCCCATGTGGGTGCTGGGAGTACTACAGTGGGGAGGCAGACAGGCCTTCCTCCTGAAGGATGTGGTCAATGGTCAGGGAGACACACCCACATCAGATAATGGCATCCCGGTTGACTTGCTAGCTGCGGGTGGTGCGGTGAGAACAGGGCTTAGGGCCTGAGGCACATGGGTTCCCAGCTCTGGCTTAGCATTTGCCGAGCTGGGTAAACTGCAAGGGTGATACAAATGAGAAGGATATCCTTGTCATCTTTACTTCTACCTGTTGTTTTTTTCACCATAAGTGGAGCAGAAATAAAAGAGCGAGGCCAGAAACCTCTTTGTATTTCTCCTACTGGCCCAGTGGGTCTTTGCTTGTGGAGCAAAGCTTTGCCTTACTTTCCGGCTGCTCCATACCTTGCATACCTCCTTCAGGGAAGTTCCGACCTTAGTAGCTATACCTTCCCAAGGAGGATGCCAGAAAACTCGCTTTCCCAGCCTCCCTTGCTGCTTGGGGCAGGCTTGGGACTTGGCCTTCACCAGTCAGACATGCCTGCTAGAGACGTGTAATTAGGCAAGAAGCACAGGACAAGAAGTGTGGAGGAGAATGGACCTGGCCCTAGGAGATGCAGTGGGAGGGGTCCCCCGGGAAGAAAGCAGGCTCTCTGGGATCACGCATCTGTAAACCCTGGGTCTCCCTCTGTGAACAGCCCAACAACCCTGAATAAACTCTGTCTCCGTGGAAACTAGCCAGAGTGGTAGATTCTGTTGCTTATAACTCAGGCCCCCTTACTGACAATAGATCATTCTAGGTCCCTCAGCTTCATGGTCATTGATTTCTTATTATTATCTCTTATTCAAGAATTATTAGAAAATGTCCATGACTACTTGCTTTTGGCCAGTGGAGGCAATGATTTTGAATGTTAGAATTGCTACCCTGGCTCCACAATGGAGCCTCACTTCCCCTGCCTTGGGGAGGGAGGCAAGTATGTCAGCTGAACCACTCTGGAAAGCAGTTAGGTCACAGGTATTAAGAGCACTCATGTTCTTTGATCCCCAAATCCCTCTTCTGGAATTCTATCCTGAGTAAATCATCAGAAATAGTGAAAATGCACAAAGATGTTTACAACAGAATTATTTAGAGTAATGAGCAGTCAGAAGCTACTAAACGCCCAATGAGCAGGGAAGAGTTAAGTTAATTAAGTGATAACTCCTAAAAAATATTATAGACGATTCTTCTAGCAAAATGTTAGTGCCATACTCAGGGTTAGGTTCAGCTTTGAGTGACTAAAAAACCAAAACAACAGGGGCTTAAGTGAAATAGAAGTTTGTTCCTCTCTTATATTAAAGCAGTATGTAGGTGGCAGTCAAGTTAGTGGGGTGACTTCATAAACTTATCAGAGATTCAGGTTTCTTTTCTCTTGTTGCTCCACCATTGCCCAAGATAGCGACTCAAATTCTGACAATTACATCTGCATTCCAGCCAGCAAGGAGAATGGGAAGAAGAGCAGGTATCCTTCCTCTAAGGACACTACTCAGAAGTTACTTACTTATATTTCATTGGCTATAATTTAGTCACATGAACACACCTAGCTGCAAGAGAGTCTGGGAAATATAGAATTTTTTTTTCCTGAGTGGACACATGCCAAACCAAATGTACATGTGATTTCTGTTACTAAAGAAGAGAGAGAGAGAGAGAGATGAAACAACTGGAGAGAAACAGGGGTCTCTGCCACAATAGGCAACAATTAAAAATACTGTCTAAGAAGAATTTCTAGTAACATGAAAAAGTGATGTTGTATAGTTTGGGGAAAAGTGGAATTTGATATATGAAATGTGATTGCAACTATGTAACAAAATTTCAAAGCAGAGAAAGCTACTCAGAGGACAAAACAAGAAAGATGGCCTGGCTGGGAAGTCCAATAACAAATTTCATTTTTTCTTTTTATTCTATATTTTCCAAATTGTCGATAATTGAGCAAATTTAACTTCCTGAAAGAAAAAAAAAATCTCTGTGCAGATTAGAGTCTACTTGAGCTATAATTTGTGCCATGCAACTTCTGTCTTCAATTGTGCCAAGGCAGCCAGATGGGAAAAGAAAAAATGAAATGATCTCTAGTCTCTGACAACATGATTGTGAATGAAATCCAAAGAACCCCCAAAAAGCAGCTAGGAAAAGAGGGACCTGGGACTTATCACAGGTTCAGGTCTCAGCGTGGCTGAAGTACCAGCTATGACCTTGGGCACAGCACTGACCTCCCTGTTCCCGCCTCGGTACAGTGGAAGGACGAACACCATCCGTCGCAGGTGTGAGGAGGGCTGGGAGGAAGTGGTTCTGGAAAATGTGTGCACACAGCAAGCTCTGAGCCAGAGGTCTCAGTCAGGGGTGATTTGGTCTCTCAGGGGACATGTGGCAATGTCTGAAGACATTTTGGTTGTCAACTGGGGGAAGGGTGTGTGCTACTGGCATCTAATGGATGAAGGCCAGGGATGCTGCTAAACATCCTACAACGTAGAATGGACAATCCTCCCACCACCAATACCACCACACCACTACACACACACACACACACACACGCACACACGCACACACACACACACACACACACACACACAACAAAGAATTATCTGGCCCCAAATGTCAATACTTTCGAGTTGAGAAAACTTGCTCTAAATACACATCAGTTGCTACCATGATCAGGCTTGTTTCCTGGCTTTTGCTGTCATGAACTGCACAGTAGTGGTCATCCGGTCACACGTCTATGGACACGTGTCCTTGAGCTGGTTATATTTCTAGAGTTGCTTCAACACCCCAGCTCTGCACACATATGCTGTGGCCTCCAGAATGCCCCCAAGAGGTCTTCTTCAGCTCTTCTCAAGCTCTTAGCTAGGAGCGTGGACACACGTCTGTACACAGGTGAGCTATGGAAAGGAGCAGGGTGGCCATCACAGCCATCAGCCTGCAGTCCAGTGACAGCGATGCTGCTGCCGCTGCCAGGACCATTTGCATGACATTCCCCAGCGCTTACTGCCCGGTGGGCACTCTGCTCACATCATTCCATTATCCTGAAGCCCCCAGAGGTAGGCGCTGCCATCACCCCCACGTCACAGACGGGGAAACAGGCTGCGAGGCAGCACTGCCCCCTGATCAGCTGGGTCCAGAGCCAGGGTGTTCTCCCACGTCTCAGGTCTGGCCTGGGGGTTCTCAGACTGACTGTCTATCAGAATCACCTGGGGGAGCACTGAAAATCCAGATTCCCAGGTGCCCACAGGCCCAGTCAAGTCAAACTTGGTTCTAGAATCACACAGATCTTCAGATGAATCATGGCTGTTCTGCCTCCTGGCTGTGTGACCCAAGGTCGGTGACTTTACCTCTCTGAGCCTCAGGTTTGTGCTCTCAAAATAAAGTAGCATTAGTTACAAACTCATGGGGAGACCATGAGAATTTAGTGAATGTCCTGCATCATAGGCTGAGCTTGGGGCCCAGCATGCAGTAAACATTCATTAAATGTTGACTTTCATTTTTATTTTTGAAGCAGGGCTTAAGCGTGTGTGTGTGTGTGTGTGTGTGTGTGTGTGTGTGTGTGTGTGTGTGTGTGTGTGTGTGTAAGCTCTTAAATTGATGCTGATGTGCGCAGCTAGTTAGCCATCCATCCACCCATCTGATAAACACCTACCAAACATTTCCTTTGTGCCAAGTTCAACGCTGGACTCAGAGGCACTAGAAACAAAAACGGCTTGGTCCTTGACTTCCCAGAGCTCCCAGAACAATGGGAGAGACAAAGTGATAACAGGTAAGGACTCATCCATCCATTTATTCCACATATCTTCCATGCTGCTTCCTATGTCTTAAGCTGTGTTAGGCCCTGGGGAACAAAGATGAAGGTGACAATGTCTTTGGGCTCCCATCCTAGTAAGAGACAGAAGTAAATACGAACCAAAGCAGGAAGTGCCTGTTCGATCATCATTTCGTTCACTCAGCACCTTTGCTGATGCCTCCCACATGCCTGGGCTCTGGGGACACTGAGATATAAAGGGCTGGCTTTAACCACTGGGAGCACAGAGTAGTGGAGGGAGAAGTCCAGTGGAGAGTCTCAACAGAGTGTGATATGAGCTGCAACCAGGGGTCCACAGAAGCAAGGAAGGTGGTCAGGAGGCTTTCTGGAGGAGAGAGGGCCTGCTCTGAGCCTGCAGCGTAAGGTGGGGGGTGCCCTGTCCCCACCCAGGATACCCATAGCCTTTGCCTTCCTTCCCTTCCAGAACATGAAGGGCAGACTCAGGGGCCCCCCCATACCTCCCCTCCATCCTAGCCATCCAGCCCTTTTTGAGGCGAGAACACAAACCCTGCTTCAGGGCAAGGCCCTGGGCAGCTGGCCGGTCAAACCTTGGAGACTGTCCCACAGGGACCAAGGTCCGCTAGTGACATTGAGGTTGTTTGTACAAATGTGCTCCATTTTTCCAGGCAGTCTTGTTCACAGAAGAAAAAACCCCCAACTCTGCTGATATACTTATGGTGAGGTGCAGAGGGGTGGCTGAGAATGTCCACCACGCATAGTGCCCCGGGGAATGGGGACATTGGCGCCAGTGGGCGGGGACAGTGAGAACCGCAGCGGCTGGGCTGGAGGCCTTGGGAAGGACCCTTGTCTGATTCAAGTGGGGAGCATTTGAGCTGGGTTCGAATGGATTAAAACATAAGATTCAAAACCTCCAGATGGCTAGTGATTAATTCATTTGTTTATTTATTCATTAAACCAATATCTGAGCACAGACTCTGTTCCAGGCACTGTTCCAGGCACTGGGGAAGCAAGGGTGTAAACATAAGAGACACAGACTCTGCCTTCCTCAGAGCAGAGGGGACACATACCTTAAATCAAATAATCGCACAATGACAGACAGTGATAAGCACTCTGAGGGAAGGCTTCTTTAAGATGACACACGAACAGCTGGTTCAATACATCATTCAGCCAATATATACTGACACCGTGTCAGGCACTGTGCTAGGGCAGGACTGCAGGGTGAGCAAGACAGACCCAATTCCTGCTCTCAAGGAGTTGACATTCCAGTAGAGGAGAAAAGCCTATAAATCAGGGGTCGGCAACCTTTTTGGCTGAGAGAGCCATGAATGCCACATATTTTAAAATGTAATTCCATGAGAGCCATACAATGACCCGTGTATGTTAGGCATTATCCAATAAAAATTTGGTGTTGTCTCGGAGGACAGCTGTGATTGGCTCCAGCCACCCGCAACCATGAACATGAGCGGTAGGAAATGAATGGCTTGTAATACATGAGAATGTTTTATATTTTTAATGTTATTATTATTTTTATTAAAGATTTGTCTGCGAGCCAGATGCAGCCATCAAAAGAGCCACATCTGGCTCATGAGTCATAGGTTCCCGACCCCTGCTATAAATGATCAGCAACAGTACAGCGGGATAAATGCAGTTGGGGTATGTGGAAGCAGGGAGGGCTTCCTGGAGGAAGGGGAATGAGCAGCAGTTAGGTGAAGAATTGTGCCTGAAAGTGGGTAGCCCTGGTTATCTGCTGGATTGGGAAGATGTGGTAGGAGAAGTTGCTGTAGCCTTGGAAGAAGGTCAAGACCCATTGAAAGGAGACCCAAGGGTGTGGAAACTCCCCTTGGAGGAGACTCTGAGAGCAGCGGGTATCTGCAGGGCTTCCTCCATCTCTCCATCTCTCCCCTTTCTGGCTGTCTCCTCTTTCAGTCTCACTACCTGTCTGTCTTTGTCTTTGTCAGAGTCTGACAGTCTCTCAGATTCGCTCACTGTCTCTCTCGTCCTCTGTTTCTCTTTCTCTGACTCCCTTTCGCGGCTCTGCTCATCTTCACAAGATGTCAGTAAGAGACAAGGATACTAGGAAAAACCCCGGGCGGGTGGGCAGGAAGCGAGGTCAGGGGCACAAGGACAGCTGAGCACAGGGACAGGCGGTGACTAAATGTTCTGTTTTGGAAAGACAGCTCTGGTCAGGGGCGAAGGTGGCTGACCACGAAACCTGATAACCTGGCCAAACTCTGCCCTAGCCAGCCCTCTAGCCAGCAGCCCCATGACCCGTGGGTGCTGCACAGAATTTTTCCACAGGGAGGGAGAACAGGGATAAAATGGGCAGCTTCTCTAGCAAGTGGAACCAAAAGGAAGAAAGAGACAGAAATAAAGGCACAGTGAATTCTCTAGCAAGCTCTCAGTGAGGTTTAGAAATAGGAAAACCCTGCTTATCTCTATGTGCTTTTCGAAGTTTAATAATTTATTGAGCACTGCCTGTGTGCCCGGCACTGTGCCTTGCCCTCATTGCTCTATCCCTCAAGTGGAGCACTGTGATTTAAGACCATGGACTCTGGAGCTGGACCACCTAAGTCTGAATGCTGGTTTTGTAAATGACTAGCTCCGTGACCTTGTATAACTTGCTTAACCTCTTTCTTCATGCATTAAATGGGAAGAAAATAGCACCTGTCTCATACATTTGAGGTCAAGATTAATATTAGCTCAAACATGTCAAATGCCTGGACCGATGCATTGCACAGAATAAGTGCTCAACAAAATTCAAGCTATTATCATTTCAGACTTGTGATTGAAGCACTAATAATGCTGAGGAGGCAGAGGGAGTCAAGTTCAAACCCTGCTTCGCCACTTCCTAGTTCTGTTAAGTCTCATAACCTCTCTGAGCATCAATTTCTTACTGTTCAGTGAAGATGATTTTAGTACCCACCTCATCCTGTGGTTGAGAGGTTCTGTGTACATGTAGATGGTAAGCACTGACTTTATAGGTGAAGAAAGCAAGTCCCAGACATGTTCATTAAGTTCTTTCCATGTGCCCAGCAGGCTCTCGGTCCCCAGAACACCTATGACGTGCTGGGTCCTGGCTCTTCCTGTCCTGGAAGACAGTGGTGAGCAGTTGAAGATGGAGGGAGCCCCCTTGGCACCCAGCTTTGCTTGTGACAACAGACTTCTGATACGGTCATTATCAACCCATTTCACAGAGGTGGAAACTGAGGTTTGGGGAAGTCAAGAGGCTGCCCAAGGCAAAAAAAGGTTCACAAGCACCTTATCCTCTGAGCCGCTCTTGATCTGAACTCTGACGATAACGCCACCGCTTCCCATGCCGTCAGAGGCAACGAGAGCCTCCATTTCTCTCACATGCTGGGCCGCATGCTCCTGCCTCCGGATCCCCAACACCTGCCCCAGCGCTGGCCTCAGAAATGTTGGTTGTACTGGACAGAATGCACAGGCCCGAAGAGCTGTGCTGTTCCTAAATCACCTCTCCCCGTCCTCAGCCGCTTTCCTGGTCCTGTGCCGGACAGTTGGAAGAACACTCATCTTGGCCATCAACCCTCTGAGCACTCCCCTCACTTCCAAGGCAAAAAGCAGGGGGCGTGCACAGGCAGTGTGGAGAAAGGGACAGCATGAGGGCTGGAGCCCAAGAACCCAGGGTTCTCACGCCTGGCTGTGTGACTTTAGACGTGGGAGCTTCTTCTGTCTGAGCCCCGGTTTCCTCATCTTTAGAATGGGTGCAATCAGCATAACATCTGCTCCATATCCGTCCCCTCGTGGGAGACAGCATAGTGCCGGGGCATCTCTGAGAGGTGGAAGCTCCCTCCTTCCAGTTGTTCAGCCTGGAACCCAGAGTCATTCACAATTTCTTGATTCTTGTCCCATGTGGTCCAGCAGTGTGTCCTGTCAGCTCCACCTTCCCAACAAATCCGGAATGTAGGGTCATGGGCTTCTCCCCACCTCTCCACCTCCGTGACCATGCTCTGTAGGGTCATGGGCTTCTCCCCACCTCTCCACCTCCGTGACCATGCTCTGTAGGGTCATGGGCTTCTCCCCACCTCTCCACCTCCGTGACCATGCTCTGTAGGGTCATGGGCTTCTCCCCATCTCTCCACCTCCGTGACCATGCTCTGTAGGGTCATGGACTTCTCCCCACCTCTCCACCTCCGTGACCATGCTCTGTAGGGTCATGGACTTCTCCCCACCTCTCCACCTCCGTGACCATGCTCTGTAGGGTCATGGGCTTCTCCCCACCTCTCCACCTCCGTGACCATGCTCTGTAGGGTCATGGGCTTCTCCCCACCTCTCCACCTCCGTGACCATGCTCTGTAGGGTCATGGGCTTCTCCCCACCTCTCCACCTCCGTGACCATGCTCTGTAGGGTCATGGGCTTCTCCCCACCTCTCCACCTCTGTGACCATGCTCTGTAGGGTCATGGGCTTCTCCCCACCTCTCCACCTCCGTGACCATGCTCTGTAGGGTCATGGACTTCTCCCCACCTCTCCACCTCCGTGACCATGCTCTGTAGGGTCATGGACTTCTCCCCACCTCTCCACCTCCGTGACCACGCCCTGGGCCCACTCATCATCGTCCTGTGCCTGACCATTGCAGTCACCTCCTCTCGCCACCTCCCCTTTCCCTCTTTGCCCCTGACAGTCCATTTTCCACACCCAGCCACATGAGTTCTTTCAAAACCTAGACCAGAGCATGCCCTCCTCTGCTCGGGACCTCCCGGCTCCCATCTTCCCCAGAGACAAGCCCGGGTTCTTCCAATGATGTGCAAGGCTCTGCATGACCCGCCCTCACTTTCCCCAGGCTGCCCCTCACTCTCGCTGCCCGGCACACTGGCCTCCTCGTCATCCTCACACGTGCCAGGCAGAATCCAGCCTCGGGGCCTTTGCACATGCTGCTTTCTCTGCCAAGAATGCCCTTGCTTCAGTTATCTCCATTGCTCAATCCCTCATGTCTTTCAAGTCTGTCCTCAAATATTTGCTCGATAAGGTCTCCCCTGGCTCCCACATTAGATCCGTGCCTCTCTGAGGCTCTCCACCTCTGTCTGGTTTGCTTTTCTCCTTAGTCCTTACTGCCATCTGAAACACAATATATTGAATTTACCTATTATGTTTATCTCTCTGCCCAACTCCAACATGTCAGCTCCACAAGGACTTCCCACGGGGAAGCCAGAGAGCAGGTTTTGGATGAGTTAAGCGGGAGTTGCCTCTCAGAGCTAGGCTGAGGCCCGGACGCAACTCCAGGGACGAGGGGCCCTGCAGAGCAAAACACTGAACCCATGACTTCTTGGAACTTCATTCTTGTCGATTTGGATGCCAGCACTGCCATAGATTTACCAGGAAACTTTGAAACACTGAGTGGTATCACTCCCGGCCTCAGTTTCCCCACCTATAAATGGGATGATGATCCCTCCCTCCCAAGGCTCAGTGAGCTAATGCCTCTGAAGTGCCTAGCACCCAGTAGGCGTTCAATCAGAGCTTGGGGGCTCAATCAGCCCTCATGCTGGCTGTCCCCCAGGGGACAGAGACTTATTTTTAACCGTGGCTCAAGCCATAGGAAGACCACCGGGTGAGCAGCATCCCGGATCAAGACGCCAGTTGACCACAGCATGAAAACACCAGGGGAGGCCGCCCTGCGTTCATGCTCCGCCTGGTAACCCTTTGTGCGCAATTATGTCATGTCACCCGATGCTGTTTATAAACTTAGTGATGACCTTTCCCAAGCAGGGTGGTGGGGGAGGGGGCTGCAGCCCAGTCTCCTCACCCCCGCGAGGAACTGCTGGTGGCCCACATTCACACGGAGCGGAGTCGGGGGGCTGGCCTCTGGCCAGAATCTGCCCGCTGGTTTCAACACCTCTGAGTGCTCGCAGCTGACCAGCCCTGGAGTATTTTTAAACCCTGGCCTTGGTCAACCTCTTTGTCACATTCCGGTCGGTTGGGGCTTGGATGGAGTGCATGCCCCAGTTAGGGTAACTGGGCGGTTGGGATTCATTCAACAACAAACATTTAAGCAAATTCCAGTGGCTGTGGCCCTACTGTGTGCCAGGCCCAATAAAAGGAATGGAGGCCCCAAGGGGCCTAACTCACAGAGCCAGTCCGCATGGTGGCCTCAATCTGGTGGAGACACCATGAAAAGAGTTAGAATGGAGGCTAAGATGGCAATGACAACTCAAATATCTACAGGGCCCAGCGGGTTATATAAATAAATGAAGAGGGCCTGGCATGGGCGTGAGGCGGCAGGGAGGGGTGGGGACTGTGGTGTACTGGGCAAGCTCATGCCCTGTCTGAAGGGAGTAACTAACTGCCCTTCAGCCCTGATCTCTGTCATCATGACAGAATCAGGCCCCGTCTGCCCAGAGCTTCTGACTTTCAAGAGAGGCCGCAAATCGAGGTTTATGTGAAATTTCGTGCAAAAATCTCTTGACTTTTAAATTTTGGCAACGAATTCTTTTAAAATGTTGAAAACATTCCGAGAGCCAAATGAAACCCATTTGTGGGCTGGACTGAGCCCACAGAGTCAAGGTGATGGAGGCGAACAGTTTGTGCTTTCTGAGGCAGACTGATGCACTACAGCATGTTCAACAAATACGGGCTGAGCACCTGCTGAGGGCTCCTCCTACTATTCTAGGGAAACAGCGGGGAACAAGATGGACAGTATTCCAGTCTCCATGTCGCCTGTTTCCAGTGCGGTGCTGGAACTGGCTCATACTGGCTCACAGATTTTGTAAGCTCGTTGTTCTACATAGCCATCATTAGAAATCAAATTACATAAATTTACAATTAAATAATTATAATAAAAATAAAGGTAACAACTACTCAAAGCTCATCGCTTTCTATTTTACTATTTTCTATGTTCCTGAAGTTACTGACCTCTATTATATCTTATTGTATCACAGACCATACCACACGGTGAAAATAATAACAGAATGATGTGCCACTTGCCCATCTCTTCCCAGCTCCACCTTCAGTGAGTCACATTGGTGGCTAGAAACCGGCCTTGGTGGGAATGTTTATACCACAGAAATTGGCAGATGTAAACATCAGAGCTCCCCCCTTGCCGAGAGCCAGTGGTTAAACATTTAGCAGCAAACTGGGTTAAAACAAATGTACTAGTAAGATGTAATAGATAGTAACAACTGCAGTGAAAGAAAATAAAGTAAGTAGAGGGATAAGGGGTGATGCAGGGAAGTAGATTAGAAGGTAGGTCATGGACGTTTTCTCTGAGATATTTGAGCAGAGACCTGAATTAAGTGAGAGAGTGAGCCAGACAGCCATCTGGCAGAAGAAGTTTCAGGCAAAGGGAACAGCAAGTTTCTGCCTAGGGACAGGAACAAGCTTGCTAGTTCAGGAACAGGGAGGAGGCAAGTGTGACAGAAACATAGTGAGTGAGGGAAGTGGGTAGGGATGAGGTTAAGGAGGTAAGCAAAGGTCAGATTATACAAGATCTTATAGCCCACAGTCGAGGAGAAGAAATTTTATTCTAAGACAAATGGGGAATCCTGGGTGACAGTGTTGAGCAGGGTGTGACATGACGTTTTTTTCTATTTAAAAGTTTCCTCTGACCATGATGGGTAGAGTGGAGCAAAGCTGGAAGCCAAGAGACTAGGGAGGAGACAACTGTCACAGTCCAGGTAGGTGAAGATGGCGGCCACGTGCACTGTGATGGCAATGGAAAGGTGGTGACAAGAATATGGATTTGAGATAGATGCATTCCACAGTCAAGTGGATAGGCCTTCTGATGGGTGGGATGTATAGGGTGAGTGAGCCACACTCAAATACGCCTTCTAGGTTTGGGCCCGAGCCCCAGGGTGAGGGTGGCACCATTTTTGAGATGAGAAGATTAGTGAGAAACGTGATTTCAGAAGAGGAAATGGGGGGGTCTGTTCTGTGACATTCAAGGGATCTGTGTGACACTCCTGTAGAGGTATCTTTCAGTTGCTATGGTAACCCTAACCAGGGGGCAAATGCTGTTGGGGGGCTCAGGAGGGTGTATTCTGGGAAGTACTTATACTGTGAAGGAGTCACAAGTGTAAGGAGAAGCATCCGGCAGGCAGAGAATGGAGGAACAGCATATTGGGAAGGGAACAGCAGGGGCAAAGGTCTCAAAGCAGGGACAAGCATAGCCTTTCTGGAGGATGGTGTGGGAGAGAGTCCAGGGTTCAGAGACAGAGCTGAAAGGCAGAAGGGAAAAATCTTTCAAAGGGCTAGTTCCTTCAGTAAAGGAGGCTGGGGTGTACTGTACCCTCAGGGCACTAGGTGCAGGCCGCAAAGAGCACCTTAGGAAGAAAGCACTGCATCCATTTCTGGCCTAAGGTGACCCACGTGTCGGAGCCCGGTGCGCCCCTCTCCAGCAAGCCCCTAGTGCTCTGCCCCCCCCCCAGCACACACAGCAAAACGCCCTTCCAAGTCAGCCCCGGGCTTTAGCCAACCCAGAGAGTTTCTGGGAGATTTTTGCTCATGAACCAAGAAAACAAAATAAGGGAGGATGGTCAAGGGAATATTCTGCAACCTTTGGTTTCTGGATTCCCATCACATGCAAGAGCCAAGAAGTCACTCCCCAGAACTAAGGGATGACCAAGTTGAACACAGCATGGTGGCAACTTGCGTGTTTGTGGGACCTGAGTGACCGTCCTTAGGAAGAGGCTTCGGGAACAAGAGGTCTAGCCTTGGGACTTGGGCCAGCCCTGTTCCCTCCGGTGGTATAAGTTCAAAGGCACATTTTTCTGCTATATACTTTCACTATGGTCTTGGGCAAGTCATGTATTTTCTGAGCCTCAGTTTCCTTATCTATACAAAGGGATAATAATGGCACCGAGAACAGTGTCACTCACTGCCTCCAGAATTATTGGGACAGAAGGAGATAAAACAGATCAATAACTTAGCCCAGTGACTACCTCATGCTACACTCTCAATAAATGTTAGCTGTCAATCTTTATTTACAAAGTTATTGATTATTGACTTCACATCGCACACACTGTCTCATTTAAGCTACATGCCTTCCCTGCGGGTGAGGGTTAACACTACCAGCTCCATTTTACAGACAGCAAACTGACTCTGAGAGTTGACCCAGCTTGCCCAAGGTAAAACGCCTAGTAGGGAACACAGCTGTGTCTAATCTCAAAACCTGTTCTTGTAATCATTCTGGACTCTGCATCCCATGAATCGAATCGGCTCCAGAATTTGGGGAAACAGTAGTTCACATGACCCCCAACATCTGTTCACACCAGTGGGGCCCCCTGTCTTTCCCAGAGCCAGTCAGCTCAGGCTGCACTCTTGGCCTGGGGTGCAGAACAGGACACAGATGGTCGCTGTCCCAGGACAGCAAAGGGCCTGGAGCAGCAGAGCCATCCTCGGCCAGCCTTGAGCCTTCCTCTTGAATCAGGAGTCCAGCAGGCACTCATGTCCCATCAATAAACGTGCCCTAAAATAGCTCATTGGACCCGTCCAGGGCAACAGGACCAGGACGTCCTGTTCCCACTATCTCTGGCCAGAGAGTAACCGTGTACTTGGCCTTCCCCATTGAAGGCTGCTGGGAGGGTGGGCAGAGCTCCTCCTGCCTGAAGACTCACAGAGCGAGCTGGGCCCCAGGCACCAACGCCCCTGACCTGGGCTAGTGTCTTTTATCTTAGTAAACAGCCTCCTGGGGAGGTTAAGGGCTTGGGTGCTGGCCTCCGACAGGGGTGGCTTCAAATTCCAGCTTGGCCATTTCCTACCTGTGTGACTTTGGGCAAATCACTTCCCTTCTCTGAGCCTTGGTTTTCTCATCTGGAAAATGGGGACAAATACTTCATAGGGTTGCTGATTCGGTGAGTTTATGTATATAAGGAACAGTTTGTAGACTTGGCAGATTTATGTATCTGCTTCTCTCCCTCCCTTGTCTCTGCAATGTGAGCCCCACCAGCGCAGGGACCTCTGTCTGTGGTTTATTGATGAGCTCCAAGACACACGGGACATGCTCAACAACTATCTGTTGAATGAATGAATGAATGAATGAATGAATGAATAAACGAAAATGTCAGGCATATAGCAAGTGCTCAAAAATGCTTAAAAATTCTCATTGTCTTCATGGGCACTTGAAAAAGAGAAACTTGAGCATCAAATGTGACTCACAAATGGAGTAGAAAGTTAAAGTGAGTCAAAGGAAAGAAAAACAAATGCTACACACAAAGGACAGGAGGGACAAAGCCGGGAAGGAGAGCTAGACTGCCTGAAGCTGGGAAACGGGGTGGGGGGGTGGGGGGGTGGACGCTGGGAGTACCTGCTTCTTAGCACAACATCCGGGCCAGCAGCAGCTCTTCACCTGCGACCCCTTGGGGTGTCCCCCGTGAACATGATTGTGGGGGCTCCAGGTCTTCTATATCTAAGGAGCCGACTGGAAGGGGAAGAAGTGAGTAGGTTGGACGACTCAATACTGCACATTTGTAATAATGATAGCAACAATACCGATTCACGCTCAGAAGCCCCTCCCCCAGCCCAGCACTGGCCTTTGCATGCGTTAATGCACGGACTCTCCAAGACAACCCTAGGAGACGGGTACTATAATTATCCCTATTCTATAGAGGATAACACCAAGGTCCAGAAAGGGAGTGTAGGCTGTTCAGGTCACATGGACAGTGAGTGGTCAAACCCCTCCCCCAGCTCTCCAGCACAGGCGACCACGTCCAGATCACTGTCCAAGCACACAGGCTCCTGTTGCTCAGGGCTCTCCCTGGGAGCATCTGCCCAGTCTTGTTGTTTTGCCAATGTCAACACTCCCTCGGCCCCTCCTCATGAGCCTCTCTTCAGGGAGCCTCCCCTGATCTCCCCCTGTCTTTTCTGGGCTGGATAGTTGTACATTTGTCTGTCATCAGGATCTTGGGGGCAGGGGAGGAATCTGCATTTTCTCTGGAACCCAGCGCCCAGCTCAGAGTGGGCTCTGTCAGAAACTGTGGAGCAAACACACCCATGGGTACCGCTATGTCCCAGGAGCCAGGGCTCCCGAGCCTCATACCCAGAATTGCACCTGGGACAAGTGATGAGTGGAGGGGATGCCATGACCACCAAGTCTCAGGCCACACTCTGGGGTCCTCAGTGCTACTCCCTGCTTTGTTCACAAAGCCACACAGCTAGGAAGGGCAGAGCTGGAAAAGAGCCTGTGACCCAGGGGCCATTCTCTCAGCCCCTCTATCGTTAGCCTTTAGCTATCTGTCCATCCCCAGGGAAGCTCTCAGAGCCATTGGCCTTGGTCTCTTTGGGCATAACATGGAGAAAATGTCTTCTGTTTGTGCTAAACTTTGTCCAGAACTTACCTCTTCCCAACTTCAAACAGGCCCTGGTTCCTGACCTTGTTGACTGCATGGACCTTGGCACCCTTAGAGATTTCAAACAACTGCCGTTTTTTATCTTTCCGGATTTGAGGTCTGGGCAGTTTTCCGTCTCTGCCTGAGACTGTCCTAAGACTCCCTAAGCCATTTTACAATAACAGCACCCATCTATTGGACCTATTATCATCTACCAGGAGCTTGATGGGCTCGAATTCATTTAACCCTTAACACTCCCTCGAGGCAGAGGCCACGGCAGATTTGGAAACTGAGGTTGGACAGGGTGAAGTCACCTGCCTAAAGTCACACCATCATAAACGGGATGGATTCAAAGCCACTCTGTGTACCCCTGTGCCATGTGGCTTCTCTCCACCAGCTTTGGGTGGGGGGATATTTCGGTTCTTCACCAGAAACTTAAACTACTGCTCAGTCCACTGCCAGGCAAATGCCTGAGAGTTACATGTTCCCTTAGTCCCTAGTTTTGTTTTTTGTTGTTGTTGTTGTTTTGGGCTTTTTTTGTTTTGTGTGTGTGTGTGTGTGTGTGTGTGTGTGTGTGTGTGTGTGTGACAGAGACAGAGAGAGGGACAAATAGGGACAGAGAGATAGGAAGACAGAGAGATGAGAAGCATCAATTCTTCGTTGTGGCACCTTAGTTGTTCATTGACTGCTCTCTCATATGTGCCTTGACCGGGGGACTACAGTAGAGCGAGTGACCCCTTGCTCAAGCCAGTGACCTTGGGCTCAAGCTGGTGAACTTTGCTCAAACCAGATGAGCCCGCGCTCAGGCCAGCGACCTCGGGGTTTCGAACCTGGGTCCTTTGCATCCCAGTCCGACGCTTTATCCACTGTGCCACCACCTGGTCAGGCAGTCCCCAGTTTGAGGGCTCCTTCCTGGGACAGGGAGCCTAGTTGTTAATGTGCCAGAGGCCCCCTTCCAAGCTCTTTCTCCCATCTCTTATATGGGGTTCCAAGTGGGGACATCTTCCTGTCTTTCTCCTCAAGTCTCCTAGAAAACAGTGAGAGGGGATTAAAGGTGGACGTTTTGGGCAGGGTGCAGACTCTGGGGTCCCAGATTCCACACACCCAGGGAAAGGCTGGTCAGGAAGGTGGAGCTGCCCAACTCAAATTTGGCTGGCTCTTATCAGCTCCAGAGGCAGGCAGAGAATTCAAAGGAGACCAGGGCTGTCTGCTTACTTCTTTCCTCCTTTAGGGCAAAAGGAGATCATACCAAAGCCTCTGCTCTGCCCACCTCATCCTTGCCTTCCTCTTTTCCTTCTCTCCCCGAAAAGCCCAACAACTAAAAACCCTAAGTCTGAGAAGGAGGCTTTTTGTTATCCCCATGCCATTTCCACATGTCCCTGGTGTGACTCTGCCCTGAGCCCTGGGCCATGCATTTCATGGAACGGTGGCCCAGATTCCAGTGTCGAGGGACAGCTCTTATTATCCCCACTGGTAGAGGAAGAAACTGAGGCATTTAGAGGGGAGGTCACTCTTCAGAGGTCACTCAAGGCTCTTTGACTACCACGTCCATGCTCTTAGCCATTCCTCAAGCCATATCCCTCCTCCAAATAGATTTGTATCTCCTTCAAGAAAAACAAAATGAGTGCAAAGGTGGCAATTAGCAGAAATCCAACTTCAATTGTCCCCTGAGCTCAAAGACTCCAAACTCCAATGACTTCAGTGCCCAGGCAAGACACACGTGAAATGACTGAAGGCAGCCAGGTGGGAGGCAGTAGGGAGTAGTGGGGACTGTAGTGAATTGGAACACCCCTGAGTTTCAACTCAGCCCCAGCCCATGGCTGCCTTAGAAAATGAGGGCCTAATGTTGCCAGAGTTTTCAGGCAAGCTAGAAATCCAGATGTTTTATGTAAAATCTCTGGATTTTTTTTATATGGTAGAAGATAGGAGTCTATTTTTATCTTAGTGATAAAATAAATAAGTTGACCGTGTGCAATGCTTGTCTCTGGGATTAAATATTCCATTTTCCCAGTGAGTCGAAATACCACCTTTGTCATAATCTTTCCCACTGTTCTTCTATTTCATACTTTTCTTTGTCAACTCCAACATTATTTTATTCAATTAAAAGAACCTGCGGGCCACTTCTTGAAATTACATTAAGTTTACATATGTTGCCAGAACTGTCATTTTAAGGATGTGAAGTCTTCCCGTTTATTTACTCTTGTCTTATGTCATGCCCTTTGGGAAGATATTTTCTTTTTTCTTCCAATGTCTCCTGATTTTTAAATGATGATGAAATTCTAAGCTGTTGGAACTGTGTGGGCCAAATAACACCTCCTGTGGGCTGCGTTTGGCCCAGGGGCTCCCTGGTGCCCCTGAGATTCAGGGCGGCCTCACCCCGTGGAGGAGACCAAGCATGCTGTCATTCAAAGATAACTCTGTCCCAGGCGGGGAGATCTCCGGAGCCAGAGAAGTCAGAGCAGGCTGGGCTGAGGAACTCTGGGATGTTTGCTGCTTGGCCCACTCTCTGGCAGGCAGGGTACCCTCTTTGGAAGCACTGCCTTCTTACGGAGGGTTCAGCCGGCTCATTTCTGACCGGCACTTTAAAGAAACAATTGAAAATAACCCATATGGTCTTTTTCTTTTTAAGTAAATTCAAAATAAACAATAAGGAAGCATATGAACAATAATAAGTCAGTTATCAAGTTGCATCTCTTGAGGCCCTCTTGTGTCAGGCATTGCTCAAGGAGCTGTGGACAGAACCCACGGGCCGGGTTCCAGCTTCGTGGGTCTCCTGCTCTGGTAGGGAACACAGGCGAGGAACCCAGAAACGGATGAGAAACTAAGGTAACTTCTGGTGGTGATAGGCAAGTGAAGAGGTGAACGAGGTGGCGGGGTGAAGAGGGGCTGGAGGACCACCGCAGAAGGGGGCTGGGAGGGAGCCTCTGGGCAGAAGTGACGACTGACAGCCCTGGATCACTGTCTCCGTGGCAACTGTGACACACAGGAAGATCACTGTGACCTTTGGGTGTATATGTCCTGACAAACTTTAGTGCCCATGTATATTTTTATATTTATATGTTTTTGTTTACTTAATTCCTATTTTACGTTTGCATTTTCTAGAAAACAAAAGTGGCCACACAGTATTTTGTAACCACCTTCTTTTCCTACTCGAATCCTCAGTGCCCCCTGCCTGTAAACCAGAGATGATCCTTGAAGCTACTCCAGAGGGCGAAGACCACCCTGAAAGATGGCCCTATGGGACATGATTGAGCCAAAGGTTAGCTACTATTGGTGACTGTAGCAAATCATCTCAGTGGCAGCCCTGGGAGAAGGTAATCATTGTTTCTGTTTTGCAGGGGAGATTTGGAGGCGGAGCGTGAGTCAGCTCAGGAGGGGGCGGAGCGTTATTCCCCACCCACCCACCCCACCCCCTTCCCTGGCACTCAGCCTCTGCATCGTGAAACCTCAAACACACAGTGCTCCTTCCCCCTGGGAGAGGAAATCGAGGCTGAAACCAGAGTCTTCTTTTCGGTTGTTTATTCCCTCTCCGTGATGTTGTTCGTTTTTGTGAACATCGCACTTATCTGATGTCACAGGTTTTAGGAACCCAAACCACAGACACAAATACGCCGTGTTATTCTTTGAAGGATTGTGCAGTGAGATAAGAGAGCTTGGTGCTGGGGGATATGGCGTGCAAGGACGCAGGACTTGTTTTTGCAGAATTAGGAGCATCGGGGTTTGTTTTCAGGTTCAAAGTCGTCAGCATCTTTGGTGGGAGCTCGGTCACCGTCACCGCGGCCACACTGCGTGCGCTGAGCCCTCACACCTTCCGCAGGGCTGTCCAGGACAGACAGGCAGCGCGCAGATTATGGGAAACCAGTCCCCTCACCAGCACTACAGCACCACCAGCACGTGTAGAGGACGTTGTGGAAAAGGCAGGTGGTCTACAATGCCTGGGAATGGAGCAGGCTGGTACTGTCCATCTTAATAGATTCTGAAGTAACTTGAAATTCTGTTTGGTGTGCTTGGGCTTTTTGAGAATGTCACTCAAACACCTGAATCTCCTCTTTTGACCTAAGTGTCATGAGGCCTGCAAAACCCCACTTCCTGCTTCTGCCCTGGCCCCATGCAGACTACTACAGTGTGTCCGTAAAGTCATGGTGCACTTTTGACCGGTCACAGGAAAGCAACAAAAGATGATAGAAATGTAAAATCTGCACCAAATAGCCCTGGCCGGTTGGCTCAGCGGTAGAGCGTCGGCCTGGTGTGCGGGGGACCCGGGTTCGATTCCTGGCCAGGGCACATAGGAGAAGCGCCCATCTGCTTCTCCAACCCCCCCCCCTCCTTCCTCTCTGTCTCTCTCTTCCCCTCCCGCAGCCGAGACTCCATTGGAGCAAAGATGGCCTGGGCGCTGGGGATGGCTCCTTGGCCTCTGCCCCAGGCGCTAGAGTGGCTCTGGTCAGCGATGCCCCAGAGGGGCAGAGCATCGCCCCCTGGTGGGCAGAGCATCGCCCCTGGTGGGCGTGACGGGTGGATCCCAGTCGGGCGCATGCGGGAGTCTGTCTGACTGTCTCTCCCCATTTCCAGCTTCAGAAAAATACAGAAAAAAAAAAATCTGCACCAAATAAAAGGAAAACTCTCCCAGTTTCATACCTATTCAGTGCAGTTCGATGTGGGCTCATGCACAGATTTTTTAGGGCTCCTTAGGTAGCTATCCCGTATAGCCTCTACAGACTCTCATCACTGACTGATGGCCTACCAGAACGGGGTTTCTCCACCAAACTGCCGGTTTCCTTCAACTGCTTATCCCACCCAGTAATGTTATTCCTATGGGGTGGCGCTTCGTTATAAACGCACGATATTCACATTGCACTTTGGTCACGGATTCGAATTTAGCAAGCCACAGAACACACTGAACTTTCCTCTGTACCATCCACATCTCAACTGGCATGGCCGTGGGCTGCTCCACTGTATACACCAGGGGTCCCCAAATTTTTTACACAGGGGGCCAGTTCACTGTCCCTCAGACCTTTGGAGGGCCGGACTATAAAAAAAAACTATGAACAAATCCCTATGCACACTGCACATATCTTATTTTAAAGTAAAAAAAACAAAACAAAACAGGAACAAATACAATATTTAAAATAAAGAACAAGTAAATTTAAATCAACAAACTGACCAGTATTTCGTGGGAACTATGCTCCTCTCACTGACCACCAATGAAAGAGGTGCTCCTTCTGGAAGTGCGGCGGGGGCCGGATAAATGGCCTCAGGGGGCTGCATGCGGCCTGCAGGCCGTAGTTTGGGGACCTCTGGTATACACGGTGTTACATCATCATCTGCGCATGCGCACATGCTGCCACATCATCCTACAGAAACTGGGAGGGTTTTCCTTTTATTTGGTGCAGATTTCACATTTCTGTCGTCTTTTGTTGCTTTCCTGTGACCGGTCAAAAGTGCACCATGACTTTACGGACACACTGTATTCACAAGCAGCCAGAGGGATCCTGTGAAAAACCTCTGAGGTCACGTCCCTCCTCTGCTCAAAGCCTCCTGTGGCTCCCACTTCACTCAGGGTCAAAGCCAAATCCTTAATGTGGCCCAGAAGGCCACTGCCTTCCCTGGTCTTTCCCTCTCCTCCTCCACCTCTCCCACTCATTGCACTGGCCTCCACCAAGTCCTTTTGCCTCACGGCCTTTGCACTCGTTCCTCCCTTACTTCTTTCACTGTCATGTCTTCCTATGAAAGAAGCCATCCCCGATCCCACGAAAATAGTTTCTCTTTCCCAAAATAACTCTTCCCATACCCAGCTTTATTGTTTCTCCATAACTCTCT
Organism: Saccopteryx leptura; assembly: GCF_036850995.1. Taxonomy (NCBI): domain Eukaryota; kingdom Metazoa; phylum Chordata; class Mammalia; order Chiroptera; family Emballonuridae; genus Saccopteryx; species Saccopteryx leptura. The sequence continues at coordinate 201,447,131 of NC_089507.1, forward strand.
GTCATTACCTGACATGTTTCCAGGTACCAGGGACACACAAAAGTCCTTTAGAACTTAAGTCCAATGACAATAAACAAAAGAATAAAAGGTTTGGGGTGTTTTGTTACACAGCATTATGAGATGATTGATGCATGTTGTGAGAATGGAAATCAGATTACAGTGAGCTCAGGAGAGAAGAGGATGAAATTTAAAAGTTCTGGTTAACAGAGATGTGGTAGACACTGTTGATGGCCCAGCCACAGCCATTGTTAACACTTCTCCCAGGCTGAGAAAACCCTCTTTTATTTGAAGGGCATCAGTCTATGTGCTCAAGGAAGATGCCTTCTCCAGCCTGCAGAGGTAAGTCGTCAGGTCTCGGGACAGAAGCCCACACATGGGTAATAGTAGAGCCGAGAAGGAGAAAAGACACACGTCCTTCATAATGTCTCTGAGTCACTGTATTAACAACCCTTGAACTACTTGTGGAAGACATTGTTCAGTGCCTACTCAATACCTACTGTCCCTTTTTTGCTTGTTTACAGAATCCTGATTTTATTTGGGATGGCAATGGGCCAGCTAAAACACTCACTCTCCTAGACTCCATCAGAGCTAGGAGTGGCCATGTGACCCAGGTATAACCAATGAAAATTAAGCCAAATTTGCCAAGTGGGACTCTGGGGAATGGTTTTTGAAAACAAACGCGGTGAGCAGGCTGCTCACCCCTTGCCTCTTTTTCCTGCGTGGAGTGTGGATAAGAGCTGGCTGTGAAGTGGCCATCTTGCAACCATGACCAAGCATGAGAATAAAAGCCACAGGTTCACAATGACAAAAAGTGGAAAAAAACCTGGGCTCCTGGTGGCATCACTGAGCCATCAATCATCCAATTGGCTCAAGATGCTTGAATTTCTAGTAGCAGGAGACACTATAAACCTGCCAATGTCAGGTTTTGTGGTACTAGCCACTGAGTCCATGCCTGATGGACCCACCACATGATCGGTGCATTTTTGAACATATAAGAAGATCCAATGCCTTAATGATTAAGCTATTTTGCATTGGGTTGTCCTGTGCTTGGAATTGAATGCAGCCTAATGAATACCTGAGTTTTGCAGTGAGTTGACTTGAACTGAGATATGCCTGACCTTGGACTTGAGGGAAATGGTAGACAGGGGGTCATTCTTGCTCTTGGAAAATCAGATGGTGAAAGAGAAGCAGTCTGATTGCCTGAGCACGTTTCTGCCAAGACCAAAAGCACTAAGAAGAAGGGTCTATTTCCACTTTAGGTTTCTCTGACTAATCGGGTTGTTTGTTTGTTTGATTTGAAGGAGGCATCTAAGGTTCAAGAAGGCAAATTTACCATGTAAGGCACTCAGCCAGAGTCAGGTCTGCCTGAGTCTGGGACTGTCTTTTTTTTTTTTTCCTTTCTTTCTGGGCTCCTTGTCTTCTCATTAGTAGGGTGAGATTAGTCAAGATCAAAGCTTTTCAAACATTTTATTTCAAAGTAGGCAAAACCCTTTTACAGCTGGACCTTTACTTGTTGTCTAACCAATTAAAAAAAAAAAGATAAAAGACAAACTGATGGGAGCACAGGGTCAGAAGGCCTGCAGTTTCTTCCCCGAGCCCTGTGGCCTGCAGGCACCCTGTGGCAATCCCGGGTTTGCGGGCAGGCTTTTAGGAAACACCACCTTAGATTATCCCAAGGCTTTTGGAAAGGTCTCTGAAACCAAGAGGGGAGTCTCTGATCTTTCAAACATTATTAAAATGTTTCTCAAAAGACAAAACCAAAACAAAACCAAAACAAAAGCTTTCCAACAGTGCAAAGGGACAAGAAAAGTTATTTCCCTCCCATCTCTGACTTGCTATTCTCTCCCTTGACTCCTCAGCCCAACAGCCTTTAGTCTCCCCCGGAGATGGTCTGAGTATCTCCCAGCAAATATGTTCATCTATTGTCCCTCTTTCCTTTAAACACACACAAACATGCACACACACACTGGAGCATTCTATCATCACTGTTTTGAATCTTGTTTTTCTCGGTTAACATTACATCCTGGTGATTTTTTTTCCATGTCCAGTACTGAGAGATCTGTTCCATTCGCTTCGGTGGCTGCGTGACATTGGAATGCTATTTAATGTATCTGGTGGAAAAGGCACCTATTCTTGGATACTCAGGTCGCTTCCAGTCTTTTGCTGGAAGAACCCTGCAATGAAGGTTCTTATGTATGTATCTTGGTGCACGTGTTCATTTAGAAGCTTGGTTTGTCGCCTCCCCCGCCCCCACTTCCCACTCCTTCTTTCTCTGCTTTTCGGCCATATATATACACACACACACACACACACACACACACACACACACACACACACACACACACACACACATATATATATTTGCCTATTTGCATTTTCAAATTTTTATTCCATGAGCATGTTCCATTTGTGTAATAATTAAAAGGATATGTTTACAGGCCCAGGCCTCAAACTTCAGCCAAGTTAGATAAACAGCCCCATGCATAAGCACAATTCAGAAAGAAAAAAAAAAATTCAACCTCTGCTGCCGAGGCCTGTTTGGCTAGGAGGTTGCTTTTCTGCAGAGTCATGCGCCAAAGCCCAGGCCTGCCTGCTGCAACGTGTCCGGGAGCGTAGGGTCTGGGTTCCAGTTCAGGCTCTACCATGAACTTGCCGATGACTCCCAGTAAATCACTAAGCCTCGCTGGACCGTCAGGAGAGCATTTACTACGTGCCGGCCCCTGAGCTAAGTATGATACAGGGTCTGGGGAGGCTGGTGTGAGACGAGGGAAAAATGACTTGGGGAGATGAAGCACTTGCCAGTCTCCTCTGGTCAGCCGAGGGACCACCGTCCATCCAGCCCAGGTGTCAGCTCTGGTTTCTCCTACCTCCCCTGCAAATATCACTTCACCCTCAAGTACCACGGGGTTGACCTTCAAAATACAGTGGACCCTTGACTAAGGCGGGAGCTAGGGGTGCCAACTCTCTACACAGTCAAAACTCCAAGTATAACTTTTGACTCCCTAAAAAATTAATTACTAAATGCCTACTTTGACTGGAAGCCCTACTGATAGCATAAACAGTCGATTAACACATATTTTGTGTGTATCACATACTGTCTTCCTACAATAAAGTAAGCTAGAGGAAAGAAATGGTGTTAAGAAAGTCATAAAGAGAGAAAATACATTTATAGTACTATACGTATTTTTTTTTAAACCCTCGCACCAGTGGACCCAGGTAGTTCAAACCCATGCTGTTCCAGGGACATCTGTATATCTCTATCTCTCACCAAATTCTCACCATGGTCTGGTCTTTGCTGCCCTCTGTGATTTGCATTCACCACCTCTCTAACTTCATCTCCCCTCCTTACTCTTCCTGGTTTTGTCTGGCCCATCACACAGGCTCACTCTCGACCCCAGGGCCTTTGCACATGTCATGCTCCTCTACTTGGATTCTTTTCCCTCCCAGCAGGTCCAGGACAAGTTTGAAGCAAATGAGATGCCCAGGATGAAAACTTTAAGGGGGCACTCACTCTCAAGGGCCAGCCTACACTTGAACAAGGCTGAGATCAAGTGCCCCCTCACACTTTGTACGCTGGGTCACTCACTTGCCTCACCCTTATCCTGCTCTGCTTCCCAGACTTGCTCTTATCATTTGGGTCAACTTAATCAACTCCCTCTTCAGAGAGACCCCCCCTGACCATCTTAGTTGATGGTGTCGCTGTCACTACCCGGCCCACCACATTGTCTCACTTTTATTATTTTCATTGTTCTTATAACAAAATTATTTGTTTCATGCCCATCTCTACCAACTCAGTTATACGAGAGCAGGGAGGGTATCTGCCTTGTTCTCAGATATTTTCCCAGCACCCAGCCCAGTGCCAACATTTAGAAGACACTCAATAAATATATCCCTGGGATGCATGAATGAATGAATGAATGAGCTGGTCAGTGGCAAAGGCAGGACTGGAACCCAGGTTTGCCTGACTCTGAAGTCAGTCTCCTATCCATGATTGAGAAATGAAAGGTTTAGGTCCAATCAGCCAGGAACCCCTGTTGCTTGTGTCACAGCCTGTCCTGATGGGAACCCTGCGTCCCAAGGACAGGCTGCTGAGGAAACTTCTGGGAGGGGGAGGAGCTTGGCTACAATCACAGGGGCTGCTCTTAGCCTTAGGCCTTCCTGGGGCCAGCTGTGCCCGCCCCCCTCGTTCTAGTTTTTATTTTTAGCGGCGAGATTTTGGGCATAGCAGACTCTCCTTAGGAAAAGTCCAACGAGAGGATGAGGGAGGCAGTTTTGAAATCCGGTGGGAAAGTAGGTCAGACCGGGTTGCTGGCTGGAGTCCAGACGATAAGGCCTCCGTGGAAGCTTAATAACGTGAGCGGCCGTATCCATGACACAATTCATAACTGAGAGGAAATAGCAATTAAGGGGCAATTGTGCAACGTGGGACAAGCCTCCTTCTCAGCTCATAAAAGCAGGGGAGGAAGAGGTGACGCTGTCATTCTGGGGCCACTGGGGGCCAGGCAGGCGGCCTGCGGGGGTTGGGGGCTCAGTCTCTATATTGAGGAGCTTTGCACCCATCTTTCTTCTGCCCCTCAAGCCTCAGGGAAGTGGGAGGATGTGTAAGGCACAGACCTCTTTAGCAAGCACCCACTAAGTACCCAGCGGGGCTCAGGGACGAGCTGAGAGCCATAAAGCCGGCCCTTGGCTGCGACTGGGAGATTTGGTCGCAGCTGCACTATTTTGATGCTGCCTTGTCAAAACGGAAAATCGCTTTGATTATCGGGTGAATCGTACAATAGACACCCTGAGCCTTAGTCCATCTCCCCTCTCCCCTTCCAGTTACTATGGATGTTCAGTTTCTCCTTTATTCATTCTCTATTATTTGATCTTTCCATGAGCAACCTTTTATAATCAGTTAACACACACACACACACACACACACACACACACACACACACACACCATTAAATCGACAATGGCACCTTTTCTCTTCCTTGGATCAGCCAGGCATGCACTCGCCCCCAAGGCCTTTGCCCTCACTGTGCCCTCTGCCTAGAATGCTCTTCCTCTAGATATCCACACGGCTTACCCCTCACTCCTCCGGGTCTTCCCTCAGATGTCACCTTCCCGTTGAAGTCTCGGCTGACCAACCTTTTCCAAACAGCAAACCTATCTGGTGCTCTTGACCTCTCCCACTTTGTTTTTATCCCCAGCCCTTAACACCAATTAATTCTACATCGCTGCTCATTTTTTCTACAGTCTGCTTGGTCCCATCAGCTTATTAATGCGTCCTGCAAAGGGGTTTCTGTCCATCTTGTTCTCTGTGGTGTCTTTAGTGCTGGGAACTGTGCCTGGAACACTATAGACAACCAGAAAAAACTTGGTGAATGAATGAATGAGTGAAGTGCATGAATGAGTGTTTACTATTATTATCGACTGATTAAAAGGCTTACTGTTTGCTGGTTTGCTTTGGAGGCTGCCTCAGAATGTCCCCAGGGCAATACCTTCTTGGATGCTGGTGGGATTAGAGGAAGTTGGGGTAATGGGAGCTGCTTTGGCTGGCCCGGGTATTTGCAGCTGACCCCTGTTCAGATTGGTCAGTGCTCAGTTTGAAGCTCATACCTTTACCCTCTTCCCTCCTCCCTGGGAGCTCCTGGACTCTTTAGTTAGGATTCTAAATGCATGACCTCACCTATTCATGAACTTTTTTTTTTCTTAAGTGGGAAGGGGGAGGCAGAGAGACAGACTCCCTCATGCACCTGACCAGGATCCACCCGGCATGCCCACTAGGAGACGATGCTCTGCCCCTCTGGGGCGTTGCTCCACTGCAATCAGAGCCATTCTAGCACCCGAGGCAGAGGCCATGGAGCCATCCTCAGTACCCGGGCCAATTTTGCTCCAATGGAGCTTTGGCTGTGGGAGGGGAAGAAAGAGATAGAGAAAAAGGAGAGAGGGAAGTGTGGAGATGCAGATGGGTGCTTCTCCTGTGTGCCCTGGCCAGGAATTGAATCTAGGACTTCCACATACCGGGCTGACACTCTACCATTGAGCAAACCGGCCAGGGCCCATCCATAAACATTTACATGCAAGGGAGCAAAGCTCTGCATGGAAAAGGGGCTCCTCTCTCAGGACTTTTCACAATAGTATACACATGTGCGCATGTGCATGTATGCATGCGCGTCCACGCACACCCCCCACACACACACACACACACTCAGACATATCTGACCTCAAGATTCAGACCCCAGGGATATACACACACACGCTCATGCAATTAAACATACATACTCATTTTGTCATGCACATACCCAGACACACATGCTCACATGCTCAAACCGGTTTGTACACTCAGTAATGATGCTGTTCCCCACCCCCACTGGGCACTCTGACACACACAGATACCTACTCACACCCACACATAAACATGCACATGTATGCATGCTCACTTGCCTTCTTAACACCCTGCTTTAACTCACTCACACATCCTTAGACACACCGTCACCCCCCCCCCAACACACACAGTGGACCCCCTACACCTCAGCCACACCTCCTGGGACACATAGCACCAACCCCTCCTGCAGGCTGGGCCCCAGGGAGCCAGCCCTCGGCTGTGTTTTGAAGAGTGGGGACAGACTGCGTGCCCTGATTCCAGTCCACTCTGACCTAGGGCAGCCTCAAAGCCACATGACGTGGGCAAACCGGGAAGGGCTTGCTCCGTAAGCAGTGGGTACGTGATGCCCACATCAGCCCTGACTGTGCCGCCTCAGGGCATGTCTGCCTGGCTCATCGGCGCCCACTTCCTCCCCATCAGAAGGAAGGCCAGCCCTGCTGACACCACAGGGTTTCTGGGCCTGCCTGGCACCCAGAATAGAGGAAGGAAGAAATCTGTACCAGCTACAAGGCCAACCAAGCAGCCTGGGACATGCCTGGTGGCTCCGTGACCCATGTCTCCTGTGGCTGGGCTGCCCACCCATAAACCACAGGGCCACTGTGATACAGGCTGGCGCCACAGGCAGGGGACAGAGGTCCCTGAATTAGCTCCCTAGGTTGCAAGCACCTTCCCTTCCATTCCTGGAAGTGACTGATGTCCACTGAGCACTACTGTGAGCCAAACACCGCTTTAACTCACCACAGTTAGCTCATTCATCTTCAAAACAGCCCTATGGGTGGGTCATCATATCCTATTCTTACAAATAAAGAAACTGACATACAGAGAGGTCAGGGGACTGGCCCAAGGAGAGGATTTGATCCCGCTGGTCTGGCTCCAGACCCTGCTCTCAATTACCCACACCCTCTCCAGCTTGTTTGCTGTTTGCTTCTTTTTCTGAGTCCTTGACAGTCAGGGCCTCTGCACCTCTCATCTCTGAATCCCGGCAACAATCTCACAAGCAGGGCACCAGTATTAAATGGGTTTAACAGATGAGGAGACTGAAGTTTAAATGACCCAATCTGGGGCAGACAGCAAAATAAGAGGCAGAGTTGGATTTGTATCAGGCTCTTTCTCCAATGCCTGCTCATCTCCTCATGCACCAGAGGCTTCGACGGAACAGAGGTGGGGGGAAAGGGCACCAGTGGGGCTTTGGTGGCCATAGGACAGTCAGAGAAATACTAATAATACATTTATGTCAATGAGAACAACAAGTTTTTTAAAACAAGGGGGACATAGTGAACACACACTAAAATACACAGACATTTATGGGTTCAGTTTGATGAGTTCTGACAGATGCACTCATGAATCAAGCACGAAAAATAAGTTGCAAACATTTCTACCACAAAAGGCCCTCATGCTCCTGTCCTCACAATCATCCAGGACCGCAGCTTCAGGTAACCACGGACCCGCGTGCGCTCATCGTCTCATCTAGAGCTTCAAATAGAGGGAATCACCCAGCACGTGCTCTTTTGCATCTGGTTTCTTTCACTCAATATAACACCGGCAAGATCCACAGTGCTGTTGTGAGTATCATTAGTTGGTTCCTTTTATGACTGGGTCGTGATCCACTGTAAGAACGCTCCGCAGCTTGTTTATCCAGGTCTAAGATCCTGACTGTTGTGAACATCCGTGCACACTGAGTACCTGCTTTGGGCCAATTGCAGCTACAGCCCCGTGTCCTTCACAGGCACAGTGCCTGTAATCACTGTCCCCACTGTGGGGCAGGTGGAAATGCAGCAGGCTCAGGGAGAGAGACCCAAAGACACAGAGCTCGTGGAGGAGGAGGCTGTACAGGAATACCAATACCAAGCGAGAGGCTGATGGAGACACGGTGATTGACAGGTGGCCTCTGGACCTGGGACCACCATGTTGAGTGAAAATCGAGCCAGAGCAAGAGTAGAGCAGCAGCCTGCATTTACTAGGCACCTATACTAAGTTCCAAGTTCTATTAGTTCTAAGCACTTTGCATAGATCAACCCATGCACTTCTCCCAACAACCTCTGCTAACCCATTTCACCACTGGGAAAACTGAGGTACAAGGAGGTTGAGTCATATATCCAGAGTCACAGAGTTAGTGAGAGGCAGAGCTGAATTTGGACTCCAGTGGTCCAAAGGCTACACTGCCTCATTAGCCCTTCTTCTATTAGCTGGGGCCTCTAGTAGGGCAGGCTCGGGTCCTGTTTTGCCCTGGTGGCATTGCCAATCATCTTCCCACCTGACTGGGAGCTCCCCCAGTCTGGTCAGGTGAGGATCTGAGGGCCTGGTGCTGGGAGCGCAAGCAGCAGGGTGGAAGAGAAGGTCAAAAGCAAGACTTTAAATTCAGTCTCAGAATCCTGGCTGTGCCATTTGCTGGCTAAGTGACCAGGGATCAGTCACTTAACTTCACTGCACTCCCATTTCTTTTATTTTTTTTTGTATTTTTCTGAAGTTGGAAACAGGGAGGCAGTCAGACAGACTCCCGCATGCGCCCGACCGGGATCCACCCGGCATGCCCACTAGGGGGCAATGCTCTGCCCATCTGGGGCGTTGCTCTGTTGCAATCAGAGCCGTTCTAGCACCTGAGACAGAGGCCATGGAGCCATCGTCAGCACCCGGGCCAACTTTGCTCCAGTGGAGCCTTGGCTGTGGGAGAGGAAGAGAGACACAGAGGAAGGAGAGGGGGAGGGGTGGAGAAGCAGATGGGCGCTTCTCCTGTGCGCCCTGGCCGGGAATCGAACCCGGGACTCCTGCACGCCAGGCCGACGCTCTACCACTGAGCCAACCGGCCAGGGCCTATTTCTTCATTTGTAGAACCAAAGATGATGATGAGTTGGGTTTGTAATTACTAGAGCTGATATATACCTGCATTTTGCTACCTGACTGGGGCATCTCAGTGCTTAGCCCAGCCTCATAACACCCTTGCAAAGCCAATGCTGTTTAATTCCACTTTACAGGTGAAGAAACCGAGTCTCCAAATGCCATTCATGCTGAAAATGTCTAACATACATTTCCCACCAGGAGTCTCACCCGAACTCCGAACTCCGAACTCCGGGGTTGAATACCCAGCTGCTGCTCAACATGCTAATCAGCCACTTGGAGCTCCAGGTGAGAAATGGAGCTTCTTATCCTCCCTGCGTGACCCTGCCCCTCCTGTAGTCTTCATTTAAAAAACTGCCTGCTCTGCCTTCCCAGGGCGTCAGGCCAAAAGCCTGTGTCCTCACTGACTCCTCTCTTTCTCATCCGTCAGACTTCAGAAGGCATCCGGATCTTGTCCCCTCACTCCCTCTGCCCCGCCCCCCAAAGCCTCACCCTGGTGAGTCACCAAGCGCTTGCTTGGATTACTGAAGTGTCCTCCACACCATCTACCATTCTGCCATTGCTCCCTACCCGAAGGAACTCAGGCCATGGTTCCTCCCTGCTCAACACCCTCCTGTGGCTCCCATGTTACCCGGAGTAAAAGACGAGGTCCTAGTAGTGGTCCATTGGTCCTGCGTGGCCGCCCCCATCGTCACTGCCCGACCACTCCCCTCCAGCCACCCCGGCACGCTCCCCAGACCTGGGACACACCGGGTACTCTACAGCCCCAGAGCCTTCGCACTGGCTGTTCCCTCTGCCTGTGACTCTCTTCCCAGAGATAGCAACATGGCTCCTCCCTCACCAGCTTCAGGTCTTTGCCCAGATGTGAATGTATCCCGGGGCTTCCTTGACCGCTCTGTTTAAATGAATAAGCCCCCTTCCTCCACACTCTTTGCCCCTCTTCTCTCCACGGCATCATCACCAATGGAGATGTGGACTTTAACATTTTAAATTTGATTAACATCATCCTCATTATTTGTTTTGAATGTCTCCACCCACTGTGCCCCCAGGGCAGGACTGTTTCTGGGGTGTCCATGGCAGTATCCTCAGCATATTCATGTCCTGCTCAGAATGCTTGCTCAATAAATGTTTACTGAACGCATGAGTGGGGATGGGGAAGGGGTTAGCTGACTTAACCCAGGCTGCCAGGTGAGCACACATTGGAGCCAGGATTTGAACCTAGGGGTCTGAGTCCCAAGCTGTGCCCTTAACCTCCCAGGGCCTGGTTCGAGGTCAGCACCCCAGAGATGGGGGCTGTCATTATCATGATTTTTAGGGTGATATGCCCATCCTTCCCTACCTGAAAGGGAAGGCTGGGGAGGGGGGCAAAAGGAAGAAATCAGACCCGCTGTGGCCTCCAGCCAGTGGGAGGTGACTCATCAACCAGGTGACATTCCACCCCCTTCCCCTGGGGACTTTGGCCTGAGATAAAGGGAGCGCCCTGCTTCTGGGAAGAAGAGGACTAACCAGTGGGAAAGGTGCCCAGGCCAGTGCCTGGGGGGATTGCATGTTTGGACTGGAGAGCCACAGGGTCCAGTCGTGAAGCAGGGGCAGCCCCGTTTGGGCAGGCCAGATTGAGCCCTGAGCCTTCCTTCTGGGGTCAGACACAGCCTGAGTGCTCTTATCAGGAGAACGGAGTTGTTAGCCACTCGGTGCCGTCCATGCACCCCTGGCATTTTTACGTGGCTCAGACAGAAGACACGGAGCCCATCTGCAAACACTTTTGGAAAAGGAACATCAAGAGGCCACAGACTCTAGCCAAATGAGCTATAATTGATTTCTATTTTAATTTTTGAAATCCTAACTATACAAATAATACTTGAATACAGTTCTGTTCCAAAAGGTTCAAGCAATGCACTCCCTACTGTGAATTTACTACATCTCTAAGATTGCACTTGGCTGCAAGTAACAAGTAACTGACTTTGATGGCTTTGCCAGCTGGAGGCTCCATTTTTCTTGTGTAAGAAGAAGCCCGGCTTCCTAGTCCCCCATGTTGGTGTATGACTTCCAAACTCATGTCTATAGAGGGCTGCTTCACTGCCTAGCGTTGCAAGCTCAGGCCGGCCAGGAGGGCAGGGAAGGGGCCAGGTGTGAGCCTCATCCCCTTCTCAGATTAAAGGCATGTAGCTTTCCCAGAGCCCCACATAGTGTTTTTCTATTTACATCCTACGGACCTGAACTGGATCACACGGCCACCCCATTGTATCTGTGTGCCTGCAAGGGAGGCTGCGGAGGCAACTATTTGATCTGGGCCCACTGTCATCCCATTCAAAATCAGAGTCCTGTTAGTGAGAAAAAAGGGCGATGCGTGATGGGCAAATACCAGTGGGTCTGCCATGGATTTGTTTTTTGTTACCTGAATGGAAACGGGCTGTAAATATGGTCTTGGCTTTGCTTTTTTTTTTATTCACTTAACAATACGCATTTAGAGATTTTCCTTACAGTTTTCACCCGCTGCATAGTAGTCCAGGGGGGATGGATGCGCCACGGCTGACTAACCTCTCCCTGGCGCATGGACATTTAGCCTCCCTGCACCCGCCACGTTCATTACGCTGAACAACGCCTCAGTGACCGCCTCCCTCAGCACTCCGTGCCTGGTGCACTTTGACAGGACTGGTAGACGTGCACATCTACTTAAATTGTTGGCAAGTGTTACCAAATCAATACCAGGACTTTGCCAGTTTACACTTGCTCCCACTGTGTATAAGACCTGCTTTCTCCACACTCACCAGCCTGGGTATTGTCACTTAAATCCACCCCCCTCCCCTGTGATGAAAGGCGGAATCATTATTTTTGCTCTAATTTGCATTTCCCTGGTTAGAATTAAAGAGAAGTCCTTTATTATTTATGTGCTGTGAAGTCAATCAGATAGTGCAGTGCGGGAGACACCTGGGGCGGGGGGGTGGCTCTTTGGAAAGAGTAAGGAGGTAAAACATCTAGGTGAAGAGCGGAAGGAGGAGCCGGAGTAGCGGGGAAGGGAGATCCAGACAGAGGGAACAGAAAGCACGAAGGCAGTGGACACCTTTGCAGAACATTAAGAAGTGAGGGTGCCTGGGACAGAGCAATGGGGATGGAGGGGATACTCAGCTGCAGGGAGGTAAAGAGGTGGGAGTGGATCATGCAGAGCCTTGGCCACCTGGATAGGGGTTCTGTTCAATTCTAGTGTGCAGTGATGACCCACTGGACAGTTTTTAGCTGGAGAGAGACACGGTCTTTCATTCACCAAACTCTGAGTTCTCATTCTACACCTACCCTGGAGAAGAGAGATTAAACTGTGGTTTGCCCAGCTCACCTGACCTGTGCCAGGCAGTACCCTATTTATAACACTAAAAACCAACTTTTTCCTCTAGGATTCAAGGCCTCAAAGCCCTTTCACATTCATTTTCTGATCTCAGTCTTATACCAACTCTGAGAAGCCAACCTGGGCTGCGGGCACCCACTTCACAGATAGAGAAGCTGAGGTGAAGATACACAGTTGGAAAGCATCAAGCTGGGACTTGAATCGAGCGTTCTTTCAGCTAAGCCTGCTTCTCCTGGCTCCAGGTCACGGCCCTTAGGGAAGAGAGGGAGGGGGAGCATTCTCTCTCCCTTCCTAAGACAACCCTGAAGCTGGGACTCAATTCTGCAATGCTCCTCCTGATTCAGGCTTCTCCCAGGGGCTCCTGGGCTGCCCACAGGGAAGGCGAACCACACCCCTAACCCCCTCAGGAGAGCAACTAAGGGCCCAGGAGGCCTAGCACTGGGTCCAAGGCCAGATAAAGCTGGGGCAAGGCAGGAAGTGCGGTGGGCTCAGAGCCAGGTGGGATCAGGATTCAGGACCTGCCCTACCTGCGAGCACTCATGGGGCTCCTCCTTCTGACTGTGGACTCTGCCCTATTTCTTCCTTCTCCCATCAGGCAAGACCTTGCAGCCCCAGACCCAGTGTCTATTGGGATTCTGCTGGGCTAGACTAGCCTTACTGCCTGAACACCTGGATCAGGTTGTGAACCCCAGGATTTTACATGAAATAGGCACCCAGAAAAATGTGTGGGGAACTAAACTGGGGCCTGCCTCAGTTTCTCCAGTTTTCACTTCTGGCCTTTGCCATTCATTCTCACTTACCACATGCCAGGCAGGCTGCTAGTTGCCAAGGATGCACCAATGACCATCATACATGGTCCCTGTTCTTAGGGAGCTCACAGTCTGGCTGTGCTGATGGATGGAAATCAGATAATACTGTGTGCTCAATGCCAAGGGCGAGTGTGATGGGGACTCCACAGTCTTTTTTCCTCAATGTGAGAATGTCGGTATATTAGTGGAACACATGCTTCTCAGATAGTGATGCTATTTCTCAGCTTCCTTAGCAGTTAGGTGTGATCATATGACCAGGTTCTAGCCAACAGAATAAGTGGAAGTGATGTGAAACCACTCCCAGGCCATACTCTTAAAAAGAGTGACCCTTTCTCTCTTCCTACAGACTGGAATGTCAGCGAGATGGAGGAGCTTGAGCAGCCATTTTGGACTTCACTGGAAGCTGTGAAACGATGATGGCAGAGCGACTAAATAGAAGAAACTGAGATTTGCAGAATGACCCTGCAGAACTAAACCAACCAGACAAACCTGAATTTTCCATCCCCATGCTGGAAACAAAATTGTTCCATTGAACCACTGTGGGTCTCTGTCACAGCAGCTCAGATGGTAGCCTGACTTATATAAAGAAGTAAACACAGCCTGACCTGTGGTGGTGCAGTGGATAAAGTGTTGATCTGGAATGTTGAGGTAGCTGGTTTGAAACCCCGTGCTTGCCTGGTCATGGCACATACAAAAAGCAACTACTATGTCTGAGTTGATGCTTCCCGTTCCTCTCCCCCTTCTCTCTCTCTTTCTCTCCTCTCTCTCTAAAATCAATAAATAAAATCTTAAAAAAAAAAAAGAAGTAAACACATGTCAGGAGAGCCTCAGAAATGTTTAACCTGGCCTGGTAGGGGTAAGTATGGAGGGCTTCCCAGAGGAGGCAACTTTTAAATGCAAGCTTGACTATGAGAAGAGGGATTATCTTGACAAATATTCCAGGCAGAGACATAGCATATGGAATCATGTGGAAATCTAGAGGCAAGAGAGGAGCCTAGGGCTTTGAGGCCCCTCAAGAAGCTGAGGATGGATGAAGCACAGAGTAGTGGGGTGCAGGATAATATGGGGCTGGGTGCTGGCAGGATCCACCTCCACAGCCCTAGAAAAGCCATGTTAAAGCCTCTGGACTTTGCCCTGAGGGTAAGAGGGAGTCATGGGAGGCTTGAGGCAGGAAGGTGAGGTGATTAGATTGGCTTCTTAGAAAGATTTTTTTTTTCTGGCTACAGGGTGGGGAATGGATTTTTTTATTTATTTGAAAAAAGTTGAGGCTCTGCTCTGTGCCAGGCACTGAGGATTACCAGTGAACAAAACAGACTTAGTTCCTACCCTTACAGAGTTTGCAGCCTGGTTTGGGGGGAGACACGAGTCCAAAGACCACACAAATAAATATGAAATGTGCTAAAGGCAATGCAAGGCTGTGATAAAGGAAGCATGCAGGCTGTGAGGGGGTCTCAGGTGGTGGCTGACTTGGGGGGAGCGAGAGGAGCTTCCCTGAGAAAGGTGGTGGGGAAACAGCAGTGGGAAGAGTTCCAGGTACAGGGAACAGCACAGGCAGAGGAGCCCAGACAACATCCAGGAGAACAGGGAGGCTCGGCTGGAAGATGACGGTAGAGATGGAGAACCAGGGACGTACATAGATGGTGAGGGAAAGCAGGGAACCTCAGGGTCCAGCCAGCTTCTGACGTGAGCAAGATGGGCAACAACAGAGGAGGGTAGGGGAGGGGAGGTTATTTGAAGAGAAGACCCTGAGCACAAATCTGTTGCGTTGGACTTGAGTTCCTATGATCCATCTAAATGAAGATGGTGAGCAGGTGGTTGCATATAGAGGTCTGGCATGCAGAGGGACCCCCTGGTCAATTGTAGTTGTCCTTCCATGCATGGACTCCCAGACCAGAGCCCACCAAATCCTGGCACTTGGGGGACCTACTGTATGCCAGGAACTATGCTTATACAGTGGTTGCCCACTCACAACTTTGCTAGCAGGGTCTAGTTTTGTTGAATGTGCATCTACCCCAGATGCTCAGGGACGGTGACCATTCCCCACTCTATCCTCAGAGTGAGTTGTAATGGGTCTAAGCCAACTGTGGTAATTCTCATTTCCCTTGTCAGTGATTGGCTTGGCATTAGACATGTGATGCAATCTTGGCCAATGAGAAGTCTGCAAGGGAGCTTCTGGCTACAGCGTTTTCTCTCATAAACGAAGGCACAAGGGAGGAGATACCCCTCCTCTCTTTACTTGATACCATATCTGTGTGTGATGACTGGAGCTGCAGCAGCCACCTTGAAGTCATGAGAATTCATGAATTGCTGAGAATAGCAGAGCAGGAAAATGGAAAGAATGTGGGTTTCTGTTTATATCTTCATGCCTTGGAATCAAACAGCCTTATTAGATAAAATTAGCAATACCCCTGCCCTTTTCTTCTCTTTTTCTTTTTACTTGTCTGAAGGTGACAGCAATGGCTGGATTAGTCATGTGGCTAATTTATCTCCAAAGGTTTGTTTAGCACATCAAAATATCTTTTCTCTTGGCATAAAGAAAAAGATAGTGAAATGTGCACCTTCTTACCATTTTTTTTTTTTTTTTTTGCCACCTTTGGTCAACGGTTCTATTTCTTGTGGGTAAACACATTCTAAAAAAATGCTTCGTATGCATTCTCGTTTAATATTTTCAATAGCCCTCTGAGATTGCTGTTATTATTATAGCCATCGTTGCAAATGAAGAAGCAGAGGTTCAGGTCAGTTAAATGACTTGCCCAAGGTCACAAAGATAGTAAGTTACAGAGCTGGGATTTGAGTCCAGACTGGTCTGAGTGGAGATGGCCTCTGGGCTAAAGTCATAATCTCCTCTTAAAAATCTCTTCCTTGCCACGTTTTTAGTAGGAAACCATAGCCCCGTTCTTATTTTTCTCTGGAAAACTGTTATTATGGTTGGTGGGAGATTTAGAGTGGGCTGCGTTTCTTTGCACACAGTTAATGGCTTTGATTATGCGTTTCTGGCTTCTTCCTTCTGAGAAAGGTTGCCATTGGTTGTACAATATAATCAAATCATTTCTTATATAAACAACCGTCTGGCCCCAAGTCAACAGCAGTTCCATCAGCGGGAAGGTGAAAATGAAACTGTGTTCCCAGCTCCGGAAAGCAATCTGCTATTCAGCAGGAAAAGATCAAAGGTTAATGACATGGAGTTGGGCAAAGGCTGCTGCTGTGATTGTAAGCATTATCAGGAGGCGGGAACAAAGAATGGTTGTTAAATGGGTTTGTTACAAAAGTTATTTCCTAATGCAATTCATGAAACGCCTGCCAGAACATTAGGCACATCCTTCGAAAGCACAAGGGAACTATAAAAAGAAAGAAAGAACAAGAGGCTTCTAAAGTCAATTATGGAATGCTTACAAAGGGTTAATACCCTTAATATACAAAGAGTTCTTGCAAAACAATAGGAAAAGGTAAATCACCTTACTATAAATCGACTATTCACAAATGAAGAAGAACAAAAGGCAGGCAAACATATGAAGACAAGATCCACCATGCCAGTAATCAAGGAAATGCAAATAAAACGGCAATGATATGTCATTTTCCAACTATCAGATTGGCATAGAATGGCAGTGCATGGCATGAGGCTCAATGGGCAGAAATTATAAAGCAACTCAGAAATTTAACCTTGCAACATCTCTCCTAAGACTGTAATAGGCAAGCCGTCTCAATGAACAATGGTGTTCATCGAAGCATTGTTTATAATAGTAAAACACTGGGAAAAAAACCCCAAAAAGCTAAACTACAGAGGGTTCATTAAATAAACAATGGCAAACGTACATAATGAAATAGTGTATTAAAAATAAATTGTATTAAATAAATACAAAAATTGTATTAAATTGTATTTAAAATACTAATTCATAATGGCAATATAGAGATGTCACAACATAGTGTAGAGAAAAATATTTTCATGGGCATGATCTAGTTTGTACTAAGTGGTGTGTGCACATGCACGTAGATTAAAGAGAGTATTTGGATGTGTACCAAAATGTCAGTAGTGTTTCTTTTTGGGTGGTGAAATTCTCAGTAATTTTTACTTTCCATAAAGTCAGAATTTCTCAGACTGAGCACTACTGACATTTGGGGCCAGATAATATTTTATTTCAGGGGCCTGTCACGTGCACTGTAGGATGTTTAGCAGCATCTTTGGCCTCTCTACCCACCACATGCCAGGAGAACCCTTGCCCCCAACCCACCACCACTCCCCAGCCATAACAACCCCAAATGTCTCCAGACATTGCCAATGCCTCCTGAGGGGCAAACCACCCTTGGTTAAGAACCACTGTTTTAAATACTTTTCTGTATTATTTAAATATTTCGAAAATAAGCATGTATTGTTATCATAATCAGAAAAGCAAACACATTAAAAAAAATATTCAGTAAAGCCATTAGTGGCTTTGTGAATTGGCTGTGGGTTCGGTCAATGGAATTCAATCAGAGAGCAGAAAAATCCGTTATCTTCTTGCCTTTGATACAAGGTTCTAGTGAAACATCTCGACATCTGGCAAAGTTTTTCCTGGATTAGTCTTTGCACAAAGAACAACTTATTTTTTCCTCCAGATTTTAATACAATTAAACTCCCAAAGAGGATGCTCTGACTCTCCTGCCCCGCCCTCTCCTGGTGACTGCGCCAGCTTGGGGAACAGGTATTATTTCCCTTAGGCCAGGGGTCCCCAAACTATGGCCCGCGGGCCGCATGCGGCCCCCTGAGGCCATTTATCTGGCCCCCGCTGCACTTCTTTCATTGGCGGTCAGTGAGAGGAGCACATTGACCATCTCATTAGCCAAAAGCAGGCCCATAGTTCCCATTGAAATACTGGTCAGTTTGTTGATTTAAATTTACTTATTCTTTGTTTTAAATATTGTATTTGTTTCCGTTTTGTTTTTTTACTTTAAAATAAGACATGTGCAGTGTGCATAGGGATTTGTTCATAGTTTTTTTTTTTATAGTCCGGCCCTCCAGAGGTCTGAGGGACAGTGAATTGGCCCCCTTTATAAAAAGTTTGGAGACCCCTGCCTTAGGCAGCCCTTCTTCTGAGGGCATTGATTGACTGTCCTCCTGGACCCCAACCTAAGCGAACTTTCTAAATCTCACCCTCTGGCCGTGGCTAGGGGCTCAAGGACGAACATATAACCAGCTTGGTCCATTGAGTCTAGAGGTGACTCAAAATGTTCGGGGCTTCTGGAAAAGATGCATTTCAAGTTCTCCTTAGAAGCCGCTGAAAGAGACCTTCTGTTTCTGAACAGAGTGAGGCAGGAATTGCTATGCCCACTTTAATGCCACGAAGAAAGGCAGCCAGAGGGGGGAAAAATCAACATGCACAATCCCAGAGCTGGCTGAAACACAGAGGGAAAAAGTGGGGGCCCTGACCAAGTCAAGCCTGAAGCTCACATTCTGCTATGTTTTTGTGTTTCTGGGAGCCAATAAATTTCCTTTATGGTTAAGTCCATTTGAACTGAGTTTCTACGACTTGCAGCCCCAAACTAACGGATACAACTCCCTTTGATGACGGAAATCCCTCCCAGTTTTCTGCTTTCGTGTCATTTCAGCAAATATGTATTGGACACTTCTTACTAGATGCCATGCCCATAGCCTGATCCTGTGGGGGGGGGGGAGGGGGCAAAGAGAACGTAATCCCTTCCCTGGCAAATATGCTGCTTGGTGGGGGAGGGGCGCAGGGATGGAGAGAGGACAACAAATAGACAATGGGCCTGTAGCAACAGGGACGCAGAAACGTGGTCTAGGCACAGGGATAAGAAGAGGAAATCCTGACTGAGCCAGTCTCCAAGGGAGAGCGAGGAGAAGGAGCAGGATGGCTGGACAAATAGAGCAGCCTGGACACTTGAGAGACTGTTATGGGCTCAGGGCATGGGACCACCAGAAGAGAAGAGCTGTTGGGGAACAGTGGCATGACCCCAGAGGACTTCAGAGGACCTTGCATAAAGGGGACCCAAGCAGGGGTGGGTCCCCAGAGAGAGCCAGCAGCTTGGAGCATGAACCCCTGCCTCCCCTGTCTCTAGATGTGACCCAGCTATTAGCAGAGAAGGTGGAAGGTTGATGAGAAGACACTTGTCAAAGCCCAGCTTTTCCATTCCAAGGACAAGAAAACTAAGGTATAAGTGAGGACGACACTGTATGACTAATATTCTCTCAACAACATTCATTCCACACAAGCACCACTATGGCAGAGGGCAAAGATCAACTTAGGCTCAGGGCTTAGTGCGGAAGACAAATAATCACTAATGATCCTAAAAATATATAAACTCCAACCATGCTCTGGGGTCTGCTGACAAAGGTGTTTGACATTCCAGTGGAGTCAGGGAAGGATTCTTGGAGTAGGTAGCACTTGAGCAGAGAGCCAAAGGGCTAGAAGGAGTTTTCTTGGCAAAGGCAGGAAGAAAGGTGTTCTGGGCAGAGGAAACAGCTTGTACAAAGGCCCTGTGGCAGGAAGGCATGTGTAAGGATGAAGAATTGATATGAACAAGTCCTTTGCACTTACACTATGGTTTTCATAGGTCCTGGAAACAAGCATGTATTATTATCATGCTGTCAGGCAGGTCTTTTTATCATCATTTTATATGTAAGGAAACTGAGGCATAGAGAAGCAAAGTGACCTGTTCAAAGACACACATCCAGGAAGCAGTGCAATGGGATGTTCTTCATCCTACCCTGGCATGTCTCTCCTGGGAGTCAACCAGCAGCTTTCTGTCTGATAGAGTATTTATCTTCTTTTAGAACTCAGCAGGTCCTGGCCAGTAGGCTCAGCAGTAAAGCTTTGGCCCAGCATGTGGAAGTCCCGGGTTTGATTCTTGGTCAGGGCACACAGGAGAAGCAAGCATCTGCTTCTCCACCCTCCCCCCCCCCCCTTTTCTCTCTCTTCGTCTCCCACAGCCATGGCTCGAATGGATCAAACAAGTTGGCCCGGGCACTGAAGATGGCTACATAGCCTCACCTCAGGAGCTAAAATAGCTCGGTATCTGAGCAATAGAGCAGCAGCCCCAGATGGCTCGCAGGGTGGATACCAGTCAGGGCACAGGAGGAAGTCTGTGTCTGCTTCCCCACTTCTCACTTAATAACAAAAAAAAATTTTTTTTAAGTAAAGAACTCAGCAGTGCTCAAAGTATGATCCAAGGATCCATGGGGGTCCCCTAAACCCTTTCAGTGCGTTGACAAGATAATTTGCCTTTTTTACTTTTATTCTCACGTGAGTGTAAAAAGTTTGAAAGTTGACCTATAGGTATTTAGAGTCCACATTGCAACTGAACTTTAAGAAACTCCCACCGGCAGGTTTTGTATAGCACTGAAGATTATCCGCAGCTTTATGCCTTCGTCAAGCTGAGTTTTCTGCAGATACTTCAACCAAAGCAAAATATCACAACGGACTGCATGCAGAGCCTACCTGAGGATCCATCTGTAACGCCTACAACTGAGAAAGTTGCAAAAATGTAAAAACAGAGCCCCTGCCACTTAGTGTTCATTTCTAATGTGATTATCACTTGATGCAATCCACTCAGACAAAAGCTCCTTAAGTTTTCAATCATTTTTTTTTTTAATGTAAAGTAATCCTAAGACCCAAATGTTTGGAAATGCTGCATTAACTGGTATTTCTCTCTCTTCTCGCCCTGCCCAGCTCCCACCCCCTCATTTTCCTTCTTTCTCCTCTTGGTCCCTCCCCCTGTCAGGCAGCCCTTGGGCCAGTCTGTGCTCAGTGCCTCTGGGAAGGGGTGGGACATGGGACACCAAGTCCAGTGATCCCAGGAGGCTTTCTAGCTTTGGAGTTTCAAAAGAGAGGAGAGTAGAAAGATTTCCCATTTGTGAAAAAGCGTCTTGCAGAGAACAAGGCTCCCCCCATCCAGAGCCAGAGGCCGGGTTCCCGGGTAGGCGCAGGGAGGGGAGTGACAAGGGTGGCCCCAGGCCTGAGCCCAAAGAGGCTGCAACTGCAGGAAGGAAAGGAAGTATCAGGGATCCTGGAAAGGGGCCTCCAGCCAGCCTCTGGGAGTGGCCGGGAAACAGCCAAAGGACTCCAGGACACAGGATGTGGGAAGGGGACAGCCACGGCACCATACGGGGCCTCAGAGGTGGGAAGCAGCTTACCGCAGACCCGTGTTCCTGCTTCACTCCTGTTTGTAACCCCTATGCCTCGCAAAAGGCCAGGAACCCAGAAGTGAGGAAGGGTCGGGGGAGAAATAGGAATCAACCACCAGAGGAAGTTTCCCCCAGCCTGGCCCCAACGGCACAAAATGAAAATTAAGTTTAATTTGGAAAACAAACAAGCAAAAACAAAACAAAAACCCATACAGCCCCTGCGAACTGGGACTCACACACCCATTCGTGTAAAAGCCTCTCCTGTGTGGGATGTGACTCCTTGGCCAGTCCTCTGTCTCTGGGCATGAGAGCAGTTGAGTCACTTGCCTGAGGCTGCACAGAGGAAGGAGCAGAGCTGGGATCTGCACGCAGGCCCCGACTCCAGCCCCCATGACCTTGACCACCAAGCTAGGCTGCTAGTAAGGTGGTTCGTCTCCAAGGCCTGGGCAGCTTCTGCCCGAGTGTCGGGCTCACAGTCTGAGGCTGGGCCTGGGGTTACAGCTCCTGAGGTCAGAGGTTTGGACCCAAGGGCCCTCAGATAGGCAGAGGGCTGATGTCACTACAGGGCATACAGGAGCTGAGCCAGGTCCTGTCTCTTGCCCAGGCCCTGCCCCAGGTGGCCCCTCTGCCTGCTGAGGACCGGGGAGGGGCCGGCAGGACAGGTTATTCCAGGTTCCCTGCCTGAGCTGGTGGCTTCCTGCACACTCATGCTCTTCCTGGAGAGGAGGACGCACGGATGCTCCAGAAATGGGCCCGGAAGAGGCCAACAAGTACGCCTGGGGTCACACACGGAGTGTGGCAGAGCCGTGGCCACACCTGAGAGAGCCTAGAGGGGAAGTGGAGTTCCAGGGGGACAGAGCTGGGTCCCTGCACCTGCCCCTCAGAGAGGACTCTGGGAGGCGTGGAGGGGGGCAGGTTCCAGAAGGGTCCTGACCTAGGCTACTTGGTCATTGTCCTAGATGTTCCCCCTCACACACACAGCCATACCCAAACCATCATAACTATCAGTTTTGTGCCTTAAATCTCTCTCATCAGACCACACGGCCCATCTCCACGGCCAGGCCACCATCCTCTCCGACCTAAACTGGGGGAGTAGCCTCCTCTCCGCTCTCCCTGTTCCCATCCTTGCCCTCTAACAGTCTCTTCTGCACATGCAGCCGGAGAGATCCTGATAGAAGCCAGGTCACATCCTGTCCTCCTCTGCCCATAACCTTCCATGGCTCTCAAATCACTCAAGAGAAACACGAACTCCTCCCGGCGGCCACAGCCCCTGCGCAGCCTCCCATCTCATCACTGCGGTCCACCACCAGCGCCTGCCCCTCCGACCGGGGGTTCCAGCCACATGAAACAATCTTGCCATTTCTGTCCAGAATCGTCCAGAATCGTGTCTGATTCTTCTCAGTATCCCTGGCACCTGCATATTATGTGGACTTGGAACATGTTTATTGAATGACTAACCAACTGTCAGGAGGAACAGGTCAGAGAGGCAGAGAAGGGGCGAGGCAGTGTGAGGTGCGGACTGAGCCTCTACTCCACGGCCAGAGCCGACACTGTGCCTGTCCTGGTGAAGCTGACTGTCCCTGGGCCAGGGGGAGGGGGGTGGGGGCAGGACCAGCCTGACAATTACAAGATGGTATCGTCAGGTCTCGATGGCAGATTATGAGAGCACCTGGAAAACTCCTGACCCCGCCTGAGGCTGGGAAGGTTCCTTGTTGGTGGCATCGGAAGGACCTGAAATACGGATGGACGGACGGGAGTAAGCAGGAGGAGGGTGGAGGGCTGGGAGGGAGTGTCCTGGAAAAAAACAACATGGACAAAAGCTGAGCCCAGTGGTTTCCATCCAGGGTGACTGCTTTCCCGATGGGGGGGAGGGGGGGGGAGATTCAGCCAAGTCCAGAGACATTTTTGGTTGTCGCAACTGGGGAAGTGTGTAGCAGAGGAGGCTGGGGGCGATGCTAAATGCCCCACAGTGCACGGGACAGCCCCCACGACAGAGAAGGTTCCAGTCCGAGGCTGAGCTACCCTGGACATGAAGGAGAGCTCAGGGGAAGAGGTTCGGGCAGCCTCAGCCTCATCCAGGGTTTTGCATTGCAGATTAGGGGGCCTAACCAAAAAGAGGATTTAGACAGGGGAGAACCTTGCTCAGATCAGAGTTCAGAAAGCCACCTTTGGGCACAGTGGTGGACTGGACTCTCAGGGCGCCAGGGTGGAAGATGGGAAAGACAGACTGTACTTGGGCTCAGGGAGTCAGGAGGGCCTCCCTGAGGTGGTGACATCTGAGCCAAGGATGAAGTAGTTGTGTGATCTGAGGGCTAAGAAATCTAGGCAAAGGCCCTGAGGTGGGAACTCGTGGAGTGGGTTCTGGAAACGGCGGGGAGCCCAGCATGGCTCAAGTGTGGAGATTACTGAGAGATGCCACGTGGGGCCTTGGTGACTGTGACAAGAACTTGGAGGGCATTCTAAGAGTGAAAGAAGCTGCTTGAAGGGTTTTTCACCAGGGGAGGGACAAGATCTGCTTTAGGGTCTCACAGGATCTCTCTGAATGGATTATAAGGGTGAAGGCAGAAGCAGGGCGACCAAGGGAGGTGATGACAGTTATTCAGGAGGTGTGGGGCCAGGTCTGACGGGGTGAGAAGCAGAGTAATGGAGAGCTGCTCAGATGCTTCTAGCTTGTTAGGGGGCCTGGGCACAGGTCCCCGTGGGTGTCTCTTCATGTCATGGCTCCTGCTCATTGAGGACCCTGCCATCTGTGCCTCCCACCCTCTCTATGGGTGTGTGTGGCCCAAACCCCTGCTAGGAGCTGGCCCTGGACACTTGCTACTGGGATTTTTCCCAGTGCTCTCTCCCCAGGATACTGCTTCTAGGAGAGGAATCCAGCCACTTTCTGGATTCCAGACAGTTTCTTAAATAAAGGTCAGAGCAGAATGTTGCCAGAAAAGTCCCATGTTCCAAAGAAGTCCATGGTTCTTGGAAGCATGGGTTTCTGCTGTCTGATGGGCCCAGGTTTGAACCCTGCCTGTGTCACTGCCCCACTGTGTGGCTGTGGGCAGGTCCTTCGTCCTCAGAGCCTCGGGCTCCTCATCTGTTGAGTGGACATAACAGAGGCTCCCTCAGAAGGTTATGTGAATTTTAAAATAAGATTGTGTGTGGAAAGTCCCTGTGCCATAGAGAGAGTGTTCAATAATTGTCACTTAACGTTTTATCACTACATTATTATTGTTATTATTCAGACACAGAAAATAATTCACTTTAGCTCCCACCCCCAGCTGGAAAGAATGGTTTTAGCTTCAAATCATCCTTGACATGAGAGCCACCAGAGGCCCCAAATAGAGCCCAGTGCAGAGCTCCCAGGGGATAACCACAGGATGCTCCCGTCACAACCGACAGCTTGTGAAAACCGCGGTTTGCGAGGTGCTGACACGGACGCGGAGGGCTTGGCACCTCTGGAGCCGAGCACGGAACCGGCTCCCTCATGTAGGTGCTGTGGGACCATGGGCACTGCACCCATCCGCCAAACGGGAGATTGCTAAGACCACACGGGTTGCTAGGAGGTGAAGCTGCACCTTCTCTGCTCTATTCTTGAGACACAGGATGCTTCTGGGGACAGCGTCTTGGCCCCTTTGAGAGATGAGGGCTACTTGGTGCCAGGCACTTGCCACTGCCGTCTCATAGATCCTCACACCGACCCCTCACCATCCTCCCCACTGCAGAGGAGGATGCGAAGGCTGGGCCAGGTGCAGTCACTGTGCCAAGGCCATACGAGGCTTGGCACCCTCGCAGACAAGGTGCCCCACTCGGACTGGGCCCTGTCATCCCAAGCCAGGAAATGGGGCCAGATGGTGGCAGATGCATGGGTGTCTGTTGCATAATTAAGTAAGGGCAAAAACCATTGTTTGTAATTAAATGAGGGAACCAGGACAGCAGCGGCCTCCACAGAGGCTGGGACGGCTTGGGTAGGGGAGGCTGTCCCTTTAGCAGCCTGGAAGATTCTGGCTGGAATGTGGGGACACAAAGCCTGCAGAGGTACCGGCCCCTGTGTGCCTCCTCCACACATCCCCAGCTCCATCTCTGCTAGCTGCATGGCCTTGTGTCTGTCCCCACCTCTTTCTGTGCCTTGGTTTCCTGGCCAGCAGCAAGAGCAGGGCTTGGCCCAGTTCTGGCTTGCCAGTTCTCACCTCAGGGCCTTTGCACTGGTGGTTCTCCCTACCTGGAAGATGCTTCCTGAGCCTAGATCTTCCCAAGGAGGCCCTTCTCCTTCAGGACACTGCTGGGATGCCTCTAGAACAGGGGTCCCCAAACTACGGCCCGCGGGCCACATATGGCCCCCTGAGGCCATTTATCCGGCCCCGCCGCACTTCCGGAAGGGGCACCTCTTTCATTGGTGGTCAGTGAGAGGAGCATAGTTCCCATTGAAATACTGGTCAGTTGGTTGATTTAAATTTACTTGTTCTTTATTTTAAATATTGTATTTGTTCCTGTTTTGTTTTTTTTTACTTTAAAATAAGATCTGTGCAGTGTGCATAGGGATTTGTTCATAGTTTTTTTTATAGTCTGGCCCTCCAATGGTCTGAGGGACAGTGAACTGGCCCCCTGTGTAAAAAGTTTGGGGACCCCTGCTCTAGAAGAAGAGGCATCTCAATCACCCTGTCACTGTCTGACCATCCCATTCTATTTCCCCCATAGCACTCACCACTTGAAATCATCTTGTTCCTCTCTGTGTTGACTCACTGGTTGCCTGTCCCAGCACAGGAATGTCAGCTCCCAGAAGACAGGCAGTTTGTCACATTCATTGCTGTGTTCCCAGCACTTAGTTCAGTGCCCAGCACAACAAGTATTTGTTAAATAAACAAAGGCCCCTGTGTCACTTTGTCCCAATTTATGTCTCTTTATTCCACAGCTGTGAGGCCATTTTACAGATGAGAAAGACTGAGGCAGGTGAAAGGGGACATACCTTGCCAGGGATGGCCTCACACGTAAAACACCTACTACATGACAGCCTCTGAGCCTTGTGTTGTTATTCACAGTTCCGGGGCTCTCAGGCGAGGCCACATAGGTCCAAATCTCAGCTCTGCCTTGCCCTGGCTGGTTGACCTTAGACCTTCTACAAGTGACTACTTCTCCATGCCTTTGTTTCCTCATCTGTAAAAACGGGGTGGTTATACTTCACTCCCATGGTTATTGTTGCGAGGGTCAAATAAGTTACTACCTACAGAGTGTTGAGAATAGTGGGACCTAATAAATGTCAGGTATAGTTTTCCATGTGACATATGTTGAATTCAGGAGGTGCAATAATTGTCCCACTTCACAAACAGAGAAATGGAGACACAGAGAGATGAAGCAATTAAGCAATGGAACTAGGTATCCAGCCCATGTCTGTCCATCTCTAAAGGCTGCCTTCATGCAAAGAAGGTAACACTGGAAAAAACTCTAGGCCTCAGACTCCCGGGTGATGGAAGACCAGCCACTATGAGAGTCTAGGGTCCTCTTCAGGGGGAAGCAGGATTGGAAATGACTCCATCATGGCCCCCATAGGGGGATGGCTGTGCCTGGCCAGCCCCCAGGTCTTGCTGACAAGCCCCTTGTCACCATTCTCAGTCCAGGAGGTTTGAGTGGAAATGACCCCACTGCCAGCTTCAAAGATGGTCACACAAACCTCATCTCAGAAACTGGCCACGGCCCACAGGGTTTGGTTCAGAGATGGCCACACAACCTAACGTAAGCCAATGAGAGCCAGTCCTGTGACTTATAGGAAAAGTTAAGAAAACCATTCACTTTTTCTGGGTTGCTGGGTTGATAGATTAGCAGTAATAGTCATAGTAAAATAGTAGCTAATATCACAGAGCGTTAGGTGCGTTCAGTGCTGTTTAGTGGTTCACATATATTAATTAACTCAACCTTCCAGAGAGACATGGAAAACTGATGATGTCATTCAGGTACCTGGATCCAGCTATGCCTGAAGCAAGACACTTCTGGAATTTTCTTTCTTTTTTTTTTTTTTTCAACATGATCCAATAAATTCTCTTTTGCTTAAACCGGTTTGAGTTGGGTTTCTGTCCCTGACGAATCCACCTGCCTTCCGAACGTTATCTAAGCTTCTATCTCTCCATCATTACTGTAGCCATGGTGGCACACCCATTAACTGTTTCGTGCCTGTCACTGACTCACAGGTTCCCACTGCAGTTCTTGTTCTATGCTACCCATCCGCAGGCTGCGGGTCTGCCCCTTTCCCATGCCCTCCAAGCAGGAGAGTGGGTGTGCGGCTGTGTGTGTGCACACCCTGGTTCCAGGAAGGTGCTCTGTGGGGTTTGCTTGGCCCCAAAACAGACCTCATTATTAGTGTGATGACTGTTAATAAATAGTCTCAGTTCCCATGCCAGGCCAGCTGCTTTGCATACACGGTGATCTCATCCAGTCCTCCCGAAAACCCTGTGAGGCAGGCGTTGTCATCACCATTTTAAAGACGAAGAAAATGAAAACTGGAGAAGCAAGGCCTGAGTCACTGAGTCCCTGAACGGCAGAGTCCGACGCCCCAACTCCAGAGCTGTGCCCCCCCCAGGACACAAAGCCCACTGACCCTGGCATTAGCCCTCAAGGTCAGCTGGGTTTGTAATACATGTGTTAAATCTGTATGTACGCAGAATACATATATGTAGGTATTATACAGGTGTGGAATCTATACATGTTCAGAAAGTGTGAATAATATGTGTGTGCAGACTCTGTGTGTGCAGTATATATACATGTGGAACTATGTAAAGATAGAATATATTTGTGCATGTGTAGAACCTATATAGAAGTAGTATATAAGCATATGTGTATATAACATACATGTAGGGTCTATGTGTATATACAGTATATATGTATATATAATATACATGTACAGTCTCTGTGTATACACGGTATATATGTATATATGTGTGTAGCATCTATGTGGATAGAGAGGATATAAGTACTATATAAAATGTGGAGAATCTATATGTATGTGGAGTGTGAGTGTGTACGTGTGTCTCCTGTGTGTGTAGACTCCCGTTGGTTTCACCTGTCCTGTCTCTTTGGGCAATAGGTAGGTTGTGGAATGAGAAAACAGTGGCTGCTTTTCCCGCCTCTATTATTATCCCCTCCCCACTGACTACTGCAGTCACCTCCTCCCTGGCTTCCCTGCTTCCACCCACAGCCCACTCTCGGCCTTGGGCCAGAGGATCCCATGAGAACCTAGATCAGATCAGGGCCTTCTCTGCTCAGAACTCTCCATGGCTCCCACCTCACTCAGAGCAAAGCCGAAGTCCTCATCACAGCCACGTGGCCTGCTTGGTCTGGCCCCTCATGATGTCCGTGACCTCATCCATCGCCCTCCTCCCACCCAGCACAGTGGCCTCCACCATGCCAGCCATTCTCCAGCCTTGGTGTCTGTGGCCTGAAGTTCCTCTAGCTCAAATATGACTTCACTCAAGTCTCAGCTGAAATGTCACCTCCCCAGAGGGGCCTGCCCTGACCCCCTGTCAGAAACACTGCCCCTGGTTCATTCTAGCTCCTCACACTGCCTTGCTGTCCTCCAGATCCTCTCGTGTGGCATTCTGTGCTCCGTGCATTGCTTCTTGGTCCACTGCCGTCTCTCCCGCTAGAAAGTCAACTCCATGAGCGCAGAGACCGTGTCTCTCGCAACACCTAGCACAGTGCCTGGTAGGTGCATAGTAGGTGCTCAGCCACGGTTGATGAGTGAAGGACTATTAGCCAGTCACAAACCCAGCCAGGAGTCAGGTCAGCCTCTGCCTCATTGAATCTTCTTGGGCCACCCAGGATTTTCCTGCCTCACCTGGTCTCTCCCCTCCACTGTCTTCTCTACACAGCGCCTTCCCTGACTTCACCCCTAGAAAAGGCTCAAACTTCTTCCTGGGGCTCTCGGTGTCTTTCCTAACTCCTTGGTGCTGGCCTGACTTTAGGTGCTGTGTTTCTTAAGGTCCTTGGGGTCAGAGAGTGACATCTCAGCAGGCCCCCCAGCCTGACCTCCGCCTCTACGATCCCTGCCAACCATTCCTATGCTCGCAGGTTTCTGTCTCCTCCTCATTGACGGAGGTGAGGCTGCGAGAAGGGAGGGAGAAGGAAAGCAGCCCCCAGCCTGCTACACACGCACCCCAGACTCCAGAAACTTTCCAGACGGACACAGGGGAAGTTGCCAGGCTTGCGCTGCAGGACCCTGAAGCTGACCTGAACCACAGGCTCACCCTGCTCTATTTCCTTCTCGTTTGGAGCGAGAAGTGAACAAACAGAACCTTTCTCGGCTTGCATTTAATTGTTTATTTTTAAAAGGCGCAAAAAGGGAAGTGTCCGGAGCAACCCCCCACCCCAGGGCGTTTCTCTATCGCGGCTGAGCCCCAGGAGGAAATCCTGCCCTCTGGGGCAGTCCCGCCTGTTCTGTGGGGACAGGCTGTTCCAGGTGGCTGCACGTCTGGATAACGGAGGATGACCTCCTACACCAGGGAACGGAAAAGCGTGGCCTACGGTTGACTGACCAACACTTTTCTACTTTAACAGCTTTTTGGAGATATAATCCATGTATCATACAATTCAATGATTGTATTGTGCGTATTGTGTGATTGAAGTGTACAGTTCAATGATTTTAGTACATTCAGAGTGCTGCAACCATCATCACCGTTCATTTTACTGCCCAAAACACCCTGTACCCATTATAAGCCACTTCCCATTCCCTCTCATCCCGAACAACTACTAATCTACTTCCTGTGTCTGTAGATTTGCCTATTCCGGACATTAATAGAAATGGAATCCTATATTCTATGGCCTTTCTTTTTTTTGCTTTAAATTTTATTTATTCATTTTTAGAGAGGAGAGAGAGAGGGAGAAGGGGGGAGGAGCTGGAAGCATCAACTCCCATATGTGCCTTGACCAGGCAAGCCCAGGGTTTCGAACCGGCGACCTCAGCATTTCCAGGTCGACGCTTTATCCACTGCGCCACCACAGGTTAGGTTATGGCCTTTCTTGTCTGACTTCTTTCACCTGGGAATGTTTTCAGGGTTCATCCATGTTGCAGTGTGTATCAGTACTTCACTCCTTTTTATTGTTAAAGAGCAGTCCATTGTATGGCTACACCACATTCTGTTTACCCACTCACTGGTTGATGGATGGTTTCCACTTTTTAGCTGTCGTGAAGAATGCTGCACGAACATGGACATGCAAGTTTTCTGTGGACGTGTTTTCTGTTTTCTGGGCTTTCTACCTAGGAGTAGAGTTGGTGGGTCACACAGTAACTCTGTTTAAACTTTTGGAGCAAGCCAGACTCTTTTCTACAGTGGCTGCACCATGTTACATCCTGCCAGCCATGTAGGATTCTAATAGTTCTGCATCTTTGTCAACACTTGCTACTGTCCATCTTTTGGATCTTAGCCATCCTAAGAGGTGTGGGGTGTTAGGCCAATGCTTTTTCTCACTTAGAAACATTTAAAAGTGGGGAATGTTCATATAAAGGTTTGGATTTCTGGCTTTTCTTGAGGACAATGGCTTTCTGCCATGACCAGCGTGCATTTGCCATGGAAGCTGAGTCACGGCCGCCCCTGCGGGTCACCAGAGTCCTGTCCAGCTGCCTCCCTTGTTGAAAGGATTGGGCTCCTCTGAGCCCAGCTGATGTTTGCACCTTCATCATTTGGCCTATCTGGGATCCTCCAACTGACCAGGAGGTGAACTGCAAAGGTGTTTTAATTCACAGTGTTCCACGCTATTGCACGATATTCTCCCAATGGCCCTGGAACAATGCATTGTCCCTGTTCCTGAATGCGGAAAGTGAGGTTTCCAGAGAAGAAGAAACACAGCCCGCACTGAGTCACATGCAGGTAAGCGCCAGGGCTGAGGTCTACCACCAGAGGTCGGACCCCATAGCCCGTGTCTCCTGCGATATCATGAGCCCTTCTAGGTAGGTCCTTCGGTCTTTCTCCTCATATCCTGACACCCTAACTTTGCAGGGGAGAGTCTGGGTTAAGGTCTTTCTCTTGAGAGAACTGTATTTGGGTTAAAATAAAAAGCCTGGGAAGGCTACAGTGTTTCCACCAGAGTCTCACACAGGTCTGCTCTGTACCGATTGGCAGTCTCAGCATCAGCGTTCAAGTCCTCGACCAATGGCATCCACTGGACCTCGGGGTCCAGGGGGTGAAGAACTTGCCTATTTGTTCACTTCCTTGTCCCCCGTGAAAAGCACCTGCTGACACATAGCATCTACTGTGGAAATATCTGTTCAGTGAATGAATGAACTGATAATACATTTTAAGTAGAATTTCCAATTTTTTTCTTTCTAACCTTTTTTTTTCTCCCTACAAAAGTGTTTTGTTAGATGTTTAAACACGATTGAATTTCTATACCAGACTGCTCTGGTTCAAACCGTGGCTGTTTTCCTTATTAGCAAGTTACTCAATGTCTCTGAGCCTCCTTTTCCTCCTCTATAACATGGGGATAAGCAAGGTACCCCCCTCAAAGTTAGTCCATGAAAGCATTCGAGACACTCTTAGAACTGGCAGCTCTTAATATTATTTCTGTTTCCACCTGTGAACCAGGCTGGGGGCTTCCAGGACCAAGGTGAACGGAGGTGCTATCTCAGGATGACTCAGGTTCCAGGCTGCACCGTGGAGGGTTCACAGGAAGGGTCACAGTGTCCCCTGAGAAGTGACAAGGAACCAACTGGTTGATGAGTGTGAAAGGAAGTGAATGAATGGTGGTTAGCATGAGCTGGAAAATGCACGCCTGCACGACTTGCTCAATCCATCCGGTGACAGCGAGGCCTTCTGATACCCTGGGGGCCAGAAAGGTGCTCGGGACACCATGTAGGGGTGCTGGGGAGTCTGGCTGGGTGTGACAGGAAGCTCCAGTCCCAGGTTTGAATGCTGGAGGCCCTGGAGAGGATCCCCGTTTACCCTTCCCAACTCATACAGCTGGAGGCCTGGAGCCAGTGACACTGAGGAGTCTCTGGAAGGAGAAGTGAACGCTGCCCAGGCTGTTTCTGGCTTAATGCAGGGTGTCCCTCAGCCTCCTGTCTTCCTGGGACCCTTCTTCTTTCACTTTCAAGGAGAAAGGCACTTTTCTCACAAGATGGAGACCCTGGGACCTTCCCCACACCTCCTATAGTCTCAGGGCCTCATGCTTCTCTTCTCAGCGTCTTTGCCTGCTCTGATCGAATCCTTTCTTCTCACCCAGTCTCACCTCCTGCGGCGGCCAGCCTCATTCTGCGCCTGCCACCCGAGTTCCTCCGTCCCTCCCCCCAAGTGATAACAATGGCAATAATAGTAAAAGCTCACATCTGTTGAGCACTCACCACATGCCTGGCATTCTGCCTGTTACTTTATAGGAAATAATAGCTCATTGAATCCTTAAAACACTCTGTGCAATAGGTTTCCCCATTTGCACCCCCAGTTCACAGATGGGGAAACCCAAGGCTCAGAGAGGCAAAGTCTGAACTTAACAGAAGAGCAGGAAGGTAGTTTCCTGGGAGTCCTCCTGCCTGAGGCCTGAGTGCATCCTCAGGCCACAGAATAGGTCTGGCGGCCGGATGATGACCCAGTGTCTGACCTCCCTGGCAGTGAGAGTGGGTCCCTCTGTATTACGCAGAAGGCAGGTAGGAAACGTCAAGAACAATTTGGAACAACTTATCCATGAGCTTTGGCACATTGGTCCAATGCTCTCAGCTCTGAGGAATAAAAACCCAACTTACAGAGGCTTTAAAAATAAGGACACATTATCTCATACACCACTGGAAGTGATGTGGAATCAGGGATTGGTTATTTCAACAGCTTGGTGACATCAACAAGGACCCAGGTGCTGGGACTTGGCTCTCCTCCTTGATTCAGAATGGCTGCCACTGCTCCAAACATTATGACCTCTCCCCAACAACACTAGAGAGAGAAAAGCTTGTTCCTTCTTCCCCCTTTATTTAAAAACTTCCACACATAAATTTTTTTAAAATATTGGCATCACTGAGAACTCCAGATGTTTTAAAGATGCTCTTTTTTATTATAGAGAGAGCATTGAACTTGAGATCTATCCTTTTAACAAAATTTTAAGTGTACAATACCGCACTGTTTACTATAGACACGATGACATACAGCAGATCTCTAGAACCTAATTCATCTTGCATGATTAAAACTGAACACCTGTTGAATAGCACCTCCTATTTTCCGCTACAGACACCATGCTACTCTCTCTCTCTCTGAATGTCACTAGTTTAGATGCTTCATATAAGTGGAATCAGGCAGTATTTGTCCATCTATAACTGGCTTATTTCACTGAACCTAGTAATGATCGAGCAATCCCACTTCTCGGTATTACTCCAAAAGAACTGACATCAGACTCTCAGCCATATAGTTACTCCCAGTTCACTGCAGTATTATTCACAGAGGACAAGATGTGGAAACAACCTAAATGTCCATGACAGAAAATGTGGTATCTACACACAATGCAATATTCCCTAACCGTAAAATGAAAGGAAATCCTGTATTATGCTAAGGGCAATAAGCCCCATCTCTTTTAAAGAGCAAGGGAACCGTTCCCAGATTTCCCAGCAGGTATCATTAGCCAGAATTACATTCCATGGGCAGCTTAAACCAATCACTGATCAAGGGGAAAGGGCCACTGTGACTGACTTAAAATAATTGGGACCCACCCCTCGGAGCTTAGCTGCAGCCTTTCCCTGTGTCTATGGCAGGGGTCGGGAACCTTTTTGGCTGAGAAAGCCATGAACGCCACATATTTTAAAATGTAATTCCATGAGAGCCATACAATGACCTGTGTACGTTACACATTATCCAATAAAAATTTGGTGTTGTTCTGGAGGACAGCTGTGATTGGCTCCAGCCACCCGCAACCATAAACATGAGTGGTAGAAAATGAATGGATTGTAATACATGAGAATGTTTTATATTGTTAACGTTATTATTATTTTTTTTATTAAAGGCTTGTCTGCAAGCTAGATGCAGCCATCAAAAGAGCCACATCTGGCTCGCGAGCCATAGGTTCCCGACCCCTGGTCTATGGGATGGTGTGTATATGTCAGGGGTCCCCAAACTACGGCCCGCGGGCCACATGCGGCCCCCTGAGGCCATTTATCCGGCCCCCGCCGCACTTCCGGAAGGGGCACCTCTTTCATTGGTGGTCAGTGAGAGGAGCATAGTTCCCATTGAAATACTGGTCAGTTGGTTGATTTAAATTTACTTGTTCTTTATTTTAAATATTGTATTTGTTCCCGTTTTGTTTTTTTACTTTAAAATAAGATCTGTGCAGTGTGCATAGGGATTTGTTCATAGTTTTTTTTTATAGTCTGGCCCTCCAATGGTCTGAGGGACAGTGAACTGGCCCCCTGTGTAAAAAGTTTGGGGACCCCTGGTATATGTGATGGAGGGGGTGGGGAGCATGCAGGGGTGCCTGAGCACAACGGGGTCTGTTAGGAATAGGGAGTGGGAGGAAATGGCCCAAACAAGGAATAGCTTGTTACCGCATTGCCACTGTCGCCCGTCCACCCCTGGCCCCTCTGCACTGCCTCCGTTTCTGTGCTCTGTCCCGATTCGCCCCTTCCTCAGTGGTGGGATTCAAATAATTTAACAACCGGTTCCCTGCCCTAATGACAATTTTTAAGTATAAAAAACAATATACCAAAAGATACAGTAGTTTATTATTTCATGCATTTAATACTTGAAGATGAACAATAAAAGAGGTACACAAAATTAGATAAGAGTTTTAAAATATTAATAAAAAAATATTAAACAATACCTGACAAAAAAACAATACAACTGTTATTTAAGATATTTCTATATTGTTTCTTGATTGGCGTCCTCACTTGCCATTCTTTTCCCCTATGGACAGAATGAGCATTACTACGGGCGCTTAGAATACGCTGTTGTGCAGATGAATATTAAAAAAGAGTAAGGAATGTAAATTTGTGATTGCCACATTGGGCAGCTGCCCAGGTGCCCACTTTAGAGAGAGTACCCTGATTACAAGTGCTATTTTAACAACCGGTTCGCCGAACTCAACAAAAAATTAGGTGTTGGTTCTGCCGAACTGGTGCGAACCGGCTGAATCCCACCGCTGCTCTTCCTTACAACTTCTGTAAGCTCACCGTGTCCCTCCAATATATTCCCTTCCTGCTTAAGTTAGCCAGACCTGACTCTTCCTGAGACAGTCGACTTTCCTAAGTGATCGTCCTCACCCCTGTTGTCGCCACAATATCACTGCTGGCATTTATTGAGCACCTGCTACGTGCTAAAGCCCTATGCAAAGCACTTTACCTATACCAGGGGATCTCAGCCAGGGTGCTTTGTCCTGCAGGGAACATTTGGCAAAGTGATGATGTCTGTGGTTGTGACAACCCAGGGCAGAGAAGTCTACTTGCATCTAGTGCATAAAGAAGAGGAGAATGATGCTAAGCCGTCCTACAAAGCACAGGACGATCCCAACAACAGAGAACGCTCTGGCCCCAATGCCAGCAGAACGGCAGTAACTGTTTCCCAACCAAGTCTGGAGGGAAGTCACAGGGAAGTTCTGCTTCAGAGCGCGCCTCATGTCCAGGTTCAGAAGACTTGCCTTAGACTTCAGAAGAGAATGGCCAATGAAGCATCCTCTGTGTGCCAAGGCCCACGCTCAGCGCCATGGGGAGGAAGCCCCAAGCTTAGCCCTCGGAGTTTGAGCCCGTTTTACTTCTTTAGATTATTCTATTTGCCTCCTGCCTTGTTCCAAAAGTCTCTTGAGGCAACTTGAACAAGTGACCGTTACTTGGATTATCCAGGAATAAGAAAGGAAACAAACCTATCAACTCCATGGGTAGATATTCAAAGTAGTTTCTCATGAGGAAATTTCACATTGGGCCACGGAGAGATGGCAAGAGGTTTATTCGGGAGAAAACTCACTAACTGTCAGGAATTCTAGTAGCGCGAGTAATGGAAGCCCAACCCAAAGTGAGTTTTAAAAGAGAGAATGAAAAAAAATTGTATTGGTTTATGTAATTAAGAACTTCAGGGCTATGTCTGCTTCAGGCATGGCTGGATCCAGGAGCACCAATGGTGTTTTAGGACTGTCCCCCTGTCTCAGCTCTGCTTTTCCCTGTGTTGGCTATATTCACAGTCTTTGCTCTTATGGGGGCACAGTAGTCACAGCTGCTGTAGACTGACATCCCACTAGCTCAGCCAACTCAAGGCAACATCTTCTATTCCACAAAATTGACTTCTGTTGGCTTTGTTTGGATCATTTGCCCATCCTAAATCAATATAGCCAAGGGTCCAGAACGTTCTAATTGGCCAGGCCTGGTCCAGGAGTCTACCTCTGGAGATGGGGGTCAGCTTACCTCTGATCACCATGGACCAAGAGGGTGGTGATACCCCCGGGAAAAGCAGTGCCTTCTCCAGAAGAAGGGGGAAAGGGCACTGGGTGGGCCCAGAGCGTGGCAAATACAGCACCTTCCACAGTTTACCACCGACTCTAATGAGGACCTGTTTGGAGCCTGGCATCAAGCCCAGAAATGAATCTGGCACCTTTCTGCCCTTGGGGAGGAGGGGAGGATATAAATAAATGTAACTCAAAGCGCAGTGTGATACGTCCTGGGAGAAAGAAACAAACAAAAGGCAACAGACATTAGTAGCGAGGCCTTTAAACTCATCCCTGAGGTAGGGCGAGAGAGGCCACGCTGATGGCAGGAACGGCTTGGAGGCTGGAGCAGGGAAGGGACAGTGTGTCTGAGGAGACAAGGGGTCATCTGCCTGGCTGGCTGCGTGGGGAACGAGGCTGCCGAGGCCAGGGAGGTGGTGCAGGGCTGGGAGAGCCCAGCCAGGGTGTTTGGACTCTATCCAGGTAGCAGTGGGGAGCCATCGGTGGTTCTAGAACAAAGCAGAGACAGGATCTAGAGGTGTGTCTTCTGAAGACGAAATCAACAAGTGTGGAAGGAGAAGGGCTGGAACGCGGAGAGGCGGGGAGGACTATCGGGCAGCTGTCCCAATTGTCCTGGGGCAGGTACAGGCGTCTGAACCAGGACAGGGCAGTAGGGAGGTGACAGGTGGCAGCTTTCCTTGTTTGCCCGCCTCTGGAACACTTTAACTCAGTACACTCTGAGCTAAGCACAGCTTCTGCCCCCAGAGCTGCCCCTCCCCCCACAGCCCCGTGACAGAAAACGGTCCCATCAGCCTCCCAGTTGCTTCACCAGAAACCCCAGAACTAGGCCTGACCTGTGGTGGCGCAGAGGATAAAGTGTCGACCTGGAAATGCTGAGGTCGCCGGTTCGAAACCCTGGGCTTGCCTGGTCAAGGCACATATGGGAGTTGATGCTTCCAGCTCCTCCCCCCTGTCTCTCTCTTCTCTCTCTCTCTCTCCCTCTCTCTCTCCTCTCTAAAAAAAATGAATAAATAAAATAAAATTAGAAACCCCAGAACTGTCCTGACTCCTCTCTTTCCCCCGGACCCCTACAGTACGCCCAGCAGATAACACTGTGGCCCAACTTTCAAAATACATGCTAAACGCCACTTCTCCCCACCTCCGTGCCCTCCACGCAGGACCAGATCATGCCTCCCTGGTCCCCAGCTCCACCCGCAAGTTCCCCAACCCGGTGTATTCTCTCCAAAGCAGCCAGGGGGATCCTCTAAAAGGACAGGGTCTCTTTTGTGACATCAATTAAAAAGCAGTTCCTACACTGTCCCGCTCAGGGCCCTCTGGTGGGTCTTCATCACAGCTAGAAGGAAGTCCCAACTTCCCTGGCCTGGGTGCCTTACGAATCTGGACCCTTGACCCCCTCGTCCTCACCTCCCCCGCTCAGCTCACTCAGTTCCAGCCACACTGGCCTCCTCACCCTCTGTCACAGGCCAAGCCATTCCCTACTCAGGGCCTTCTCATTGTCCCCGGGGGACCAACGCACATAGAAGGTGCTCAATAAACGTGGACTGAATGGAGGACTGTAAGACAGAGGCCTGAGCCCTGGCAGCAGGGTGAGGACAGGGTGGGGGTCCTGTGGGCAGATACCAAGGTCACCCAGTTGTGCTGAACAAAGCTCCTGTGTGCCTCAGCTGGTTCTAGAGGAGGGGATCGTGGCTACCCCAGCCCCACCTCCCGTGTCTGCTGAGCAGCCCTGGCACCTGCTGCGAGTCCCCGGCCAGGGCTGGGAGTCAGGAGCAAAGGAGGAAGGAAGTGAAAGGACAGAGGAGGCTTGTTCTTTGCCTGGGCCCAGTCCCTTCTCCAGCTCCTGCCCCTCCTCGGGAAGTCAGGGGTGCAGGGTGCGGAGGGGAGCCCAGAGCTGATGGCCAAGTGGCAGGGGGCTGGACACAAGTCCCTTGGGAGGTCACTGCACTACCCAGTGACCCTCTGAGACCTAAGCCTCTCCTTTCATTCTTTCTTAGGAAGACTGAAAGGTCACAAAGCTGCCTTCTTGACAAACATGCTGGACTTAACTGATATTTGCTCAATGGCTCCTTGTGACATTGTCTGGACATTTCTGTCAGAACTGCCAAGTGGATTTGTCTCCCCACTAGAGGGTTCTGTTTGTTGCTGTCAACAGAGGGACAGGAATCCTGGACAGTGGGGGTGGTCAGGCCCCAATACTGGGAGATGCCCTGAAAAAGCAGATATTAAAGCCATAGCCATGGGGTAAACCAAGTCACTGATCCCTTATAGGGGCGCAAAACCACCAGCGCAGAGCACCTGACAGAGTCGACCTGTCTCCAAACCATGAAGACTGAAGACAGAAGACGTAGGCCCACGGAGGGCTAAGCCACCCCGGAAGTGGAGAACAACACGCAGAAAAGTGAATAGGGACCCAATTCCCATGTGGCTGATGGGGCTTTGGTGTTTCCAATTGCCCAGCTCCAAGCCTGCACCCCAGTTTACAATGTAGCTCGGGAAGTCAGGGGCACAGGGTGCGGAGGGGAGCCCGGAGCTGATGGCCAAGTGGCAGGGAGCTGGACACAAGTGACTATGTGTCAAGTCATGTTCTAGCATTTTACCCGTATTTCCGGGTGTCATTCATTCAACAACAATTCACTGAGCACTGACAATGTGCATGACACTATTCTAGACACTAGTAGTGAGCAAAATACCCCCAAATGCCCAGTTTTCATGGAATTGACACTCTAGTGCTGCAGCAAATACATATAACATGTAGTGTGTTAGAAGGTGTTTTGGAGAGAGATAAACAGCGAGGGAATTCTATTACGGGAAGGATTATCACTGGCATAATATAATTTAGAGGTATGATCATTACCTCTATTTTGCCCGTGAGAAGACTGGGGCAAAGAGAGGCTATGTGACTTGCCCAAGGTCACACAGCTGTCAAGTGACAGAGATGA
The DNA here is from genome assembly GCF_036850995.1 of Saccopteryx leptura. Classification (NCBI taxonomy): domain Eukaryota; kingdom Metazoa; phylum Chordata; class Mammalia; order Chiroptera; family Emballonuridae; genus Saccopteryx; species Saccopteryx leptura. The sequence goes on from NC_089507.1 coordinate 201,486,912, forward strand.
GATTTGAACCCAAGCCCTCTGGATCCCGAGTCCTGATTCCTAAGAGTAGAAGGACAGGAAGTCCTCTGTCTTATCACAGCCCCCCCCCCAGCCTCGGGACAGAAAGGGACTTGGGGAGGGGCAGGCAGCCAAGGTGAGGAGGATGAGAGCTAGCTTTGGCCTTGAACCAGCTCCCAAACTTCCAGCCTTAGAAGGCATGTCTCCTCTTCAGGCCTCAGTTTCCACCTCTGCAACATGGGGAGCTGCAATTCCTGCCTGGAGTGGGGGCCTCCCGAGGTCACAGCTGTGGAACCACTTCCTAAAACAGGCCATGGTGACTCCCCAACAGCTGTCACGATTGCCCTGCATCCATGTCCATCGGCAGGCAGACCTTGTCACTCCCTGGAGCAAACCCTCCAGTGATTCCATCTCACTCAGAACGAAGCTCCAGCTCCACACCCTGGCCCGCAGGTGACCCTCACTGTCCTCTGCCCTCCCTCACTCTGCTGCAGCCGCCCTGCCCTCCGGGCTGCTCCCACACAGCCCCTCGCTCGGCCCTGCCTCCCCTCTGCCTGAAACCCGTTTCCTCACATATAGGCAACAGGTGCAATGCAGTCTGCTCTGCTGTCCCCTCGGTGTCAAGACACGCTACAACAGACCCAGGTGGAAGTGGTGACACGTACAGACCGAGGGCAGACTCACTCAGCACACTGGGGCATTCAAGCCAGTGCAGTGGGAGCTGGAGACACACAGATACACCGGGCAGATACATTCAGTCAGACACAGTAGATGCCAAAAGCCGCAGCCTGCTCAGACACACCGCTACAGTGTGCAAGGCGTGTGTGGGCACACTCAGAGGCAGTGTCAGACAAGCATCCCCCTCCCGTACACACATGCCCACACACACTCCAGCATCACACACACACACTCCAGCATCTCTCTCCCCCATGCACACACACGCGCACACACACACACACACACACACATGCACACCTCCCTCAGGTGCCCAGAAGAGCCCTGTGCCAAGTGCCCTGGGATGGGGACCGCCGCCAGCCATGGCGGGAAGATGTCGTGGGGAACAATGCCTCCCCTCCCCTCCCCACCACCTGCACAGACACAGGAGCCATTGTCAGCCTGGAGCATGCCACAGGGCAGCCTCTCAACAGGCAGTCCTGGCTGCTGTGCCTGTGTGTGGGGGCGGAGGGCTGGCGGCTCCCCAGGCCCACCTGTGCCCACCCACCTACCCCAGGACCCTACCTCCTCCAGAGTCTCCTGCCAGGTCCTGCAGACCCTGAGGGGCTCAGCGCCCTGACCCTCCTGTTCTCCCTGAAACCGCGGGGCTGATTAACTCTTGTCAAGGGGCAGCCAGGATGACAAGGGGCAGGGCTTGGTGGCAAGAGTGTAGAACATAGATCCCAGTGCACGTGCTGTGTGACCTTGGGCAAGCTCGCCTCTTTGAGCTTCAGTTACCTCATCTGTAACATGGAATCATGCCACCAGCTTCTCACAGGGGTAATGGGATGATAAACTGAGTCAGAGCATCTGAACGCCAAGGCGGTGGGTGCAGCCCCGAGACCCTAGAGGCCTGGGCTTCACTGCCCGTTCTGCTGCTTCTGTGCCACAAGGCCTTGAGCCATTGATGTCCCCTTCTGCCCCTCCATTTTCTCACCATGCAAGTGGGGGTGACCATGGTGGCTTCCTCCAAGGGGTCTCCATTCTATAAAACCCTTACACCCAGCTCTGAGTGGGTCAAGCGCAGAGTAGGCACTCAATCAGCGCTGGCCATGATCATTACCTTACATGGACTGGGGCTTGCTTATTCATTTAGCCTTTCTTTGCTTTCATCCAACCAATGTTTTCGGCATACCTATTATGTGCCGTGACTGGTGCTGAGCATCTCACCCTGAAGCTGCTCTGTCCCACTAAGACACAGTGGGGTCCTGAATGACGTTGGTTGACAGATCAAACGAGAGATGGCCATTTGGTAATAATTATCATCACTTGCAGGTGCCCCAAGAACACCAGCTTGGAGCAGACAGATGGTCTTGGCCAGAGCCCTTTGCCTGTAAAGTGGGAACAAGCCACTGATCCCTGCTCCATGGGCAGGTGAGGACAGGCTGGTGAGGACAGAGCAGGGCAGAAAGACGGAGAGGGCCACTCGGTGAGCGATGACAGTCCAGAACCACCCTGCTGCACTCTGACTAGTTTCATCAGAAAACTCCGCCACGCCTGACTTCAAATGACGTATTTAGTGGCTTGTCTGGTTTATCATCTCCTCCTAACCCAAGGTTTCTCGATCTTGGCACTACTGACACTTGGGGCCAGATCATTCTCTGCTGTAAAGGGCTGTCCTGGGCGCTGTAGGATTGGTTTAGCAGCAGCCTCTACCCACTAGAGGCCTCTAGCATCCCCTCCCCCATCCAGTTGTGACACCACAGATGCTTCCAGACATTGCCAAGTGTCCCTGGGGGACTAAATAGTATTCAGCTGAGAACAGCTGGCTGAGATAATGAACTCAAGAAGAGCAGAGATTCCTATCTGCTCGGCTTCCTGCTGTATGCCCCCGTGTATACAGTAAGCATTCAATGCATATTTGTCAAGTGAATCTTGAACAGATGAATCCCATGGACACATGCTGTTCCCCTTTCCTGGAATGTTCTTCCACCCCTTTGTCTGGTAAACTCCTACTCACACTTCAAGACCTTGGTAGGCAATGTATGTGAAGAGTGGGCTGAGCAGGGACTGGGTTAAGAGCAGAGTACCTGCTCTGTGTTACCCTGGGAGGGGCACCCATGACCCACTCTAGCCTCCTGTGCCCTGCAGGAGTGGGAGCCAGTATAGCCAGATCTTTCCATTTTTTTCAAGGAATCCAGAAAAACAAATTTTATGTGAAATCTCTTGGTGTTTCAAATGTTGGCAACTGATTTATGTTTTTAAAATGTAAATCAGAGCCAAATTAATCAAATCCCTGGCCTAGATTTGGCCTGTGGGTAGCTGGTGGGCAAGGTTGATTCCAGGAGGTTTAATGGGTATAGTCACCTTTGAGTATGATCAAGTGTTAGAGGACAGTTCTTCCTAGTGTCTCACTTGCATCCCTTTCACTGTAACAGTAGGGGAGGTGTCTGTATATAGCTGAGGCAGCTCTGATGGGCAGAGGCAAAACCCCCAGCTTTAGGCAAGACCCACAGGCAACAGCTCAGCCTATTCGAGACCAGCTATAGGCCCAGCTCAACCCAGAGTCAGGGTGTAGGTGCAGGCAGAGGGTCTTATCCCCAGACTGTGAAAGGCCAGTGTGCGGCTCCAGAATTCCCACATGTCAGGTCCGTGGGAGACCAGCCCTCATGCCGAGGCCGTTCACCCCAGACTTCCTGGCCTCTCTAAGGAGTAGAAACAGGGAAACCAAGGCAGGGCTGGGCCTCAGGCTCTCTAGGGCAGGCTCAGAGGAGCCGGGAGGCAGACCGCTCTGGAAAGTCCCTCTTCTTCAGAACTGGTGGGGTGCCAGAGACAGAGGACACCCCAGGTCTCCTCGTCTCTGAGGCTCCGGCCACATCCAGCAGCTCCATAGGCCTCTGCCCGGCCTGGGACAGAACTTTCCAGAAACAGAAGTTGAAAAAGCCCCTCTCTGGGAACCCTGGGTCCCTTGATGGGAACTGTGAGGCTGCAGGACAGGGGCGTGAACCTCGGTCTTAAGGCCCAGTGTTGGCTGGAGACCCTCGAAGCCAGAGCCAGCTTTCTTCACTACTCAGAGCCCTCTCCAGGGTCTGAAGGGCCCTGCCAGCCACTTCCCTCAGCCAGACCCTAAACCAGCCAAGTCCAGATCATATCCGAACTGCCACTATCCCCAGGAGGCTGAGATTCCCGCAGACCAGATTTCAAAGACTCACCTCACTGCACGAGCCAAGGCCTGTCACCTGGGCTCTCCAGCCTTGGTCCTGCATCTGCAAAAGGCATCCTTCTGTCACAGACAGTCAACAAACATGTGGCACATGGCTGGTGCTGGGAAGGGGAAAAATAATAACATTTGTGAGCAAGTGCTCCGTGCTGGCACTGGACAATCTATACTTTCCATCTTCACCATAAACCCTGCACTTGTTCACTCAACAAACATTTGGTGAGCACCTACTATGTGCCAGGCTCTGAAGATGGAATGGAGAATAACACAGAACTGAACTGAACTCTACCGTTTTGGAGCTTAGAGTCTAGAAGATGGGGAGTAATAAATTCTCACAATCATAATGTCAAGTAGTAGAAGAAAAATTAATTCAGGGTAAAAGGCACAAAGAGTAATATGAGCAATTTAAAAGAGGACATCAGGCCTGACCTGGGTGGCATAGTGGATACAGAATTCAACCTGGAATGCTGAGGATGCTGGTTTGAAACTCTGGGCTTGCCTGGTCAAGGCGCATGCGAGAAGCATCTACAAGCTGATGTTTCCTGCTCTTCCCCCCTGCCTTTCTCTATCTCTCTCTCCTCTCTCTAAAATCAATAAATAAAATCTTTAAAATTTTTTAATAAATAAAAAATAAAAGAGGAGGTCAGAACAGGCTTCTTGAGGACATTTAAACAGAGACCAGAATAGGGTAAAGGAGGCATATCTGTTGCAGGCAGAGGAAAAAGTAAGTGCAAAGGCCCTGGGGCAGGGGAGAGAGAATAGAAGGAGCTGAGGTTGTAAGGGGGAGAGGAGGGTGGATAATGGGATAATGTAGGGCCTGATAGGCCACAGGAAAGACTTTGATTTTTCTGCCTAGTGTAGGGGGGAGCCATGTGAGGATTCTGAGCAGAAGAGGGTCATAACCTGACTTATTATCTCTATATTAGCGATGAGAAACCTTACGATCAGAGAGGTAAAGTTACTTGCCATAAGATGACATAGCCGTTGAATGACAGAGGTGGAATTGGAACTTATATTCATGTGACTCCAAGGCCTGAATCTTTTTCATTCCTGACTGCCTCTGGTTCTGGCATGAGTCAGGAGGCCGGATCAGGTGGGGAGAAAAGGAACCTCTCAGCACTGCGCTTTGCACTCTCCTGCCTCGGCCTGAAACGCCACATATTTTCCCCACTCGCTCTCAACCGTCCTACAGCTACCTGGGGCCTGGCTGAGCTCCTGACATTGAAGACCCTCCCCTCACCTGGGCAGATTAAATTTTCAGTGACAGATAAAAGGGGCTATTCAAAGGACCCTAGCACTAATGGAGGGTGACAGGCAAAGGCAGCCGCGGCTCTGCCTCTAATTTTCAGAGTGGCCAGGGCAAGTCCCGGGCCTCCAAAGTCAGGCTTTCTTCAAGGATAATCACTTTCCTTTTCTTATAAAAGGACGAAAACTTGTCAGCCCTTCAGTTTCACTCTGAGCTTGTCAATGTCTTTCCAGTAACTGAAGGGCCAGGGGCTGGGTCACTGCCTGGGCCCCCCTTGCATCACCCCCCCTTCTCCGCACCCCCCCCCACCCCGCCTTCTCCAACATTTGTGGTATTTGGTTTCCCTTCGACACCAAATGTGAAACTCTCCTGGAGGTAATGCAGAAGAGAATCGGTGTCAATCTCTGAACTGTGGTTGAATGAAGGTATTCTTAGGCGCCTGCTTGCAAGGGTGGTGAACTTCTGATACTAAAAGCAGAATTGCTTTTCAGTAAATGTGATTACTCAAAAGGAAGTTGTCACCACCACCGCCACCTCGAGCCTCTTCTAACTGCCACACTGTCTGTCAGGCCCAAGGCAGGAGAGGGATCGTTCTGTGACTCCCAATGATCCCACCAAGCCCCCAGGGGGAAGCTCTAGTTGTCCCAGCTGACCCTGACCCACTGAAGCTGATGTTCAAATACCCACTGCCTACCTAGGCGCCGTATTTCAGGGTACCAGCTGGGTGCTGACTCAGCATTTACGTCTCCAAGCTGGAGTGGTCTCGGCTGGGCGGAGCTGAGGGTGGGGTTGGGGGCATAAGGGAAAGCTGTCAGTGGACTTTTTTCGAGAACTAGTGTCTCTCTTGGCAACTCATCTCTCTTAATCCTCGTTTCCTCCTCTCTAAAATGAGAGGGGGCATAATGATTCCCAGTGTGAAGAGCTAAGTATTCTAAGTGACCATAGTAGATGCTTAATAAATGGTAAAGTTATTATTAATAACGCAAATGACACTGGATTTAAATCAGACAGACCAGGGCTCGGATCTCAGCTCCACCATCTACTAGTTGTGTGACCTTGGACAAGTCTGTTCACCTCTCTGAGACTCAGTTTTCTTCTGTAGAAAGTAGGGATAATAATGATACCTATTGTGCAAGATTGTTGGGAGACTTCAGTGTGTTTGGAGCATGTAAATCATCAGGCATGCAGTAGGTATGCAGTAAGCATGAGACCCATTCCTTCTCTTTACTGTCTTAGAGAGGCTAGTCCCTGGGCTATTGGTCACCTGAGCAGCCTGGCCCACAGGCAGTGGTTGTGTTCTTCCTTCTCTGAGACACGTCCATGAAAGTATGTACCAGAGTCTGGTCTACGGCCATACCACCCTGAACGCGCCCGATCTCGTCAGAGTCTGGAGGACAGACAAGAACTAACCAGGCCAACCTCTATGCAGCCCATTTATGCACATTCTTATTTAAAAAAGGACTCTGACCCTGGCTGGTTGGCTCGGTGATAGAGCATCAGCCTAGCATATGGATGTCCTGGGTCTGATTCCTGATAAGGCACACAGAAGTGACCAGATGGTCACTTCTCCACCCCTCTTCCTTCTCACTCTCTCTCTCTCTTTCTCTCTCTCTCTTCCTCTCCTGCAGCCAATTGGTTTGAGCACACTGGCCCTGGGCGCTGAGGATGGCTCCCTGGAGCCTCAGCCTCAGGTGGTAAAAATAGCTCAGGTGTGAGCATGGCCCCAGATGGGTAGAGCATCGACTCCAGACGGGGGCTGCTGGGTGGATCCCAGTCGGGGTGCATGCAGGAGTCTGTTTCTCTATCTCCCCTCCTCTCACTTGAAAAAAAAAGACAAGAAAAAGGAAGGACTCAAAAACACCACCAGATGGCCGGTCACAATCCCAACCTGGAGCTATCAGAGGAGTCCTTTCCAGGTCCCTTTGTCTACCTGCCACAGCACTGAAAGCAACAGCACCTGAGTGAGCACTGTGCTCTGTGTGTTTCATGATCATCTCCTTGGGTCCCCACAGCAACCTCTCAAGGTAGGTCCTCTCATTGCTCAGCTACTTGTGGAAACTGAGGCTCAGGGAGGTGAGAGGTCTGGAAGGCTGAGATTGAACCCCAGCCACCCCATTTTTCAAGCCACACACTTAACCACGGCACTATGTCAATGCTTTAGATTCTAATGCTGCCTCCATGTTACCAAACATACAATTATCTGCAGATGTGTCTGGGCGCAAAAATTTGTATTTGTGTTCTTTGTTAATCTTTTCTTAATTTGGGGATTATTATAGATTCACAAACGTTGGAAGAAATAAGCAGAGAAATCCCAGGAATGCTCCCCTCGGTTCCCCCCAATGATAACGTCTGGTAAAACTACTGTATAATGTCACAACCAGGATGTTGACATGGACACAGCCAAGGGACAGAACATTTCCATCATCACCAGGATTCCTCATGCTGCCCTTTCAGAGCCAAACCTCTTTCCCACTCCCAACTCTGTCCCTGACCTCTGGCAACCACTAAATCTACATTTCTATAATTGTGAGTTTAAGAACATTATATAAATGGAATTATATGGGATTGACATTTTTACTCAGCATACTTCCCTAAAGATTCACCCAAACTGTGGTGTGCGTCAATATTTGGTTCCTCTCTATTGCTGCGTAGCATTCCAAGGGGTGGATGTGCCAGTTTCTTTATTCACTATTAAAGGGCGTCTGAGGTACTTCCAGGTTTTGCCTGTTATGAATCAAAACTGCTATGAACATTTGTGTACAGGTTTTTGTGTGAACATAAGTTTCCATTTCTACGTCCAGGAGTGAAATTTCTGGGTCATATGGTAGTTTTTAAGAAATTGCCTAACTGTTTTCCAGAACTTGTACCATTTTACATTCCCACTAGGAATGTATGAGTGATCCAGTTTCTCCGATCTTCACCAGAACTTCGGGTTCTCAGAGGTTTTTTTGGGGTTTTTTTTTTTTTTGGTTTTAGTCATTCTGATAGGTGTGCAGTAATAACTCATTGTGGTTTTAATTTGCATTTCCTTAATAGTTGATGACATCGAACCTCTTTTCGTGTGCTTACTTCCATCTGTGCATCCTCTTCAGTGTAACGTCTGTTCTGGCTCTTTGCTCATTTTCTGAGTGGGTATTTGTAAGTACTGAGTTTTGAGAGTTCTCGATACATTCTAGATACTAGCCTTGTGTCAGACATGTTGTTTGCAAATACTTTCTCCAGGTCTGTAGTTTGTCTTTCATCCTGTGCAAGGGCCTTTCGCCAAGCCAAAGGTTTTAGTTTGGATGAGGCACAACTTACCAGTTTTTCCTTTTATGAATCGTGCTTTTGGTGTTCAAGTCTAATAATTCTTTGCCTACCCTTAGATCATGAAGATTGATTTTCTTACAACTATAAAACACTTATGGAAATGTGTTATAGTTTTATGTTTTACATTTAAGTTATGATTCATCTTGAGTTAATTTTTATATAAGATGTGAGGTCCCCCTCCCATAGATGTCTAATTAATGCAGCCCGATTTATGGAAAAGGTTATCCTTCTTCCATTGAATTGCTTTTTACCTTGTCAAAAACCAGCTGGGCATATCTATGTGGGTCTATTTCTGGGTCTTCTTGTCTATCTGCCAACACTACATTATTTTGATTAGTGTATAGTAAATCTTAACATTAGATAGAATGATTCCTCCTGCTTTGTAGAAAACAGTACGTCATATTTAACTCATTGATAAGCGGAGTGGCAAAGCTCTGTTCTTCAACTTATTCATTTAAAAAGAAGAAGACCTGAGGCAGAGATGGCCAAGGGTCCACCACAGACTCATGCGCCTGAAGTGTAGAGTTGTAGATAATAAGTAGCTGCTCGGTCAGGCAATTACCCAATTGCCTTTGCGTCTGGGTGGAAACATGTGACTAGTTCTGGAATGTGGGGGTACATGTATACACGTCACTCTGGGCACGCGGGTGCCTCTCCACCATCTCGCCTGTCCTTGGCTAGATGTTGATTGATACCCAGGGTGACCTCGGAAACAACCAGTTGAAGATAGCAGAACCCCTGTCAGAGTGACAGTGTAGAGCAGAGCTCCCCCTCCCTGTGGCCGTCCCAATGACCAAAAATGTCTGCATTTACAAATGAAATAACACTATTAAAATTTAAAAGTAAAAACAAAAAATACAACTTATCAAAATATCCATCCATGTACAACTGAAACCATTTCATGTACACTGCGGGCATATTCACAGTTGGAGAAATGTATAGTCTACTCCGAACCCTGTTAGATGCTTACCCACGCGCCTCCTTCTACAGCTAGCAAAACGGAGGCCCAGAGAGGGCAGGGAGTTGCCCAAGGTCACATATTAAATCCAGGGCTGAACCCAGGTAATTCCACTAGTTAAGTATAACTTAGTTCCATGAACCTTTGATTCCTTCTCTTAAAGGATGGACAAGCCTGAGCATGTGTCACTCCAGACTCCAAATGGACGATTATAAAGACAAATCATAATTAATAATTCCTTATGGGACAGGTCAGAGAGCTTCCGGGGCAGGGTGGCGCCTCTGAGCGCTGTTTTTGGAGAGAGGTAATTTTAAGACTTCCCGCCTTTCATGGGGTGTGGGGGGAGCAAATTAAAATAAGCCTAATAAACATGGTCGTGCAGCTGTAGCCCATGGAAAGAAGCTCTCGCCTCCAGAAGCCGTTCAGCCTTTATGATGTGGGGTTTGTCTGCGTGCTGAGGTTCAAGAAAAAATAACAAGACCAGGAGGGATTTATGGCGAAAAATAACATCAACAACAATAATCCCTTGTGGAACTGAGTGGGTCAATTCCTTGTGGTTGCTGAACTGAGTGGGTCAAAAGGCATCAGAAATAGCAACCTTGGAGGAGGGGGGAGGGGGCAGCCCAGAGCCCCCATGTCAGACTCACAGACCCCGGTGCAAGCCTGCTGCTCTTCCACGGGACAGCTGGCAGTCCATAGCCATCGATTTTGCCACTCTGTGCCTCACCACCACTATGAAATGCGGATAATAACACTACATACTATCAAGTGCTGTTTGAAACTATTGTCTCCCAAAAAGCACAGTCTCTCCAAAAGACTCTTGTGTCCACCCAGGTGGGAATCTGTGCCTTGGTCACCACGCCCCACATCGCCCAGCTCCACTGTGGACCTCAGGATCCCCGGGTTCAGCTTGACAGGTTAAGCTTCTACGATTAATTGCAGCAAAGTTAAGTCGCTGACTTGCCAGCCACTTCCTGCCCTGGGCTATAGTGGGGCCAAGCAAAGGAGGGAGAACAAAGGCTTTTGTTTGCCCAGCCTCCGAGGAGGGAGAGAAACGGGGACTCCTGCCTGATCCTGTGGAAGCCCCCAGAGCTGTCTGCTCAGGCTTGGAGCCAGAGGAGGCAAGTCAGAACAGCCGAGTGGGGGACCCAGAGCCCAGGGCTGGGAAGTGATGCTGGGAGAAATGTTCATCTGTCCACCCATCCATTTATTCATTGATCACCCATCCATTCATCCATCTATTATCTATCCATCTGCTCCACAAGCACATACTGAGTATTATGGGGGGCCAGACCAAAAGTTGGACATGGGAACCAGCTGTGAATAAAGTCCCTGTCCTCAAGAAGCTGGTATTCTAGGCAGGAAGATGGGCAATAAACAACTATATAAAAATTTAATATAATGACAGAGACTGAGAAGGGCTAGACAGAAAAATAAATCAAGGTAGGACGCGTGAGTGCAGGGCTACCGGCAATGGAGTAGTCAAGGAAGGCAAGAAAGAAGTAACGGCCTGATGTGGTTAAGGGAAGAGCAAATGCAAAGGCCCGGAGGCAGGATTGAGATTGACCTGTTGGATAAGAACCTAGAGACCAATCAAGCCATCATGAAGGGAGTCAAGAGGTTGGAGGGGAATCAGAGGGTTAGACTGGAAGGACCCTGGGAGCAGGGAGTCCCATGTCCAGCTCTGGTTCTGTGTAGCTAGAAGATTGTTCCTTTTCCTCTCCACACTCAGAGTTCCCATGTTTGTAAGGAAAGCCTAGGTGAGATTGTTCTTTCCCATCTGGGGATCTGTCATGTAAAAAAGGTGGCCTTGCTATTGCCTTGGGATCTGGAAGAACAGGGTCTAGACTGCAAGGGTGAAGGATATAGGCTCTGGAATCAAGGCATGTATTCTCTTTCAGCCTCAGTGTTCTCAGTCATAAAATGGGAATAATAACAATGGCATGGTGCAGGGAAAGCGTCTATTCCTGGCACCTCCCCGAGCCGCTATTATATAATTAGGTAAGACAGTGACTGTCCCTCCAACTCAGAGGTGAAGAGTGTGAAGCCCTCAGATGCCCCTCTGTGATACTGCTGGCCTTGGCTGGCAGAGCAAGGTTGCCCCAAGCCTTGCAGGCTGGGTCTCCAATGCTCAGTTCTAATCAAGAGGAGATTGCTGGAGAGGTTGGATAAAGCCCTTTGAGCAGCTCAGAGGCCTCCACCCTGGTCAGGCAGCTCAGCATCAGCACAAAGCTCCCCTGGGGGCAAGGAGCAGAGGTTCCCATCTGGCTACACCATGTCTAGTGCTCTGGCCTTGGGCTGTCCTTTTCCATCTCTGGGCCTCAGTTTTCAAGTCAGAAGCATTGCTTGGGTTCTTATCCCACTTTATCTGATCTATTCCAACCTCAGGGCCTTTGCACTTGCTGAGTTGGCCACCTGGTATGCTCTTTCCAAAGCCAGCTCCTTTTCCTCCTTCAGGGCTCAGCTCAAATGTCACCTCAGAAAGGCCATCCCTGACCACCTAGTCCAATATAACCTATGTCTCCATTCATTTTTTGTCTTTACATCTGGTTTACTTATCTTCAGAACACTCCTTAACACTCTGAAATTATCTGCTCATTTCTTTGTTTAATTCTTTTTTGCCTGATTCCTCCAATAATGTCAGTTCCACAAGGAAAGAGACTGCCTATCTTACCTATCTTTAGGAGCTAGTATATAGTAGATGCTCAGTAAATAGTTGATGAATGAATAAAGAAGATTTAATGATTCCTTTATTTTTCTCTTAATAGTTCTCCCACTTAAAATTAATTTCAATTATTACATTATTGTACTCTTCAAATTTTTCTTTATTGTTAAGCTTACGGTTAAAATTCCCTTTGACCTCCATCCTGGACACTCCCCAAGGTGGCCATGTAACAGATTTGGCCTATATTCTTCTATTTCTGTGCACTTATATACATAGAAATGCATAACACTGTTGTTGACACTGCGTGTGTAATTTTATTTTATTTTATTTTATTTTTTTTCCATTTTTCTGAAGCTGGAAACAGGGAGAGACAGTCAGACAGACTCCCGCATGCGCCCGACCGGGATCCACCCGGCACGCCCACCAGGGGCGACGCTCTGCCCACCAGGGGGCGATGCTCTGCCCATCCTGGGCGTCGCCATGTTGCGACCAGAGCCACTCTAGCGCCTGAGGCAGAGGCCACAGAGCCATCCCCAGCGCCCGGGCCATCTTTGCTCCAATGGAGCCTTGGCTGCGGGAGGGGAAGAGAGAGACAGAGAGGAAAGCGCGGCGGAGGGGTGGAGAAGCAAATGGGCGCTTCTCCTGTGTGCCCTGCGTGTGTAATTTTATACAAGGTGGATCAGATAGGGCTCAGACTTGCAAGTGACATACACAACTCTGAGTCATTGGGATTGTTAAATTTTATATGTCAGCTTAGCTAGGCTATGTTGCCCAGTTCCACTAGTCTATTGCCATGAAGGTATTCTTAGCTAGTCTATGTTGCCATGAAGGTATTCTGTGGACGTGATTAACATCTACACTCAGTTGATTTTAAATACAGGAAATTATCCTTGATGATGTGGGTGGGCCTCATCAAATCAGTTGAAGGCTTTGAGAGCAAAAACAGGCTTCTGGGGAAGAAATTCTGCCTCAAGACTGTTCCATAGAAATTCTGCTTAAATTTTCAGCCTGCTGGCCTGCCTTACAGAGTTCAGACTTGCCAGCTTCGACACTGCATTAACCAATTCCTAAAAATATATAAATATAAATAAATATATCTTATTGATTTTGTTTCACTGGAGAACCTTGGCTGAGACAGCAATCAAAACAGACAAGCAATCTATTAAAAGTACTTGGGGGGGGGGAGGAAAGGACAATAAATTTAATGGACAAAAAATGGCAAAGATTTGAGAGGCATTTTACAAAAGGATATGCCAAATGACCAACAAACATGCAAAGGTGCTGAATATTACTGATCATCAGTGCAAATGAAAACCACGTGGGATACCACTATGCACCCTGTAGGGTGGCTAAAGGGGAAAGATGGAAAATACCCCGAGTTGATGGGGAGGTAATCCAGGAGAAGCTCTCATACATGACCGGGAGGAATGCAAAATGATGCAGGCACTTTGGAAAACTGGCAATTTCTAATAAAGGGAGACAAGCCCTTACCATATGACCCAGCAATAGGTCTATACTTAACAGTAATGCAGACAGATGTTCACGAAAACACATGTATAAGAATTCATAGCAGCCCTATTTCAGAAATAGCCTCTAACTAGAAAGTACCACATGCCCATCATTCGGGGATCCCACGAATGAACTGAGTCAGATTCAGTCAGCAGACTATGGCCCAGAAATGAGGATGAGTGACATGAGACCCCATGGAATACTGTTTGATTCCATTTCTGTCAAGTATAGGAATAGACACACTACCTATGGTTGGATACCCTTGGGGAAGTCGTGACTGGAAGAGGACCCAAGGGGAGCCTCTGGGGGACTGGAATGTTCTGTTATCATTTACGACCTGTTCATTTTTCTGTATGTATGCTGCACTTAAGTGAAAAGTTCAAATTAATTCCATACGTAGGTGGGACATAAAAGTGAAACTAAGAGACATTGATAAGAGTGTGGTGGTTATGGGGGGAGGGGGGAAAGGGAGAGGGAAAGGGGGAGGGGGAGGGGCACAAAGAAAACTAGATAGAAGGTGACAGAGGACAATCTGACTTTGGGTGATGGGTATGCAACATAATTGAACGACAAGATAACCTGGACTTGTTATCTTTGAATATATGTATCCTGATTTATTGATGTCGCCCCATTAAAAAAATAAAATTATTAAAAAAAAAAGTTCAAATTAAAATAGGGAACTTGGGGAGCTTGGGAGAGTTGGAGAATCAGGTTTCAAGATCAGCAGAGGCAGTGCCCTAAATCGTACCACAGATCTGGGTCAGGGAAGACACCTCTGCTGCCACTGGACTGGCCCTGCTTCCAAGTCTGGGGAGGTGTGTCTGATTAGGGGAGTCTGGGTCATCTGACCAACCAACCACTAGCTGCAAGGGAGGCTGGAAAGAGGGAGCATCTGGCAGGTCAACATCTGTGCTAGAGGTAGGCATGCCCTGCCTTAAAACATAGGGAGCCCTGAGACCACTGCAAGAAAAGTTTAACCTTTTCCCAATCAATGAATATTTTGGTTGTCTCCAATACCCACCTTCACACACACTACTTGTGCCTGATGCTTCTCTAAGGGAGGCACCAAACAATGCAATTGTGAGTTCTAGAAAATACGAATTCATAGCTTTACTGGACACTGTAACATTGTCTTCCTAAGAGGCTGTTCCAATGTACATTCCCTGTGAGTGTGGCCATTGGCCCACAGCCTCCTGAACACTTGACATTATCAGTCGTTCACTTTGTCAACCTGAGGAGTGGTAGACAAATGATTTCTGAATCATTTCTTATTAACTTTGCATTTGCCTGGTGCCCAGCAAGGTTGGCCACCTTGCATGTTCATTTGCCATATATAGCTCATTTTCAGTAAACTGCCTGTTGCCATCTACTACCCTCTTATGCCAGTAGGCTGGGGATTTCTTTTATATATAATTATTGTTCTACAGGGATTTTTTTATATATTATGGAAATAAATCATCGGTCTACATTTATGTTGCAAATATTTGACCCAGGTTGTCATTTGTCTTTTAACTTTAGAGTGACTCCACGCTGTTCCCCCAGGCTTACGCCTTTTCTGAGACGGGGGAAATAGACGTTGAGGGGAAGGGGGCGGGACAAAGGGGAAAGGGGATCTTTCTGACCTTACCCCATTTTGTTCCCACTAGCCCTGAGTACATTTTGTAATAGCTCTACCAGTCATCCTTTCATTTCCTTGTTCTTGTCACCAATAGAAAATAGTATTAGATCCCCAGCCATAGGACTTCTTAACTTTCACTTTAGGGGTTGTTGTGTTTTTTTGTTTTTTTTTTAAGTAAGAAGTTTACAGAAGTTGGTGTGGAGAAGAGACCCTTGGCACTCTCAGTGTCCCTGATGAGGAATCAGCCAGGTTGAGTATCCTTCATGGGTGTCATTCATGTACTGACCATTGTGAATAAAGGAATTAGATTAATTCCAGGAATATGAAAATTCTTTCATTCAGATGATCCAGGCTCCACTAATCAGAAGCTGCCCAGAGTGGGCAAATGGGTAAATGATATAAAGGGCATGTGGTGAGCAAATGAACTGGAGGTGAAACCCAATGATGGTTGAAATTACCCTTGAAAATCCTTTGTTGACACTCATAAAAGGGCAAGAGAACATAATTTGGTGACTACAAATACATGTGTAATGCACAAAGTCGGGGGTTGGCAAACTAGAGCCTTTGGACCAAATCTGGCCCTCTACCTGTCTTTGTAAATAAAGTTTTATTAGCATACAGCCACACCTATTAGTTTCAGATTGTCTGTGGTTGAAAGAAAAGAGTTGAGTAGTTGCAATAGAAACCATATGACCCATAAAGCCAAAAATATTTATTATCTGGTCTTTTCAAGTTTGTTGACCCCTGAACTAAGTAGCAAAGACATAATGAAGTTAAAATTTTACTGTATAAAATTTACTTTCTATTACAAATAAGAAGATGAAAAAAATGATTTAAAAAATATTTGTCACCTGGCCTGTGGTGGCACAATGATAAAGTGTCAACCTAGGACACTGAGGTTGCTGGTTCAAAACCCTGGGCTTGCCCGGTCAAGGCACGTACACCAAGCAATGAACAACTAAATGAAGCAGCCATGAGTTGATACTTCTCACTCCCTCCCTCTCCTCCCCCTTACTCTCTCTGTCAAATCAACAAATAAAATCTTTAAATATATACATATATATATATACATATATATATATATTTGTCCAACCATGTATGGCTGAATCTTTCTAAGCTAAATGCATATAAAGTGCATAACATAGTTAAGAGTAGGACTTTGTGTCCAGATATTTAATTTTTTAAAAATTCCGCGGCTACCTAGCTCAGTCCTCTCAGCAAGTTACTTTACATCCCTCAACCTCCATTTTCTCATCTGTAAAATGACAGCACTGACCTCATAGAGCTGGCTGTGTGGGTATTAAGTGAATAAAGATGACTCTCAGAACAGTGCCTGCCTGGCACATAGTGAGTGCTATATAATTACTTGTTATTATCATCATTGCTGCACACAGACAGGTCTAGATCGGTGCCAAGACTAGACTACTTCCCAGCCATATGACCATGAGCACATGACTCCCCCTCCCCGAGCCTCAGTCTCCCCATCCATAAATAGCATCATAATGGTTTCCATCACCTGGAATTGCTGTAAGGGCTGTGCTTTGTTTAGCATCTGGCACACAGTAGGCATTCAACACATGTTAGCTGTTATTGCCACTGTTCTCATTACTCTTACTTCCTTTCTGACCCCAAAGCCTTCTCACTGTCTGGAATTCAGCCCTCCTCCTGCTGTGAAAGGCAGGTCATGACTCTGGACCCGCTGTGTACCAGCACCGACTGTTTCCACCCAGCGGTTGTTTACTTAACTGTCCCCTTAAGTAACTCTCTTGCCATCAAAGGGCTGTTTACAAACCCCATAATTAGCTTTCCTGGAACAACAAATAAACATAAACTTAATTAGGCGTATTTCTCCTGGCTCAAGGCACAGCAATCTGAAGGCTTGGGCACCGCAGCCACCAATTAAATAAACACTTGTGGGATGTATGGATGAATAGATATGTAGAGGAATACATTGATGGACGGATAAATGGGTGCATGGATGGATGGATGGATGGATGGATGGATGGATGGATGATGGATGGATGGATGATGGATGATGGGTGAATAGAAGGGCTAGATAGGAAAATGGAAGGAAGGATGGATAAACATTTGGATGGTAGATAGGTGGGTGGATATAGATGGCTAAATGAATGGAAGGATGGCTGGGTGAGTGGATGGATAGATGAATGGATGGGTGGGTGGAAGTTAGTGGAATGCTGGAGGGAGAGGACAATGGGAACTGAAGTTCTAGGCTCTTTCTGACATCTGGGCCCTGCCCTGCTCATTGAAGTCCCATGTTACCACCCAGTAGAAGTGATTCCAGCCTTGCAGTGTCAGAAATAATCCTAGGTTTGAACTCAGCCCCTGCCACATCCTAGCTTTGTGACCCAAGGCAAATCCTGTTACCCTCTGGGCCTTAGTCTCCTGTGTAAAACAAATGTTAGTAACCATCCCCACTTCACAGTATTACGGGCAGGGTTCCTGGGTTAAGTGCCCAGACCACGTGCCCTGCCCCTATGTGTAAATTCCCTTTCAGTGGCTGTTGGTGGACTGTCCAGACCCTGTGTTTGGATTCACCTCATACAGGGGCCAAGGAGCAGCTTGTGCTGATGGCAAGGCCATCCCACAGGGAGGCTGTCCCCGGAAGAGAAGGGCTGGTTCCCACTGCGAGGACACCACACTAACACAGAACCCAGGACTTGAATACCTCCCTGCCCAGCTCCCTAAATCCCAGCCTCAGCGCCTCCACTCAGGTCTCTGGATCTGGGGCTGAGATTGGAGGCTTGCCACCCAGACTGACTAGCTTCAAATCCCCTCTCCCGCTTACCAGCTGGTACCTGGCGCTAGTTACTAACCACTCTGTGCCTTGGGAAAATAAGAGTCCCTACCCCATAAGATTACTGTGAGGGTTGAATGAGTTAATACAATAAAAGGTTTAGTACAGTGCCTGGCACATGGTAAGCATGGCTAGTTACTATTATTATTGCATTATCATAATAATAGTAATTATCAGATATTATTATTGCTATTATTACCTTTCCCATTACTCCCTTAGCCTTCTGGCCAGAGGACTTGGATATTTCCTGAAAGGCAATGGCTCTCAGGCTGGGCTTGAAGGAACAGGAAGGGCTCCAGGAGAAGGGCTCGTGGACCAAGGCACAGGGTGGGAGAGCTCCCCTGGGAGCGAGGCGCTGGAGCGTCCCTGGCCGGAGGGAGGTGTGACTTCCAGTGGAAGAGGCTGGGCGGGGTGAGGTGAGTCAGTGTTTGGCTCAGCCAGGCCCTAGCAGAGCTGTTTCCCATCAAGCAGCCGGGTGGGGCGGCTGCGGCTCCCTCTGGCCAGGGGTGAGGGTCTGAGTCAGCCCCAGTCAGGTAAGTGGAGGAGGATGTGGGGCTTTCCCACCTGCACCATGAAGCCTGTGTGAGCAGGGCAGGGCCACCTCCCACAGCCGGCACGTGGGCAGAGGCCTCTGCACCAGGTATAGCCTGGGTGCTGCCTGCCTCTGCAGCTGACCCTGGGCCCCCAGTCCAGAGTGGGGCCTGGGAGCCTCCCCTGAGCCTGAGACGTGGGGCAGGGCCCAGGACCATAGCCAAGAGCCTTTCCTAAAGGAAGAAGAGAGCTTTGGGATCCAATGAGATCTGGGAATCCAGGGAAAGCCTCCAGGGGCGATTTGAATCAAGGTCTGAAAGGGGTGAGGAAGTGAGCAGTAGGTGATATCTGGGGAAGGTGTCCTTGCAAAGGGAATAGCAGGTGCAAAGGCCCAGAGGCAGAGGCCTGGAGTTTCATAGCAACACTAGGAGACAGACTATCATGGCCAGAGCCAAGAGTGGGAGAATCGGGGAGATAAGGGCAGGCAGTGGTGGTTGAGGGCTGGGAGGACCTTGTGCTTCCTTGTGGGCAATGGGGAAGACTTTAGCTCTTATTCTGAGCAAGGTGGAGCCTGTAAAGGTTCTGAGCAGGGGACGGACAGGATGTGACTTAGGCTCTAACGAGATCCCTCTGGCTGCTGTGGAGAATGGATGGGGTGGGGTGGGGGTATAGTACAGAAGCCAGGAGACCGGGAACTAATGCAATAGTCCAGATGAGTGAGGAAGGGGGTTGGGCCAGGGTTGGGGCAGTGTAGGTGGAGAGGAAAGGGCACAGCTTGAGCAAAAGCATAGTACAAGCCCTTCCTGGGGACCTACTATGTGTGAGCCCTGTACAGGAACAGTGGATACAGAAATCATGACGGCTGAGCCTTTGCTTTCAGTCCAGGAAACAGGAGGCAATTTCGGTGTGACTGGTGCTCAATGCAAAGTATGCATGGAGGGAGGGCACCTACTCTGCTCCAGGCCCTGGGCGCAGACTTTCTGTGTAGTTATTCACGTGTAAGCTAGGAACTATCATGAACTCCCATTTGCAGATGAGGAAACTGAGGCCCTCCTGGGGAGGTTAAGCAGGATACCCCCAAATTAAGAGCCCAGTAAGCAGCTAGGTAGGTTCCACACCAGAGTCTGAAGGACAGCAGGACTAGGCCTACCCAACTACTCTGGTCGCCTGATGGGCCTGTGCCATCCAGGAGGGTTTCCTGCAGAAGTGAGACTTGGCCTGGGACGCAGGGCTGGGCAGGATTCTGCAGGGCACAGAGAGGGCATTCTAGGCCTATAGGCATGGACCAAGACCTGGAGATGAGACCTATCCTCTTAGTCAGTGCCTCCCAAACCTCGTTTACAAGTCCTCCTTAAATCCATTCATACTTTTTATTAAGTAAATTGATGTTTTTGTTTGCTTTGTTGGGTTTTTTGTTGTTGTTGTTGTTTTTTAATGAAAGCATAGTTGATACACAATATTATATCAGTTTCGAGTACACAGCACCGGCATTCCACATTTACATACCTTATGATGGGATCACCACAATAAGCTAGTAACCATCTGTCACAGCACAAAGTTACTCTATTATTGACCATATTCCCTATGTTGTACATTGTATCCCCATGACTTCTTTACTTTATAATTGGCAGTTTGTGCCTCTTGTTTCCCTTCACCATCCCCCCCCTTAATTTCCTCCCCTCTGGCCACCATCCGCTTGTTCTCTGTATCCATGAATCTGTTTCTGTTTTGTTTTGTTTTGTTCATTTGTTTTGATTTTTAGTTTCCGCATATAAGCGAAATGAGACCACATTTATCCTTCACTGTCTGATTTATTTCACTCAGCGTAATACCCTCTAGGACCACCCATGTGTCACAAATAGCAAGATTTCACTTTCTGGGGCTGAATAGCATTCCATTGTATATATGTGCCACATCTTCTTTATTCATTTGTCCATCAGTGGGCGCCCAGGTGGCTTCCAGATCTTGGCTGTTGTAAATAATGCTGCTATGAACATAGGGGTGCATATCTTTTTTAAAAATTTTTTTCTATTAGGAGGCCCTATAATTAAATTTAAAAGTCAGACTGAAACCTAGGATAAAGAATTCTGCAATACTTCAAATAGATTAAAAAATTAGTTTCATGATGTAAACACACACACACACACACATACACACACAGATCAATAAGAAAAAAATAATCATCCTTATGGAAAAGAAAACCCAAATGGCCAGAAAATACGCTCAATTTCCCAGATAATAAGATAAATACAGATTGAAAACAATAGTAAGATTCCACTCCACAACTATCACATAAGCAAAAATGGACAAGACTAGTGATACCAAGATTTGAAAAGAATACGAGAAAGTTGTCTTTTATTCTTTGCTGTCGGAGAACGAACTGGCTCAGTCATTTTGTAGAACAAAGTGGCAATCTCTGGTGATGCTGAGTGATAGCTAGCCCACAGCCTGTGACTCACAAATGCTGCTGATAGGTATGTATTCCTGAGAAATAACTTCTCATATATGCAAGAATGTTCACTGGTTCATTGTTTGTAATAAACAGGTGACCACTATTCAGTTTACTGGTAGATCTGTGAAATTTTTACACACTTGTACAATAGATAGTATAAAATAGTTAAATCAACCACAACTAAACAAAGGTGAATCAGAGTAAAATACTACTGAATAAAAACACCAAGTTGCAGAAGTATACATAAAATATAGTATTGTGTATAAAAAGCTTAAAAATACTAGTACTCTTTAGATTTGCAGGGTGCTTATCTTTTCAAATTGTTGTTTAGAATAGCTACCCAGAAGTGGAATTGCTGCGTCACATGGCCGTTCTATTTTTAATCTTTTGAGGAACCTCCATACTGTTTTCCATAGTGGTTGCATGCTTGGTTGGTTTTATAAAAATAATTTACTAAGGTAAAATTCACACAACATCAAATTAATCATTTTAGCGTGAACAAGTCAGTGGTATTTGAAATATTCACGATGTTGTGCAATCACCACCTCTAACTAGTTGGAAAACATTTTCGTCACCCCAAAAGGAGACCCTGTGCCCATTAAGCAGTTGCTGCCTGTTCCCCATCACCCGCCCCCGACCCCAGCCCCTGGCAACCACCAATCTGCTTTGTGTTTCTACAGATTTTTTAATTTTTCTACTCTGCATATTTCATAGAGACGGAAGCATACAATAGGCACCCTTCTGTGTCTGAATTCTCTCACTTACCATCATGTTTTGGAGTTTCATTTCAGTTGTAGCATATGTTAGTAAAATTTTTTGTTTTATTTTTTAAAGAAAAGTTGTATTACTACCAGAAATAGAAATGAAGTGTTCATTTCTACAGATGGGAAGTAACCTTAAAGACAATGATCACAGAGCAATGTGATTAAATTCCAGCTGGGGTCTGTGACCTGCTCTGCCTCGCAAAGGGCCAGCAGCAAGCTCTGGAGAGATGCTGAAGGCCTGCCAGCCCCCGCGGGAGGCTTTCTCGTGGGCTCATCAGAAGACTCAAAGAGAACTCAGAGGGAGGAACGTCCTCCTCAGTGCCACCTGCTATCTAACTCATCGTGTGGTAGCAGCTTCTGAGATTTCCAGGGTAGACGTGGGCTGTGTGTGGTCCACGAGGGTGAGTCTCCCCAGTGCCTTTGTGGGTGGATCATAAGGAAGGGCCAAAAATGGGGTGAGCCACTGCCCCAGCCCAGATATAATCCACAAAATTCCATGCTAATCGATGTCTCCCCTTTTCCAACCCTTTTTGCGTCCATTAGGCAGCACAGGTGACACCTGGGTCAATTTCTGTACTCTTGATTCTATTCTCCTGGTGTATTTGCCCATTTCTATGCCAGGACCACACTGTTTTATTTTATGTTCCTTTGTCAAATAGTCTAATATCTGGATAAACAAGTCCTCTGATCTGCTTTCTCTAAGGATTTTGGTTCTCCTTTTTCAGAATTGTCTTGGCTAGTTTCACATATGGACCCTTTCCTGTGACTTTGGAACATACCCTTTTAATAACAGACAGGCCTGGAGATGTTGAGTGACAGATCAAAAGTCACAAAGGGTTTCAAGCTTCATGGCCTGTTCCCAAGACTCTGACGAACCCAGCGCAGTGTCAGAGTGGATATGAAGCAGTCATGCTGGGGGGAGGGAGTGGTCTTTCCATGGCCCCCAACCACCCCCCCCCACCATCCTGGTGGGTTACAACAATGAATCTGCTTGTCCAAATCCTTGAATGCCCTGAAAAATAGCAGCTTGCCACATTCCCCTCTATGTACTATTTACAAACTTTTCCTTTAAGTCAGTTTAATTTTTTTTTTTTTACTTAGATTTAGTTTTCAAGGAAACATCTAATCCCTGCTTTAAATAAGAAACCAGTATTAAGGGTGAGGCGTTGGCTGGTGGTGCCCTTCCCATCTCCCCTCCCACAGACCAAATTCCAGCTGCCAGCACCTGCCATTTACCGCCGGGCTCTGCCCACCTGTGGGAGCTAAAGAGCTGGAAATTAGCATGCCAGGAAGCACCTTCAACCAAGATGGCAGGAGCGGGTGCAGACAGTCCCCAGCTTCCTCGTCCCTCCATCCTGATCCCCACCCCCACACGCGGGTAACCCAGAAGGGCTCCATCTACACCAGAGCTCCGCAGCAGGCTGCGCCCCGGTGCCCAGGTGGTTACTTGCTTGAGTGCTCTCTGTATTGGCTGCCTTCTTTCCTAGTCTCACTTACCTGCCTCCCTACCAGTGTTTCCCGGGGTTACCTCCCAAATAAACAGCTTGCTTTCAATTTTTCAGATCTCTCGGAGATCTGTTTCTAGGGGAACCCAACCCAAGGCTCTTGCTATAAATTGAAGATATTCGGCAAATCATACAAAGAAGTGACGCAAAGCCAGACACCACTGCTGCTGAGGGCTTGGCATTGGGGTCCGCTCTGCATTTCTTAGAAAGCACGGGCGGTAGGAAGGTGGTAAAGGCACACAAGTCCCACGTGGAGCTCTCCCTTCCTGTGGCATAACCAGAGGATGAAAGGGAGCTGAAATGACTCTGTCGTGGAGTGAGTTGATGGGGTTCCATGCAGGGTCACTGGACACAGGGGTGGGATGGGAACTGAAAGGAAGACATGTGGTCCCCCTCTGAAGGTGCTCAGAAGGCCATTAATCTGACACGTGGGCTGATGGACTCAACTCTGCTTCGAGTGCATTTTGAGAAGGGAGAGTTCATACACTCATTTATTCACTCATTCATCCAACAAATGTTTAATGAGTGCCTACTATGTGCTAGGCACTGTGCCAGGCACTAGGGGAACAGGACAGATCAAAATCTCTCATGGTACTGCCATCCCTTGTACAATTAATTGATTTTTGTACAGACAAGAAACAAGTGAACATGCAAATAGACTCTGAAATGAGCATCATCAGTACCATAAAGAAAATAAACAGAATAATGGGATGAAAAGCAGAAGGTGCTTTTGATACAGACTGGGACAAGGGCCTCTGAGAAGGAGTTATTTAAGCTCAGCACGGAAAGTGGAGAAGGAGCCAGTCACACAGTCACACAACGAGCGAGAGAAAGACGGTTCCAGATAAGAGGGAAGAGCAAGGGCAAAGGCGTGGGGGTGGGAATGAGCTGGGTGTGATGGAGGAGCAGAAGCAGGCAGGTGTGCAGAAGTGGAAGAGCAGGAAGAGGGTGGTGGGAGGCCAGGTGAAGCCGACACCGGGGCCAAGTCACAGCGAAGAGATGTCTGCTGGTAAGTGTTCCTGGGGTCAGTGAATCACTCAGGGAAGGCGTCCTGGGGCACTGGATGGGGAGCAAAGCAGAGAGCCGAAGGTACTGGGCTTGGGAGGCTTTTTCTCTTAGTGTCTTTGTTAGTGAGAGGAGAGGCCATGGAGGATTACCTTGGTTTGCGTGGGGCCAGCCTAGACTGTAGTGGGGAGGGGCTCTGGGCCACTTAATCAGGGTAGACCTGGTTGATGTCAATCAATGAAACCAGCAAAATCTGCTTTGGCATCTCATAATAGCATCTACTTTGTGAGGTGCTGTTTATTGAAAACCTATGCACCAGGCTCTGTGCAACCAGCTCAGAGGCCTCCAGACATCTCCTAGAAAGACCCTCATAGAAACACAAAACATACAGTATGGCGAGTGTTTCAGAGAAGACTGTGTGGAGGAAGGGTCATTCAGGTTGGCTTTTGTAGGATGAAAAGGAGCTCGCTACAGGAAAAACACCACCAAAAGGGCAAAAACTGTTCCTCTGGTTCATCACTGTGTCCCAGCACCTGAGACAGAGCCTGGTGCTCAAACATTATTTGTTCATTGAATATTCTATTCAATTGAAGCTGCCCACACTGGTTATTCAAGTAACTGCCTTCATGGTTTTTGTGCAGTTTTCTTTCTAATTATGCTATTACTTAATATTTTTCTTCAAGTCACCTTAACTTTTTATTTAACTAAACTTATTTTAAAAGAAAACATTCGATATTATCCCTAGATTTGACAACAAAGAGCAAAGAACACCTGCCACAAATCAAAGATTACCAGAAAAGTCATCACAATAAAAACAAAACAATGTTATTAAAGTCTATCTGTTAAGAGAACAAATAGGCAAGCCACAGACTGGTAGAAAATATTTGCAAATCACATATCTGACAAAGGACTGACATGTATCCAGAATATATAAGGAACTCTCCAAACCCATTAATTAAAAAAACAGCCCAATCTTTTAAACAGACAAAAAGGTTGAACAAATATTACACCAAAGAAAATATACGGATGGCAAATAAGTACATATAAAGATGTTCAACATCATTACTCATTAGGGAAATAAACATCAACACCACAATGACGTACCAGTATATACCTACTAGAATGGCTAAAATTAAAAAAAAAAAACAACAACAAACAAACAAACAAAAAAAACTCTGACAATACCAAGTGCTGACAAGGAGGAGAAGCAACTGAAACCCATACATTGCTGATGGGAATGCAAAAACAGTCCAGGCACTTTGGAAACAGTTCAAAAGTTTCTGGTTAATTCAAATATGCACTTATCCAGCATTTCTACTCCTCGAAATTTTCCCAAGATAAAAATTTATGTTCATACAAAAACCCATTTGTAAATGCTTATCACTGGCTTTGCTTGTAGTAATCACTAAAAACTGGAAGCAGCCCAAAGAGCCCTCAGGTAGTGAATGGGTAAAGAAGCTGTGGTACATCCATACAATGGAATCCTATTCAGCAGCAAGGGACAGTGTGTTGACAACACACGACGTCATCAATCGGACTCAAACGCTACAGAAAAACCACCACCAAAGCAAAAGCCAGACGCGAAAGGCAGCACACTGTAGGATTCCACTTAGATGGCATTCTGGAAGACGTAGGTTTATAGGAACAGAAAACAGACCAGATTATAAAGTTCAAAAACCAGTGAAACTGATCAATAGTGACAGGAGTCAGGAGAGTGGTGCCCCTGGGAGCTGAAGTGACTGGAGAGGTATGCCAAAGCGCAGTACACAAGTTCTCGAAAGTCTAGCTAGATACAATTGTGTGCCAGAGGTATAACGCCTGAGACCTGCCCTTTTTCTTAAAGGGAGATCAGCAAGTAGTCAGCGTCAAGAGACAGGTTAGCACCAAATGGAGACTCTCCTTAAGTAAAGGAAGGGCTGGAAAAGATCTGCAAAGGGAAGAACTCTCACTCTGTGACCCAAGGCGATTTGTCTGTCTGTGCATGCGCTATAAAATGAGGTTGAGTGGCCACAACGGTGCCCGTCACCAATTAGGAGGACACTCGAGTGTCTGAGACAGCACGCGAGCAGGGCACAGCAGGGCTATGGTGCGGAGGAGGAGAGGTTCAGCTCAAAAGCAGAGGAGCAGCATTTAGCTGGAGCAGGTACGGAGGAACTGGATTCAATTGTGCCTTTTTCCATTTCTCTCCCTGGGCGCACCCAACACAAGCCTGGCACGGTAGCCTTTCCTAACTGGTCGCTTCAAGCTTGTGCGCTGGTTGTTCCCTCTGCTGGAGGGGTCTTTCCTCTTCTCCCGTCTTGACCACCTGACCAACTCCTAAGTTCACCTAGGGGAAAGGGTCCTCTTTTTCCCTGTTACTTAAATGTCTCTTAGCATTGCTGGTTTGGGAGCACTATGCATACTATTTCCTCACCTGGACTCTCTTCTCTTCCCCACCTCCATGCACTGGGTCGGCCACAACCATTTGTGTGCAAGTGACAGAAAACCAGTTTCAGCCCCAAATGGAAAATACAGAGAGGCCCATGAAACAAAAATGTCCCAGGGTGCCTAATTTCAGGTCTGGCTGGGCCCAGGGGTTCAAACCCTGTCTTGCCCTGTGTCGCTTTCTCTCGGGCGGCTTTTCCCTGTGACATCCCCTGATAGCCCAGCCTTTTGCCTGCTCGCTTTCAGTCCAGTGGAAACATTGCATCCCCTTCACAAATAACTCCCAGCCACCAAGGTCTCAGGACTGAATTTCACTGGGCAGGCTTAGGCATGTGCCCGTCCCTGGGCCAGTCACTAGAACCGGACCTGGTCATGTGCCCAGCCCTGGAGATAGGGTCCTAGGGCACCCTGCCCAAACCTCTTGGGCTGAGATGGGGGGGAGAGAAGGAGGTTCTCCAGTAAGGAATTGCTGTGCTGAAAATGGGAGATGGATATTGATCTGTTCATATGCTTCCAGCATCCTCCTGGCAAACTCCAGCTCATCCCAGCATGTGTGTGTGTGACCTCAGGCCAACCCCTCTCCTTCTATGGGTCTCATGGTCCTCCTTTGGAAAAGGGACAGGGGGCTTTTTTGAATTCCAACATTGCAGAACTCTGGGACAGCTTCCAGAACCGGTGGCTGCTCCCTGAATCCCAGGAGTGTTCTGGTACTTCTGGGGATGGAAGTGGAGCCTCGGCCAGAGCCCTCCCGAGTCCTTGGCCTGGGAACACGCTTAGAAGATGACAATTGGGCTCCCTTTGGTCGAAATTCCACTCCCGTGGGGGCCTTGCCAAGGAAAACAAGCCCAAGAATCGGGCATTAAAGGTGAGCATATTTGACAAGTTTCAAGATGACAAATTATTTACACAGGTGTGGGAGCCGTCCCCTTGTACCCTGCTTTCTTTTCTTTCTCTTCCTCCCCTTTCCAAATTCTTTCCCCCAAGGGCACTGACAGATGTGCCAAGGGAGGGGGTGGCTGGTTGGGGGAATCTGCTTCAAGTGAGTCCATTAACCAGAGGCAATAGGGGAGGGCATGGACCAGCAGAAAAGAGGGTGTTTGGTCTCCCTTCACCCCACTTCTTGTTCACAGCCCCCATGACCTGGGAGATCTGAGACGGAGGTCCTGGGAATCTCAACGCTACCTGAGTTCTTCAGGAGAATGGTGCCCGGTGGGGGAAAACAGTTCCTACGGTCACGCAGCCAGTTGGTGGCTGACCTTGGAGCCCAGCAAGGAAAGAGATGGAGAAAGCCATCGTTTCTTAAGCACCTACTGTGTGCCTGACACTGAGCTGAGCTCTGAGAATAAGTACATTGTGAATAAAACAGACAAAAAGCCCTGCGCTGGTGGCTGGAGCAAAAGAAGGGAGAAGAGATAGATCCGAGGCAGGTTCTGTGCTTTCTGCTCACGGGTCATACCCATAAAGTGGGTATGACCATTCCTGTTTTACTAAGGAGGAAACTGGGGCCCAGAGAGGAACAGGGACTTGTCCAGGGTCACAGAGCACAGCCAGACCCCAGCCCCTTCCATCTGTCTCCAAGCCCATGCCCCATGCTTCTGAAGTAAGAGGGCAGACCCAAAGAATGCCAAGACCTGCCCTGGTCTCCTGCCCGCAGCTCAGCTCTCAGGGGAAGGGGTATCTGGGGGCAAGCCCTCTGCTTCCTGCGGGGAGAAAGTGGGACTGCTTTAGCTGCTGAGTCAGGAAGGTATGACGGGCTCCCAGGCCACAGTGGGATCTGCCTCAGTTTACCCACCTGTAAAAGAACGGGATTAATAACATGTCTGCCTCCGATGCCAACTTCAGAGGGTGCTGTGAGGGTTAATTACTGCCTGGCAATTCTGGGAGCCTTGATGAAAGGTGGTGGGAAGTGGGTGCTATTAACCCGGGCAGGTAATTACCCCCACCCTGGGAGAGGGAAAAGAGGGGTCACACCTGGTTCTATTCAACCCCAGGCCGGCTCATTTCCAGATGTGTAGGGGTCTGACATACCACAAACGTCTGGCTCTGACCACCATCCTGGCCCCAAGACCCCCAGCACCTGACAGGACTGGGGCTGTGAGCGGTCACAGCCACACAGACTGGGCTTCAAACCTCATCTCTGCTCTCCCCTAGCAGGGAGACCTGGGCAACGTTCCTCCCCTCTCGGAACTCAGTGTCTTCATCTGTAAACAGGAGTGAGAGGCTGGCCTGCCCCACAGAGACTGTGGCTATTTCTCACATGTACTCAGACCCCTGCGATTCCCCCATTTCATCTCCCCAGCTGCCTCAGTTTAAGTGCAAAAGTGACATGTCAGGCCGACAGCCCCCATGCCATCAGCCATCCTGGCCTCCAGGACCTGATGGGACATGGTGAAGGACTGTTCCAAAAGGAACAAAATGCTCCTGGGGATATTGATCAGGCCTCATGTTTCCCCTCCCCTAGTGCCCCCTAACCAGGCTCCAGCTGTCTCCTAACCCAAAAGCTGGCCCCTTCCCTCTGCGCTCTCTTATGGCTCCTGGGTCTTGACCTATTCCACACAGACACACAGGCACATGCACAGAGACACACACAGACACATCCTAGCTCTTGATCTAGCTGTGAACATACAGTCTGGCCAGTGACCCCTGGATGTTTCTCTTCTCCCAGGGGTCAGCCCCGCCTGGGGCAGGGAGAGCAGAGACGGAAGCTGAAGCCAGAGCCCCTCTTCCTCCTTCTAATCTCGCCAGGGGGTAGCATCGTGCCCATCTCAGCTGAAGCCAGAGCCCCTCTTCCTCCTTCTAATCTCGCCAGGGGGTAGCATCGTGCCCATCTCAGCTGAAGCCAGAGAGCCCCTCTTCCTCCTTCTAATCTCGCCAGGGGGTAGCATCACGCCCATCTCAGCTGAAGCCAGAGAGCCCCTCTTCCTCCTTCTAATCTCGCCAGGGGGTAGCATCGTGCCCATCTCGCAGGTGGGGACACTGAGGCTCTGAGAGCAGATGCGAAAGCCCAGAACTAGTAAGAGGCAGGGAAATCCACGCTCAGGTCTGACCCAGGTCCCCCGTGTCATTGTGGCCACCTGACCCAGAGCTCTCTGATCCTCACCCCCACCTCAGGGAGGGAACTGGAGTCCCAGCTGCAGCCTCAGCACAGCAGCCAGGCCCTCCTCGGAGATTCAGGAGATGGGGCCTTTCCCTGTGAGCAGACAGCTCCCAGGCCTGGGACCCCCAATGGGAAGATGACAGACCCAGGTCGGTCACCAGGCAGCACCACTTTCTGGAAGAGCCTGGGGTTTAGAGAGCTGGTCCAGGCTGGGGTCCTGTGCCCACCCTGCCAAGCTTACCTGTATCCCTGCCTCTTTCCTTCATGACCTCGGCTGCAGCCACAGTGCCCCAGCAGATCCTCAACCGTGCCTAGGCCCCATTGCCAACCTTTGTGCCTGAGGGTCCCTCTGCCTGAAGCACTGTCCCCCACACCTCTGTACCCTGACTTCCCTTTGTTCTTGGGTCTTTGTTCATATGTCTCATCCGAGGGGCCACCCCAGCCTCCCCATCACACCCTCTGCTCTATATCCTTCAAACTTCTGATTCCCTCAGCTAGAAACAAACTCTGTGAGAACACAGGTTTGGTTTCATTTTCTTCTATTCTGTTCACAGTTCTATCTTCAGGACCGGGTAGGGTGCCCAGGAGACAGTGGTGCTCAATAAGTGCTTGTTGTTGTAATGAAGAAGTTTTGAAAAGATAAGAATAATTTGTACCATGAGGGGAGGGCTGGATGTTCCAGGGGAAATGTCACCCAGTGGACTGAACACTCTCAGGGCCCTAGAGAGTGTCATCAGGACCATCGGCATCACAACAACAATAAT
Source organism: Saccopteryx leptura (assembly GCF_036850995.1). Taxonomy (NCBI): domain Eukaryota; kingdom Metazoa; phylum Chordata; class Mammalia; order Chiroptera; family Emballonuridae; genus Saccopteryx; species Saccopteryx leptura. The sequence continues at coordinate 201,517,445 of NC_089507.1, forward strand.
ATTTATCGGGCACTGGCAGTGCGAAGCCCTGTGAACGATCATCTCACTGAATCCTCACAGTGACCCCATGAGGTCAGCCCTGTGATTATCTTCATTTTCCAGATAAGAAAACTCTAGCTTAGAGAGCTCAAGGGCTTGCTCCAGCTCACCGGGGACCACCACACCTCACCTCACCCCCAGCCTTCCAGAGCTTCAAGGTCCCCTAGAGGCAACCCCAGCCCCTTGATTCCTGGTGCAGCCCAGAGAGGTTATACGTGCTGCCTGACAACCTCAGCTGGTCAGCAGCCCGGAAGGATGATCCCTGGCTCCCTGGCAGCCACTCAGGCCCTCAGGAGGGAGGGCAGGGTTGGCGGCTGTCCTGTCCCGGGGACGCTGGGCAGTCAGGAGTTTCTCCCCGGACTTACTGTACATGATTCAGCGCCAGCCCCAGTTGTGAAATCTGGGAATCTTGTGGGCAAGGCCAGGCCCGGGGGATGGCTGTCTGGGAAAGGGAGGCCGGGAAGGGGTTAAGGGGGGCAGTGCCCCGCCCCCCCCCAGGCAGAGGCTCAGGGCCAGGCCAGCAGGGAGCATACCATCAGCACAGGGCTGGCCACCGCCTGTGGCCTGTCTCTGACATCACAGCTGCGTCAGTCCAGCCTGCCCCAGCCCCCACTTCCTTCCCTCACTTGGACCTGCATCCCCAACCACCTCCTCAACTTCACTCTCCTCGCCTGAGAAATGAGCAGCACCCAACCTTCTCTCCTGGGAGGGAGGGGGGAGGGAGGAAAAGGGAGATAACACACGTGATTTTGCATACAGGAGGCACTTAATGAATGATTGCTGTAATGGGTTTGAGCCAAACCATAATCCCTAGACAGGGAAAGTAGGAACCTACTATACCCACTGTAGAGAAGAAGAGACCAAGGGTCCAAGAAGAGAAGGAACTTGCCCAAGGTCACATAGCTGCACAGTCATAATCACCTGAACGTTTGATACGATCACCTTGAACTTCCTCAGCTTTCTCTTAGAAGCACGTACACCTCCTGTGGCCCTGTTGGGTTTCAGCGAGTGTCCCGAAGCTGGGGACTTTCTTCCTCATCTCATTTAAGTTCGATTAAATCAGATGAACATTTGTTTGACTACGAAGGGATGACAGAAGGATTTCACAGGGACTGTTCATAGATCAGTGATAACTTATTGAAATAAATAAGTTCTACATTTGAAATCTTTAAAAAAAAAAAGTCACTGAGTGCGTACCCTGCTCCAGGCACCATTTACAGATATAAGTCTCACTTAATCTTCACAGAAACTATGTGAGAGTGGCAGGGTCTCATAGAGGAGGAACTGAGACACGGTGAAGTAAGTGACACTTGAGCCACACAATGGTAATTAGTAGTAATAATAATAACTAGCATTAATAAAGTGCTTATTCTATACACTGAGTAGATATCCACATCATCTCACTGGCTTCACTAATCACCCTAGGAGATAAATACTATTATTCTCCCCATTTCACAGATGAGGAAACTGAGGCCCTGAGGGGTTAAGTAACTTGACCAGATAGCACAACTACTAAGTGGCAGATTTAGGATTTGAACCTAGGCCATCTGGCCTCTGTCTGTTCAGGCACAGAGTCAGGGCTGGACACACACTAGGTGCTTAGGTAACTCAAGGTGACCAAATTGGAGATGCCTAGGGCTGCCAACTATTGTAATCCCCTCCACTCTGTTTTCCCTGTTTCCATCCTGACCTCTACAATCCATTCTCCACTTGCAGCCAGAGGGATCTTGTGAAAACCCAAGTCAGACAATGACCCTCCTCTGCTTAGAACCCTCCATGGCTCCCACCTCATGCAGAGAAAAAGCCAAAGTCCTTAAACGTTCTTCATGTTCTGCCCCCATCACCTTCCTTCCCTCATCTCCTCCCACTCCCTCCCTCACTTAGCTCCCGCCAAACAGGCCTTCTCCTTGCTGCACCTCACCTCAGGGCCTTTGCACTGACTGTGCCCACTGCCTGGAAGACTCTTCATACAGAAGACTCCCTCCCTTGTTGCCTGCAGATTGCTGCTCATATGTCACCTAATTAGTGAGGCTGTCCCTGACCCACCTAGTTAAAGCCCTATCTACTTTTCCTAATTTGTTTCTCTCTGTAGCACTGATGTTTTCAAATATAATATACAATTTATTTATCTTGTCTATTATCTCTCATGCCACAGAAGTGTGAACTCCATGGGGGCAGAGATTTTTTACTGTCTCGTGTCCTACTGTGGCCCCAGCGCCTGACATGCAGAAAGTACTCAAAAAATATTTGTTGAATGAATAAATTCTTCTTTATCCTCAGAAAAATTTGGCGAGGGCTTAGCTGAAATAGAGCTTATGATGTTCATTCCAGGGTACAGATAGAGAAGTGATCTGTTCAGGGTCACCTAGTTCCCAACTATAGGTTGATCTGGCCCCAAAGTCTACAATTTTTTTTCCCTCTAATCTAGGCTGTTCCTCTGGTTTTTGAGCCCCACATCAACTACATTTCCACTGCTGAGACCTCTCCTTAGCTCCACCTTAAGCTGGAGGCTCAGAGAGGTAAAGTAACTTGTCCAAGGTCACACAGCAACTGAGGGTAAGAATTCAGGTCTTTCCACCTCTATGTTTTGGGCATTTTCTGCTCAAACAGTTCTATCTCTTTTCCCTCCTCCTTCCTCTTTTCAGCAAATGTGTTTGCAAATGAAATATCAGCCTTTTGCGTGCGGCCTTGACATACACCATATCTGTGGGCCTGGCCCCACCCACCACCCTGCCTGGGCTGAGCACAGAGCCTGGGTCCACATGCCTCAGGGATGAGCTATGAAGAGTGTGACCAGGCCCAGCTGACACATCTCAGAACAGATGTGGGTCTGCCTCCCACGGATCCAACTGGCTCCAGCCAAGTCACAGCCCATCCCCTATCCGCCAGGGTGTGGTATTGGGCCTTTTGGGGCAAGGGGAGAGGTGAACAGTGACCCTGAGGAGTTTACATTAGCAGAGATTAGGGGGCTTGGGATTGGAACCGGGGCCAAGGCCTTGGTGGTTATGGAGGAAAAAGAGACTGGCTCTGGGGTTGAAAACCCAATTCACCAGGGACCAGCCAGGAATTTTAAATGAGTGAAGGGGTCCAGGTTCTTAAAGATGATGAAGAGTTACCACTGCTTGGCCTCAGTTTTAGAGAGACAAGAGGGAGTGGTGGGGACTGGTGCATGGGTCCTGTTTTTATGTAACATCTACAGAATTTTAAATGTTAATTCCATTCACTAAAAAATTACGCATGGGCCAAACAAAGCCCACCTGAGGGCTGGATTCTGTCTACCTCCAGTTTGCAGCCTCTGCCTGGCCAAATGGAGCAGCCGAACAAGGAACAGATCACAGCCAATCTGAGGGTCAGGATGGTGACCAGAACCCAGCGCCAGCAGCTCTGAGAGACTGTCATCTGGTCCCCTTCCTCCACCCCACAGCACGGGCCACCCCCTGCCTGTCTCCACCATCCCCACCCCCACCCCCGCCTGCTCCAGCTGGCTGTAGGATGGAAGGAGACCTGGGCGTGGTCTAAGGTCTCCTTTCCCACATGGGACACAGCTGTGCATGTGTTTGCCAGACAGATCCTAATTTCTCTCTCCTGTCTGATATGTCCCTGTAACCCCGAGAAGGAAGTGACTTTTTCTGTGCCCTGGGTCATCCCCCAGAGCCCTGTCCTCAGCAGCCTGTTCACATCCCTGCCCCGTCCCACGTGCTCAAGCTACCCCGCTTCCACAAGCATCACTTTGAATCTTACCACGTCCCTTTATGACCAGTTTTCAGATGAAGAAACTGAGGCTCAGGGAGGGAAAACGACTGGTCCAGGGTCCTACAACAAGCACACAGAGGAGCTGGACCCACACACTGGGCCATGAGGGCCTTACCCCATCTATTCCTGCTAGAGTCCAACCCATGGCCTGAGGTTTGGCCCCAGTAATTCCTCCTGATTTATTTAACAAGCAGCCAGGCCCTAGACCAGGTGCTGAGTGCTTAGAAATGAACCGATAGGGTTTGTCTCATACTGCATCCACTTCCTGGGAATCTCATCTTCCCCAAAGTCGTGGGCCCCTGGCCACACCTGATCTGTTTGTCTCAGCTTTGGCATCTCGTTTTTCTGACCACACGTCAGATGCCTACTCCTGGATGACCCCCAGGCATCATCCAAGTCAAAGCACCCAAGGTGAACTCAGCAGCTTCTCCCCAAGCTGCTCCACTGCCTCCATATCCCTTCTAATAGAAAGCCCCACTACCTGCCAATGGCCTGAGCATCATCCATTAAGGGTCCCCCTTCCACACCTTCAACCCAGTTGGTCACCAAGGCCAGGGAGTTTCATCTGCAATCTCCTTCAAATCCACCTCCCTCTCACCTCTTTCCCAGGTGACTGCCTCCGTCACTGGCTACTCTGCATTAGCAGCCCCTCGTCCCCAAATCCAGCTTCCCACAGCAGCTGGCTGACATTTACCATTTCCTGCAGCTATCAGACGTAGCTCCCCATCTTCTTCAGAAGGAAGTCCACAGACCTTAGCTAGCCTTCAAATGCCTGCGAGACCCAGCGACCTCTCCCCTGCGCCCTACACATTCCAGCCATCCCGAACCTAAGGGATATACAGAACCTTAGCTGCAAAGGAGGCTGGGAAATGTGACTTGTTGCTTTCAGCCTCTGCAGACTTCAGCGAGAAGGAGATATTAATGCAAATGGATGCTGAGTGCCAATGGACCCCAAACATGATGTCTCATGTCTCAGGACTCCCCATCACAGCCTCAATCAGCCTGTGTTGGCTGTATTCTCTGTTTACTTGCTGTCTTTCCTATTTATGCTTAAAGGAACCTGATAGTGTCTTAGATACCACTGGCTCACCAGCATTTATTGAGCACTTACTATTCACTGAGCACTGGGCTATGTACTTTACACACTTGTTCACCAATAGGGTCTGAATTATTGTCATCCTTATTTTAGACATGAAGAGGAGGCTCAGAAAGGTAATTTTTCTGAGGTCACTCAGCCAGCCAGTAAGTGTGTATTAAAGACGAGATTAAAGATGCAATCTGTTTGACTTCAAGCTCAAAACACTTGCCTTTATGAGAGACAGCTTTGTCTTCTCACAGGCACCCAGAAAAATCAAAGGAATGTTGTATAATGAACAAAGGAATACACAAGACTCCATTGGGACACCCTCTGTCCATATCTCAGCTGCCTGTACCCCTCTGGGCCTGGGTTGATCTCCAAAGTCAGGGCTTGAGAAATAGGAAGAAACAAATTGTGCTGCACTAGGACTCCTCACCTGGGGTGGTCTGTAGGCGGCTACAAGGCTCCAGGACCACCACTCATATCTGAAGATATGGAACATGGCTTTCAAACTCCAAAACTGGAAACACTGCTGTGACAGAAAGGGTAACAAGGACTTTTCTGCCATCCTGACCTCAGTCCAGACCTTATGACCTTGCACACATTCATTCATGCATCCATCCACTCTCCCATCCACTCATTCATCTCTTCTTCCATCAATCCATCCATTCACTTACTCATCTACCCACCTAGCCATCAATTCATCCGTGCATCCATCCATTATCTCATCCATCCAACCATCCATAAAGCTGCTCATTCATTCATCCATAGAATCACCAATCCATCTATCCATTTATCTCCTTATGTGTTTATTCATTAGCCATCTTTTAATTCATCCATTATTTATTTACTTACTCATTTAATTATGTTTACCTATTCATTCAACCATTAATAATTCACAGTAAATCATCCACACCATCCATCTTATAATTTATCACCTATCACCCATTTATTTATCCAATCATCCATTTGTTAGCATCTAGCCATGTATCCACTAATTTTTTTACACATCCATCCATCCATTAATTCCATTTTTATCATTCCATTCATTGATTCATATATTTTTTCATTTATTTGTCTCTTCACCCATCCACCCATGTACCCAAACATTAAATCATCCATTTGACCATCCACCCATCCATCAGATCACTATACATCCTTCCACCCATTAAATTCTCCATCCACTCATTCTGTTCCCTATACCAAAACTAAGAGATGAATCACAGCTGGTTCCTCCCTTTAGTAGCTCTCAGTCCAATGATGGGAACAGATAATTAAACTCAAGGTAGAATACATTAAGAAAGAGGTCAAAGGAGCTCCAGGCAGATGCCTTCACCGGAGGGAACTCAGGTTCATCTGGGGATATTCAGAGAAGGCTCCCTGGAGGCGGTAGCATCCAAACCAAGAGTCAAAAAGACAGGAAAACAGTGAACAAATTCATTTCGTTATCTCAGAGGCTGACCCGTAGGACACCCATCCACCTAGCTGCTCGCTGTGTTTGCTAAGACATTATAGATAGTGAGATGTCCTGCAACAAATGTTAACACTGTTAAATAATGATTCCCAAACTCATTGTACCAACCACAGAACCCTTTCCCCCACATTCCTCCTGTTAACGTCCCAGAGAACCAGCATCCTGCAGAACCCCATTTGGAAAATGCTCGTAAGAAAGCAAAGTTCCACAAAACAGTCTGGGCCCTCAAATCCACCTCTCCATCAGGAGGTAAGATGTGCCCCATGGTATATGCCCAGGAATCTTTTTTTTTTTTTAACCCACAGAACTGAGCACAATGCCTGGCACACAGTAGGTGTTCACTAAGGTTTCACCAAAAGAATGTGGCTATTGTTGAAGGAGTCACTCCAAAATGATATCTGGTACTTAGGCTCTCCCCATTCCCCAGTGACCCGTCATGTGACCTATGCGCCCAGCCTCAGTTTCTCAGTCTGGGAAATGAGCAATCAGATCATCTCGGCAGGACCGATGCGGGAAGCATGTGCTTACACTTGGCTTTTGCTGCAGGTTCTGTCTCAGGATGTAGATCTGTCGCTTTCTCACCCTGGCTAGTTGAGTCGTCAGCCGGAGATGGGGACCTGGAGGCCTCGGGGCCTCCGCTGATGGTACCTGGAAACCGCCTGAGTAATGCCCACGGCATTCCTGCTCAATCTAATGGGGCACGAACTGGAAATTCCCTATAATGTTCCATAATTAAATGATTCCTCCCTCCTCATCCTCCTTTTTGGGGCATCCCGTTCTCCCTTACTCAGCTCTGTGCCTCCAGAAACTTCTGCAAAGGAGTCCGACTGGTTTGGGGCGGGCTGGGCGGCCACTTCCCCTTCCCACCACCCACCTGCCCACCCTTGGCCACGGCTGGTGCCCAGGCCATGCAGCCTGCCGGGAGGTGTGGGCTGTGCAGTTCTAGAACATGGAGTCAGATGCCCACACCAGATAAAGGGGCCACTAAGTGCCTCCTCGGCCCAAGCCCAACCCTTGTGCAATGCAGATCTTTGTTCCATGGAGACAGCCACAGGGATGAACGGATGTGCTTATCTGATGGGGCCACGAGGCCTCCAGATCATTCCAAGGGCTGTTTTTTTCATCAGTCTTTAGGCTCCTCTCAGCCATGCAACTGTATCTGCTTTTTTCCCACATGGACACGTCCTCATCCTCCTTCCAGTCAGTCACTCAACATTTATTAGGCATTTCCTGTGTGCCCAGTCCTGTGCTGCATGCTGGGGACACAGAGATAAGACAAAGTCCTGGCCCCACGGAGCTCACAGTCTGGTGGAGAGGAAAGGCAGATACCTAAAAAGATAATGGTCACAATAACATGGATGAATCACAAAATCATTACGCTGAGGGGAAGAAGCCCAACGAAGGAGAACGTGCAATATGATTCTACTTACAGAAAGTTCTAGAGAGTGCAAACTACTGTATGACAACAAGAAGCTGATGGACAGTTACCTGATGCTGGGAGTGTGGAGGTAGGGGTAGGAGAGATGAATGATAGGACATAAGGAAACCTTTGGAGGTGACGGATGTGTTTACCCTCTTGGTTGTGCTGGTGGTTTCATGATTGCTGACATATGTCAAAACTCATCAGAGTGCACACTAAAATATGTGCCGATGATTTTATATCTCAATAAGGCTGCTAAAAAAATAAAAATAAAGAGATAGTGTGATCAGTACAGCAATGGATAGAGAAGGATTGGGAGGGTAGTCAGGGAAGGCTTCCTGGAGGAGACAATTGAGCTAAGTTTCAAAGATGAAAATGAACTACATAAGGTAAGACTAAATGTGAATGAAATGTGCTACATAAGGAAAGGCTAAACGTGAATGGTATTAAGTTGCAGATGTCTGAGTTCAAATCCTGACTCATCTGCTTATGGGCTGTGTGGCTTTGGGTAAGAGACTCACCCTCTCTGAGATTCAGTTTCCTGATCTGTAAAATGGATCCCATAATAGTGTTTTTCTCATGGGGCTGGCAGAGATGGAAAGTATGGAAAGCAGTTGGCCTGGCATTCAATGGTCATAGCATCTACAAAAACCCTGAGGCCAAAAGTGGCAGTGAGCTGAACAACAGTTAGGAAGTCCAAGTGACTTCATCAGAGGGAGGGAGGGAGAGGCCCCGGGGGCTGGGGCTGTAAGGCAGCTGGGCCGCAGTCAGGATTAGAGGTGTCTCCTAAACACCGGGGAGCCGTGGAAGAGCTGGAAGCAGGGAAGTTTCATCATCAAGACTTTCCTTTTACTGAGGTTACTCAGATATTTTTTTAAATTTATACTTGGGAAACTGAGGCTTGAACAGGGAAGGACAGATCAGTCCAAGGTCCTGTGGAATCACAGAGCTTAAAGGGAAACTGTCTCTCATTCATCCAAACCCCTGTATACAACCCGGTAAGCAGGTGAAGGGCCGTTCTCTGGACGGCCTGCATGGCTCCCATGAAGGGTCACTCGCTACCTCACTAGTTGGGCAGTTCTTCCTGGAGGGCCCAATTAGAAGAGGCCTCCCAAATTGGTCCCAGCTCTTCCCTCTGGCCCTGCCCAGACAACAACTACTCCTCTGGCTCGAGTCACAATGAGAGGAGCTCAGCGGGCAAGGGAGGACGTGGAAAGAGGTACGAGTTATGACGGACTTCCTGGGTGCTCCCGCCAGCTTGCTGCCCCGAGGCCCTGGGACATACCCTTCTCTAGGCTTCAGCTTCCCTGTCTGTAAATGAGATGCTCACTGCCCCACACTCTCCTCCTAGTGCTTAGCAGCAGAATCGGCCCTGCCAAGGTGCCTGGTGGGGGCTGGGGTGGGCACAGGGGTTCACCAGTCCTACCCATCCACTCTCATCTGGGGGGCCAGGGTCGACCTCAGGGCAGGCGGGCCAGGCCCTGTCTGGGGAGAAAGGCAGGCGCCCGAGGGTGCAGCCAGCTTAATAACAGGCTCCAGGTTCCAGGGGGTTTGAACCCGAGAGAATAAGTTCAAACACAAATTGAGCAGCCCACGTTCCTGTCTGTAGCTCTGAAAGCTGGTGGTTCCCACACCCAGTGGGCCTGCCCCCCCTTCATACCCATTCACCCCGGGAAGAGGGGTGTGTCTGTGTGTCTACCATATGCCAAGTTTCTCACTGTACTCAGAATACGATCCACACTCTTCACCCTGGCCCATGCAGTCTGGCCCAGCCCATATGTGACCTGCTTCCTACCCCACTCATTTACTCTTCTACCCAGGGCCTCCCTGATGCTCCACAAATAAAGGCTCTGCTGCCTCAGGACCTTTGCACTTGCTGTTCCTCCTGGCCACAACTCTCTTCCTCCATATCTTGCCATAGTGGCTCATCCTTCAAGCTATCCTATTGCTCCCTTTCTCATCCAACCATATTTTCCTCCACCAAAGGTTTCATTGGAATGTCTCATCCCTCTGGTTGGGCATCTGTCTCTTCCTGGACTTGGAGATTTAGATGGCAGAACCTAGGACTGGCCCAGCTCTGGCTCTGACATCGCCAGGCCTAGGTTGGACACAACCTGGCACCTACATACAGTATTAGTGTAGGTTAAACGAAAAATTAAAATGGATGTTGAAGATTTATGAGCCCACTCTGGGGGCTGTCAATACTTCACCTACATAAACCTTCTTACCTCCACACAGACAGGCTGGAGGGACGTCCACACTGGTATACATATTCACTGTACCCCTGCATTCACCTGCACACATGTACATACACTCTCATATACACACCGCCACCCCCATCACCCCAGCACTCTGTCCTGCACATCAGCCGTTGGCACCCAAACTTCTCAACTTTCCCTCCTTTCACCAGGTGCCAGCTGGCCCGCTGCCAGCTCCTTTCCCCCGTCTGCCTGCCTGCCCTGGGCACCAGACTCATAAAGGATGAGGAAGGGCCTGGGGTAAGCTGGCAGGGTGCCATCTGAACGTGGCCCCTGGGGCCCTCACCTCCCCCTGCACTGCCAGACACCTGTGTAATGAGTGTCATTACTGGGGACCCACAGGACAGGCCCTGGCTCGTCCCTGCCACCCAGGCTGTGAACCATGCTAGGGGTGGGGTGTGGGGAACATAAAGGCTAGTGGGTGGTGGGGACGTCTTTGTTCTCCCCACCCCAAAGCTCACCGTGGGTCTCTGGATCAGCAAAGATAGTCTCCCATCCACACAGACTCTCACACCTCTGGCCCCCACCATAGTTCAAGCTGGGGTCAGGAGTCAAAGGAGGACCACTTGAGTGCTTACTGTATGCCACTTGGTGCTAAGAGCTGGTGTTGTCACCTCCCACTGCAGACACCATCACATCCACTCGCCTGTCATGATTACTTTTGTCTATCTTCCCCATTCGAGTGAAGCATGGAGAACATTTTGTTGAGCATCTACTGTGTACCAGACTCTGTACTAGACACTTACATGTATTAGCTTATATATCTTTACAACATTATCCCATTATTATTATCCAGACACCAACTTTATCCCTATCATTATTCCATTTTACAGATAAGGCTCAGAGAGGTAAAGAAACTTGCCCAAATTCACACAGTCGATGACCTAACCTAGACCACCCGGCTCCAGTAACTGCTCACTACTCCACATCACCTCTTCTGTCAGAGCAGAACTTGTTGTTACTGCTGTGTATTGAGTCCCCAGTCTAGTGCCCAGCACATAGTAGGTGCTCAAAATAAAGTGAATGAATAAATGATTAAATGAAAGGATGATCTCACTGAGTTGTCACAATATCTTTTCAGATGCTATTTACAGATGAGGAAACCAAGGCTCAAAGAGGTGAAGTGGCTTGCCCTGGGCCGGGGCCAACATGTGCCTATCCTAGTATCCCCAGGGTCCAGCCAGGGCTTGGCACACAGTAGGTCCTCAGGATGAAATTCTAGCTCCTCTCCTTGGCTCCATGGCCTCCTGGGATTGGGATCCTGACATCACCCAGTCACCTCTCCCCTATCCTAACTCCTGAGCAATGATGTATTTTCCAAATGTGCCCTATTCTCATTTACCTCAGGGCCTCCCTATATGTTGTTCCCTCCACCAGGAGCACTCTTCCAGCACCTCTGACCCAACCTCAACTGAGAGGGCACCTCCTCTGCCAGGAAACTGCTGACCCATGGGCCACTGACTCCTCAGCCCACGCATGTTTTTACTTCCCTCTGCATAGGACCAGTTGTCCTGAACTGGCTGTCCAACCACCGCAGTTTTATCCCTACCCTGTCTCTGACTTTCTGGATGAACTTGGCCTGGACCATCGTTCGCTCCTCTGTCAAAGGGTAGAAAATTTGAGTATCATACTAAGTGAAAGTTTGCTGTTCATCAAATTGGGTCACGTCATTCCCTTCCTAATCAAATCCTACCAGTGGCACTCAGACCACCAATCCTTACATGATCTGACCTCTGCTGACCTCTCCAACATCATCTCCTACCACATTCCTCTCCCTTACTCCCCACCAGCCACCTGACCTCTTTGCATTTTCTGGAACATTCCAAGCATAGGCCCACCCTAGGACTTTGGTCTTGCTGTTCCCCCAGTATGGGGAATCCCTTTCCCCAGTGTCCATCCCCTTCTCTTCCTTCAGATGTCTCTCCATGTCACCTCCTCTGAGAAGCTCTCTCTGACTCATGAAGCTCCCAAACATCGCTGTTAATTTCTATCAAGGTGTTTCTCCCTGGTTGAAATTATTTTTCCTATTCATGTGTTCATTCACTGATCTCCGGTCTCCTCCACCAGAAAGCAGGCAGAGACCTTGTTCACCGCTGTGTCTCTGGAGTCTGGTATACAATGGGTGCTCAAGCCAACACTGTGGAACGAAGAGAAGACCATCAAAGTCCTGCCCCGTCCCTGCCCACGCTGGGAACCAGGAGGCCCCACTCCTACAGCCGGCAGGGGCCCCCTCTGAGCCCCAGAGCCTGTCTCGTTCCCAGACCCATAAAAACCAACGCCCTCACTTTGCCCTTGGGCAGCAAAGGGTGAAGGAGGCAGGCGTGGAACCCAGAGATTGACCCCAACCAGGCTTCGGAGACCTGGGCTGGACGAAGATGCAGCCTATGACAGTTAGTGCTCAGGATGCGCTGTCCGCCCAAGCGGTACACACGTTGCCCTCACAGCTGCTCCGTAAGGTCAGGATCATCATTTACCAGTGAGAAAACTGAGGCACAGTGGGGTGCAGCCGTGTGCCCCAGGCCACGCCCTCAGAAAGAGGCAGTCAGGATGCGAACCCAGCTCTGCCTGACACCAAAGCCTGCGCGTGCTCGTCAGTCCACGAGTATTACGTGAACGCTCGCTGTGTGCCAGGCGCCGGTTCCGAGCACAGCTCCTGCAAACAAACTAGCCTGGGACTTAGCCCCTCTGTGCCTCAGTTTCCCCAGCTGTGACACAGACCCTTGTCAGGTCTCTGAGGGAATAAAAGGAGATCATCTGAGGTCTTGGATTTAGTGCTGCCTTGCATTGCTGCATGCCCTTGTTCCCCCCCTCTCTGAGCCTCAGTTTCCCCTTCTGACTTACGCTGCCTTCTAAGGTTGTTGTGAGACTAGGATAAGATATTTGTTCAGTGCCTCACATGCAGTAAGTGCCTAATAAGTGCTCACTGGTATTTATTCCAGTCCTCTGGGCCTTACTTTCCCCGTCTATAACCCCAGAGGGCCTCTTCTAGGTCACTGGGGCAAAGGTCCAAGGATTCTACTGTGGTCCTGGCAGGGTGAGGAGGTCCTGGGGGTGGGGGAGGGCAGCAGAGCGGCCAGGATCAGGAAGCTGCAGGAGGCAGGGGGTGACTCACTGGCCAGCCAGGCTGGGGGGCTGGGTCAAGGCCCCCCACGCACCCCTCTGGGCCCTGCCTTGTGCCCAAAAGTGCTGTGTCATGTTCTGTCATGTGGCTTCGGGTCATTAATACCCGAGTTCTGGGAAGCTTGGGCCGAGTTCCCGGAAGGGGTGAGCCAGTTCAGTAAACAGATTGGCTGGTTGGTCGTCACAGCTGAGCCGGGCAGGCCTGCAGCTTGGGAGGCAGGAGGTGGAAACTGGTGGCCAAAGGGGACACGGGAACTTCCCTTATCCCTGTGAGGGGCTGGCACCTCCCAGGGCAGCCTGACCCATGTTTTGCAAACCAAAGGGGAAACTGAGGTGCAGATTGGGCGAGGCACTTGTCAGAGGTCACACAATGGGTCAGGGTTCAAACCCAGAATTCTGAACTTATCATCTGCTGCTCTCAGCATCTCTGACTGATGGGCAGTAGGCTGCATCCTCCTCACCCCAAATCCTAACCTAGACTCTAAGGTTGGTTTATTAGATTAAGGGAAAAACAACTGGACGGCAATTTGGGAAGGATGCCAAGTTTAGAAGGATGTCAGACTGTCCCGTGGTTGGTCCTATAATAATAATAGCGACGTCTAGCATTTCTTGAGCACCTACTATGTGCCTTTACGCAAAATAAGTGCTACTTAGGCACTGTTCTAAGTGCCTTACGTTAATTCGCTCATTTAATATGCAGTCACCGTCACACAAATAATCACTCACAACCATCATTTTTAAAACACCTACTAATACTATGCACTGAGTGGAACAACTGATATGCACAACCTCTGATCCTCACATGGTCCTCATCAGGTGGGCACTGTCCTCACCGCCATTTATCAGCTGAGGAAATAGAGGCCTGAGAAGGCAAGTAGCTGTGTCATTTGGTGGAAGAAGAGTGGGCTCCTGAGTCAACAGGACCTGGGGATTCAAACCCTGGCCTCACCCCTTCCCGCTGTTTAACCTCACACAAGTAACTCAATCTCTCAGAGCCTCAGTTTACCCCTCTGATAAATGGAGATGATTATGAGACTCAGGTAACAGGAAGCCAGACCCGCTGGGTGTTCCTGAGTGTCATTACAGAGCAGTGGGTCGAGCATGGACTTGAGGCTTGGACCAGTCTGGGTTCCAACCCCACTTGCCACTTCCTGGCTGTGTGAATTTAAATGTTGCTTCACCTCTCTGGGCCACCATGTCCTCTGTAAAATGGGCATTATAATAACACCTCCCATGTGCAATTGACAAGGAAAGTGAGTGAGCAGGCACGGCAGAAGCCCTTGGTGCAGAACTGGGCTTTCTGTTTTTGGGGGTTTTTTGTATTTTTCTGAAGCTGGAAACGGGGAGAGACAGTCAGACAGACTCCCCGCATGCACCCGACCAGGATCCACCCGGCACGCCCACCAGGGGCAATGCTCTGCCCCTCCGGGGCGTCACTCTGTTGCGACCAGAGCCACTCTAGTGCTTGGGGCAGAGACCAAGGAGCCATCCCCAGCACCCGGGCCATCTTTGCTCCAATGGAGCCTCGGCTGCGGGAGGGGAAGAGAGAGACAGAGAGGAAGGAGAGGGGGAGGGGTGGAGAAGCAGATGGGCCTTCTCCTGTGTGCCCTGGCCGGGAATCGAACCCCGGACTTCTGCATGCCAGGCCAACACTCTACCAGCCAGGGCAGAACTGGGCTTTCTGTAGGCACTCGTGACTTGTCCTGCAGTGATTCCTCTGGGACGAGGAGAAGGGCCCTAGGCTGTGGACAGAAGGATAAGGCACCCGCATTCTTCGCTGCCCTTCCACACCCACCAGCAATTTGAAAAGAGGAGGTCAGCTGCCCATTCTTCTTCACACTCCCCACTCTCAGCCCTGGCCGTGCCCCGGATGGGCTTCCTCTGTGCCCTCTGGTTCCTCCAGTGCCCTCCACTGCCACCAGCCCCAGCCGTAGCCTCCTTGGTCCAAACTCTGAGCCCTTATTATTCCCACCTTCACGTTTTCACATGCTCTGGGCCCTCCACCTGGCAAGCCCTCACTTACCCTAACCCATCTGGTCTCTATTTCACTCATCCTTTGCCACTTGGAGTCAAAACCGCCTCCTCCAGGGTGCCTGCCTGATCTTCCCCTGAAAGTGAACCCTCCCGGTCTCTCTCTAAGCCTCACTTACCTTTCTCTATCGTTACACATCGGCTATTTTTGCAAATGTCACCTCAAATTTTGGCTGCTGTGAGGTGGGAAATTTACAAGGGAGACTTGAGGGGAGTGCGCTGCCTCTAAAATACTTAAAGCAACCTGTTGACTTGAAATTAACAAACCTTTCATCGATCCGCTCAAACGTCACGATTCGGTATTAAATTTCTAATTCAGCATACGAAAACTTTCACATCATTCAAAAGCAATCTGCAAAAGAGAATGTTCCTTGCCTGACCTGTGGTGGCGCAGTGGATAAAGTGTCGGCCTGGAAATGCTGAGGTCGCCGGTTCGAAACCCTGGGCTTGCCTGGTCAAGGCACATATGGGAGTTAATGCTTCCTGCTCCTCTCTCCTCTCTCTCTCTCTCTCCCTCTCTCTCTCCTTTCTAAAATGAATAAATAAAATTTAAATTTAAATTTAAAAAAAAAAAAAAAAGAGAGAGAATGTTCCTTGTCGGGCAAACACTCCCTGGTGTATGTGGGGATTGCCAAGAACCCAAAGTCAGTGGTGAGATAAAATGGGCTGCCAGTTACCAAGCAATTTCAGAAGTGAAATTATTAATATTATTGGAGCCCTTTTGTGACTTTTCCAGCCTGCTTTCAGCCCAGCCTCTTCGTTTGTTTCCCAGTGCAGTGCCCCCTCCACGCCCCCATTATCACACGTCCCCATTATCCCTGCTCCCTGTTCCGCCGCTGCTTGTCTCCGTTATCACGTGTCCTCCTCTTCTCCCTCGTCCGTCTCTGCTGGCCTCCCTCCATAGTCCCACCTCTCTACCCTTGCTCCCGCTCTCCCACCTGGGGAATGGCCCTCTCCTCTTTTATCTGATGGATCTGACCCTTCTTCAGAGCCGAGTCCAAGCTCCACCTCCCTCCCAGTGCCCGGCCGCAACCTGCCCGGGGGAGAATGTGCCCCTTTCTGGGGGCAGCTATCCCTCTCTTGGGTACCCTCTTCATCTGCAGAATGAGAGGGCTGGAGTGGAACACAGGTATCAAACTCATGGCCCTCCAACCCATACTGGCCTGTATATTTTTAGATTTGCCCCAAATTAAAAAAAAAAAAAAAATCAGTCCAGCTTCTTATGAAAAACGGGAAATCATGCCCTTCCTGCACGGAGCTTGGGCTGAAAGTGAGCAGTGCCCACTCGTTAGGCAGGCCTGCCCCTCTCGCCCGCCACTCCATCGAGCACGCTGCTTGCCCTGCCCTGGAGGCAGCTGGGCTTGCAATCCCTACACTGGGGCGGGGGTCCCAAGGCTTCCTCCTTCCAGAAGGAGATGCGTCAGATGAGATCTCCTGACTCGGTTGACGTGAGGGACCCCCTGCCCACTTGTCCCTGTCCTTACCACCCCCCTTGTAGTCCAACTACATCCTCTGTGGACCTTTGAACTCTCTGAAGCACAGTTTGTAAAACAACATCACTTGGGGCCAGGTTGTGACCACACGAGGTTCTGGGCCCCACCCCAGACCAACTCAGTTATAATCAGGAAGAAAAAACCTCCTGAGTGACCCCCCAAACCAGCTCCCCCTCTCACTAAAAGAGAGCAGCTTCACCCACCCCGGGCCAAAGCCCTGGAGTCACCCTCAACTTGTCTCTTTTTCTCTTTCTCCCTGTCCCCGAACCCTCTCGCCAGAGTCAATCCAGCAAACCCGGCTAAGTTCACCTTCAAAGCCAACCCAGAACCCAGCCACTCCTCTCACCTCCTCTCCCTCTCCCGGTCTGGCGTCTCTCCAGTCTTCTCCCCACACACAGCCAGAGGGGTCCTGTTAGACCCGTCGTTCAGTTGTCACAACTAGTGTGTGTATGTGTGTGTGTGTGTGTGTGTGTGTGTGTGTTCGTTGTATATCGCTGCACAGTAAAGCACCCAAGACTTAGCATCTAAAAGCTAAACTCAACAAACTTTTATTATCTCATGGTTTCTGTGGGTTAGGAATCTGGGAATGGTCTATCTGGGTAGTCCTGGCTCAAGGTCTCTCACAAGCTCAAAATGAAGATGTCAAACAGGACAGCAGTCATCTCAAAGCCCTACTGGGACAGGACCCACTTCCAAGCTTGCTCGCGTGGCCACTGGTAGTCCTCAGGTTTGCACTAGCTGTGGAGAAGAGCTAGCAGAGCCTTGCTACACGAGTCTTTCTCCATACTGCGCCTCCCAGCGTGACAGCTTGCCACTGGCATCCAGTGGGGAGAGGCCCGTGATGCTGCCCAGGGCCCTCCAATGCACAGGAAAGCCCCCACGACAGAGAATCATCCGGCCCAAGTGCCGAAAGGGCCAAGGTTGAGAAACTCTCCTTTTGAACCTAAGTCCGACCCTGTCCCTCCTGTGCTCAGAACTCAGGGGCTCCCACACTATCCTATAAAAGCCAAACTCCGCCTCCTGCGGGCCCACAGGGCCCTGGGCGATGGGGCCTTGCTGGCCCTGCCGGCCTCAGTGACCTGTCTTTCCCCTCCCTCCCGCTGCTTACTCAGCCAGATTGCTCTCCTTATCTTACCCCAACGAGGCAAAATTCTTCCCACCTCGGGGCGTTTGCATCTGCTATTCCCACCATCTGGAACAGCCTGCCTCAAGCATCTGCAGGACCTGCCCCCTCACTTTTCCCCGGCCTCCTGTTCCTTTTGTAGCAGCCCATATTACACTGCAGCAGCCTCCACACGCCTCACTCCCTCCCTCTTGCCGTTGGTTTCACTGCCAAACAGACTCCATCTTTTACTCGTTTGTTTTCTGACTGTCGCCCCTAGCTAAAACATAAGTGCTATGAAGGCAGGCAGGGAATTCGTCCATGTTGTTCACCGCTGTCTCCCCAGTGCTTGGCACATAGTAGATGCTCAGTAAATATTTACTGAGAGAGCATGTGACCTGGTCTAGCAGGCCTCCTGCATTAGAATGTTAGAATTGCAGAGGCCTAGTCAACTGATGGCCATTGATTCCTTTGTTCGAATAGGGAGTTAATTCTGCAGTTTCAGGACACCATGGTCGTAAGCATCCTCCGAGCTTCCAGTCCAGGCTGGAAAACTACCAAAGGGTCACCAGGTCCTGGCTTGGAGAAAGAAAGACCAGAGGACAAGGAAGAAGGGGAAGCAGGGGTTGGGCCAGAGGTTGGAGACTCAGGTCACAGGTGGTGGTGGTGGTGGTAGGTGACCGGCCCCCATTTAGGAGGCTCTGGGACCCTCACAGAACAAGAGCTGAACCTGGGGTGGCAGGGAAGCAGCTTCTAAAGACCTCGGGTGGGAGCTCAGAGAATAAAGGTGAACGATCTGGCCTAGGAAAAAGTCACATAAAGTGAATTCGCCAAGAACCAGAGCCAAAACTTCAAAATAAAGATTGACCTTAGAGAAACTTAACTAGGACCCTCTCTTGAGAAATGAAAAAACAAAGTGAAAATAAATTGATTTTCTCTTTGTCGTAACACATTTAGCACAGGATGAACAAAGTGAAGTGAGTGTTGATATATTTAAATATATTTAAACAACAGTGCATGGCTGTATGACACATGGCATTTAACCAAGCCGACATAACCATGAAGAAAGTCGTTTCTGGCCTGACCAGACGGTGGCATGGTGGATGGAGCATCGGACTGGGATGCAGAGGACCCAGGTTCAAAACCCTGAGATCTCCGGCCTGAACGTGGGCTCATCTGGCTTGAGTGCAGGCTCACCAGCTTGAGTGTGGAGTCACTGGTTTGAGTATGAGATCATAGACATGACCCCATGGTCGCTGGCTTGAGCCCAAAGGTCACAGGCTTGACCCCAAGGTCACTGGCTTGAGCAATAGTCACTCACTCTTTTGGAGCCCCCAGGTCAAGGCACATATGAGAAAGCAATCAATGAACAACTAAGGTGCCACAACGAAGAATTGATGCTTCTCATCTCTCTCCCTTCTTGTCTATCTGTCCCTATCTGTCCCTCTCTCTGACTCTATCTCTGTCACAAAAAAAATAAAATAAAAGTCGTTTCTACAAAGGTATTCAGTCTGCATTGTGGCCAGCTCTTCTAGAACCTTCTAAACCAGAAGTGTCCAAAGAGTTGAATTTTGTTTGTTGTTTTTAATTTAATTCATTGGACATTTAAAAATTAGGATTTCTCACATACGATTTTAGATTTCTGGCTTCTTTTTTTTTTCTCTTTTTACATTTTTTAATTGAATTTATTGGGGTGACATTGGTTAATAAAATTGAATCGAATGATCTGGGCCATGTGCCTGCCAGGAGGCGGCCGTCCCCTGAGGAAGGCCTGTTCTCTCCAGTTCACCACAGTCGCCACCCAGCCCACCTCACTCATCATGTCGTCTCCAGGCCCCAAGATGTCTGAGTCTTTGACTCCTTGTTCTAAAACTTGCCAAGGAGGGAACTGACTAGGGTATCGGGCCCAGAAAGCTTAAACAACTCTGCCAAGGTAACACAGAACAGGGCTACAGCCCGGGACTCAGGACACTAAGCACTGCCCCCCCCCCAGAAGTCCCACGAACCCCACCTCGGTCCTTCGGGAGCTGCTGACCCTGGCCCGGAGCCCCAGATCACTGGGAGGCCCGGGCCGTGAGGGCCGGGCAGCAGGCCGGGGAAGGCCCCGTCCTGTTTAGGTTTTGTGGTCTCGTGAGTAACCGAGTGGAAAAAAACAAGCTTGAAAAGATAACAATTACAACGAAATTAAATCAAATCAGGCCCGTGACTCATTTATGGAGCCGTAAAAAACAGAAAACAAAAACAAGCTGGTTCTGGAGAAGGCAGGCTGGAATGAGGAGGGAAGAAGTCAGGGAAGGGAAAAAATGAAGCAGCAGCAACAGTCTCCCGGGATGGTCAGTTACCCCAACAATGAGGCAAGGATGCCAAGCCCGGAGTGGCCAGGGCCCCGGGGGCGGGGCGGGGGGGACTCTGGGCCCCAGGGAAGGGGCTGGAGACCATAGATACTGGTGGAATGGCTGGTCTTGCCTTCCCAAACACCCCCATGAGCTGCATGCCATTGGCATGCCATTCCACAGACAAGAAAACAGGCTCTCGGTAGGACTGAGTGACAAGCTCAGGTCACACTGCCCAGAAATAGAAGGATGAGATTCAAATCTGGTCCCTAAGCCTGCATGAGGTTCAGTCCTGCCACCCGGGGAAATGGACGCCTGAGCCTCAGCCCTGTTCCGGGAGTGATGAAGAAGCCAGCGTCCCAGAAGCTGCCCTGCGTGTTTCAGGAGCCCCGAAGGCCAGACTCCCAACACAGCTGCCCCTCTCTAGTCTCACCGTCCCAATTTGTGCAATAATTGGGTCACGTCAGGCAGTGCTGAAGGAAGGCCCAGGAGATCAGTGGGTCTGACCTAGGGAACTTCAAAGTGTTGCTCAGCCCGGTTCCCAGAGCTCTGCCCCTGAGATGTGAGAGAAGCCAGAGGCCCAGCCTGAGGGCACCCGCCCCACAGGCCTGCAATTCTCCAGAGGTCGCCCTGACCCAGGACCCAGCACCCAGGGACAAGACCGGGCGCAGCAGGGGGCTGGGGCTGGGATCCGGGCCTGGCAGAGAAAGCAGGAGGCCGGGCTCGTGAGGGGAGGGTTGGAGAGGGCCAGGAGTGAGAGGGCGCTGGAAGGCAGCTGTCAAAGTAACACCATTCACTGTATTGGGTGTCCAGCACTTACTACGGGCAGGGCATGGTGCTAAGCACTATCCATCCATTCATTTATTCTACAAGTCTTTATTGAGCATTTTCTTGTGCCAGTGCCATGTGGGGGTTGGGAACATAACAACCAAGAGGGACAAAAACGGAGCAGCCATCCTACAGGGGGTAGACAGACAAATAAGCAATAACCAGGATGTGGCGAGAAGTGGTAAGAGCTATAGAGACGGATTAAGTGAGAAAGGTAGTGTTGGGGGTCGCCGCAGGCCTCATTAAGCTGTGACATTTGAGCAGACCTGAAGAAGGAATGACAGCAAGCCATCTTTGGGAAAGGCATTCCAGGCAGAGAGAACAGCAAGTGCAAAGGCCCTGAGGTAAGAGCCCAGCATGTTTAAAGGAGAGCAAGAGGCAGAATGTGGCAGGGGCAGAATAAATCCTCCCAAAAGCCAGTGTGGTGGGTACTGCATTTATCTACCCTTATAGAAGAGAAAACTGAGGCTCGGAGAGGGGAAGTGACTTGCCCAGAGTCACACAGCCCGGAAACGGCAGCACAGGGAGTAGAGCGCAAGTCAGGCTATGCAGGAAGTGGGGAGTACATGCGACAAGGCTGCATGGCCTAGGGGTGACTCCCAGAGAGTATGTGTCACCTGCTTTGGTCACAGCCATCGATGTGATTGTGCAACCTGGAGCCCCGCTGGGAGCCTCAGCCTGCCCTCAGCCTGCCTCCCAGACCCTCCAGGGTCTACAGGTCACTGGGCAATCAAGAATCCAGGGAGCTTGTCTCACCCAACGTGTGAGTGACTGCCAGATGTGCAGTCCCCAGCTTACCCCTATCCCTGGGTTGACCTTTAACCAGATCATAGAAGCAGTTTCTCCATTTGTCAAATAATGAGTCCACTTAGGTGGTCTCCATCAGCAGTTGAGGATTCTTGGGTCCAGAGGGAGGCATGGCTCTCCAAGGTCACACAGCCAGGGAGTGACAGAGCCAGGGTGGCCCTGCCTGCTGACTACTGTCTCAGAGCTCCTTTCTCCTACCTGAATGATGCAGTGCCTGGGCCTCTTACCCTGCTCTGCTGTGTCACCAACCCCACCCAAACATACCTCCCACCATTCATATTTCCAGGCCTTTGCACATGCTGTCCCTTTCTTAGAAGTAACTTTTCCCTGTGCCATCTCCTCCACCCATAAAGGAAAAAATAAAGCATGGAAGGGGGCTCAGAAAAGGCTGCTTTGAGGGATGACATCTGAACTGAGATCTGAAGGGGGTGAAGTAGGGAGTCATGTGAATACATGGTAGAATAGGGTTCTGGGCAGAGGAAAGAGCATGTGCAAAGGCCCTGAGGTAGGAAGATCTATGGTTTATTAGAGAAACAGTAATGAGGCCATGAGGATGGAAGGGAGTAGGCGAGGGGGAACGTGAGAGGAGAAGAGGTCATCGGAGAGGTGGAGGGTTTGCTGGGGGAGGGAGATCACACAGGGGCTTGTGGCCACTGGGAGGACTTTGGCTTTTACTCTGATCAAGGTGGGAGCCCTGGGAGGATTCTGAGTAGGGGAGAAACAGGATCTGACCTAGGTTCTAGAAGTATCCCTCTGGCTGTGTGTGGAGAATAAACTGTAGGGGGCGAGGTCCCAGGTAAGTGATGCTGCTAACATGGACCAGGGGCAGGGCCAGGTGGACTCTGGTTACATTTCAAAGGTGAAGCCCACAGAGTGTGGTGAGCAATCAGATGCGGGGCAAGTGAGAACAGGGGTTGAGAAGGACACCGGGGTGAGGGAGCACCGGGAGGCTGGAGGAGCCATTAACTGAGACAGGGATGGTTTCAAGGGAAGACCAGGAGTTGGGTTGTGGCCGTGCTGGGTTTGTGGCCTCTATTTAACGCCCCATTGGCAATGGGGAAGGATGAGCTGAGACTCGAGTCTGGAGTCAGGGAGGTTTCCATGTTGGAGACATGCACCTGGAAGTCACTGGAGTTTAGATGAGGACAAAAACTGTGTCTTAGGCACCTTGTTCTCCCTCTTCCCCTCACCCAGCACCAGGCTGGCCCTAAGGAGGCCTCAGGGACAGTCCAGAGGACCCTCGAAAGAATCCATGAACATGTGTATCAAATGTCCACCATGCTCAGGACCACACCAAGTGCTTCCTCTCATCGACTCATTTCATCCTCACAGCTTCCTGAAGGGGTAGGTACCACCAGAGCTCCATTT
Source organism: Saccopteryx leptura (assembly GCF_036850995.1). NCBI lineage: Eukaryota > Metazoa > Chordata > Mammalia > Chiroptera > Emballonuridae > Saccopteryx > Saccopteryx leptura. Next base: position 201,540,549 of record NC_089507.1, read on the forward strand.
ACAGAACAGAGAAGGAAGGCATTTGCCCAGGTGTCACCCCACACTGGGGAAATAAATGATAGTGAATTGTTTGATTCAGGAAGACTGCCATAATAAAGACACAGCAGGCGAGTCCTTCAGGGAAGAGTCACCTCCATTCTCAGCAGCCCCAGACCATAATACCGGGCACTGGGCTGCGAGAAGTCAGAGGTTCCTGAGTCACGAATGCTGCCTCCTCCAGGCAGTAGGCAGGATTGCTTATTAGTAGTTCTGAGACAACCTAGAAAAGGCCCAAGGACAGCAGGAGGAAGGCTGAGAAAGGAGCTTGAGAGAAATGAGGGGCTGCAGTCAAGGAGCAGGCTGAGGCCTCAAGGCAGAGGAGAGAGACTAAGACTAAAACTCTGGGTTAGGCTTGGGAGACGGTGAGATTCCCCCCATCACTGACATGGAGCCTCTCTGACACCCTAAGTGCCTCCCACTCCATTCAGCACAGACACAATACCCGGCCAGCCACAGTCTGCACCTTGTAAAATGTCGTCTAGTCATAACCTGAAAGAAAGTTGAGGCTCACAGCAGTGGGGATTTGAGGAGTATGATGTTGGTCAAGCACGTACTGTGTGCCAGACCTCTTACCCGAGGTCTCCAGCAAGGGAAGGGCTGAGACAAGATTCAGACTCAGATCTACCTGTTTGGAAAGACCCACAAACAGAGTTCTTTCACTGTCCGACTTGCCCACTCAGCATCCATGAAGGATGGGAACGAGAGTTGGGACTATGCCTAAGGGGCACAGGAGGAGGACTAAGACCCAGACAGTGTTTATCAAGACCCAACCTCGTGAGAGACCCTGGGCGAAGACTTTAGTTTCTAATTTTGTAAAACCAGGGTGATGATCCCTCCTTCCTCCCAGTTGTGATGGCTTTAATCCAAGAATTGGCAGACTTCTTCTGTAAAGAGCCAGATAGTAGATATTTTCTGGCCCATGCAGGTTGGAGCATCGGCCTGGCACGTGGATGTCTCGGGTTCAATTCCCAGCCAGGGCACATAGGAGAAGCAACCATCTGCTTCTCCATCCCTCCCCCTCTCCCTTCTCTCTCTAGCTCTCTCTTCTCCTCCCGCAGCCATGGCTTGGTTGAAGCAAGTTGGCCCCGGGTGCTGAGGATAGTTCCATGGCCTTGCTTCAGGCGCTAAAATAGCTTGGTTACCAAGCAACAGAGCAACAGCCACAGATAGGCAGAGCATTGCCCAGTAGGGGGCTTGCCTGGTGGATACCAGTAGTGGCACATGTGGGAGTCTGTCTCTCTGCCTCCCTGCTTCTCACTTAAGAAAAATATATGTATTTTCACCTCTGGGGGTCTTATGGTCTGTCTCACAACTATCCCACACTGCAGTTGTAGGGTGAAGGCAGTTGTGATGATTTGTAAATGAATGGACATGGTTTGTGCCGGCAAAACTTTATTTACAAACACAAGCTATGGGCCAGATTCTACCAGAGGGCCATAGAGTGCCAACCCTGGGGTTAATGAATGCCAAACAAAGCACCAGGAACATAGTAGGTGCTCAATAATAATAAAGTAGTAAAATGACTCTGAGTTTCACTTTTTCAACCAGCGAAGAAGAAATAATTATAATATAGCTATTTACAGAATGCTTTCCTTGTTACATGGGGCTTCAAGGAGCCAAGCACGGCCCTCACATCTTTCTCCTTATGAAACTCTATATAAGATAGGGCTGTCAATGGTCCCATTTTACAGGAACTGAGGCTAAGTGCTCAAGTGCTGGCATGTGAAAAGGCTGAAGTTGGAATCCAGGTCTTCTGAAGCCAGGCCTGGGGCTCTCTAAACTTCCCAGGGTCCCAAAGTTGTCCATGAAGTGTGGACACGGAGACTGGGACCCTGGTGCCCACACTGGGGCCTGCCTGCAGGGTCTGGCTCCAGATTGAATTCAGTCCCAGAGGTCAATCCTCTCTTTTCTTGGCCTGAGCTCCAGCCCCCAAGCCAGGGGTCTGCTGCCTGCACCCTGTCTTGCACAGCGAGTGAAAAACACAGGGAGGGGGAGAGACACTGAGAGAGAGAGAGAGAGAGAGAGAGAGAGAGAGAGAGAGAGGACAATAGGGACAGAGGAACCCAGCAAGACAAAGAGAGATGGAACTCAAGAGGAGTGGCCCATGACCCACCTTCTCTCCCTCCCCAGGACCTCCTCACCGGCCTCACCACCCCCCCCATGGGCCAGGCCTGGAGCCCTGGCTCAGGTGCTGACTGCTGTGACATTAGACAGGGGACTCTCCCTCTCTGAGCCTCATTCTCCCCGTCTGTGACACGACGGTGATGCTCGCTCAGACAGCCTCGTCGGCTACTGGATGAGACAGAGCAGGGGGCTGTGGTACCAACAGGCACCCGAGAACCCTTGGTGCTCCCCTCCCTGTGCCGGAGCTTTCCGGGTTCAGGGCCTGTTTCCTCAAGGGGTCCTTATTCACTGATTCATTTTGTCAACAAATATCATATATATGGAGCACCTAGTGTGCGCCAGATGCTGCGCTGGGCACCAGGGACAGAGCAGTGAACAAGGCAGACGGAAGTCCGGCCTCGGTGGAGCCGATGTTCTAGAAGGGAGATAGACAAGCGAGCCCCAGGCAGACTCACACACAGGCGCCCAGTGGCGGGAAACGCGATGGGGCCCCGAGGGCAGGGCACTTTCCGTTCTATCACACCCAATCGCCTCTTTTTGTCCGCCTTTCTCAGAGAGATGAGGTAACTTGCCCAAGGCCACACCGCTGTAACAGGACGGAGCCAAAATTTAAATGAGTCCTGAAGTCCTGGGGACAAACAGAGGGTAGAATCCAGAATAAAATGACTACCCCTGCGAGATACAGGGGCAGAGGCCTGAATGGGGACAGGCAGAGAATAAGACTTGTTCCACAGGCCTCAGCAGCCAACAGGTTAAGGACTAAGGATCTGGGTCCTTGGGTCCATGGCGGGCCCCCACCACCACAAGGCCTCAGATAGGGTGACGGCCACACCCAGGCTCAGCCTCTGGCCCACGCTGCCTGCTGGGAACACACAGTTCTCGGGACTTGGAGGCTCAAAATAGAAAGCTCGAGACCTGGGTTGGAGCCTGGAATGCCCAGGCAGGCCGGCCGGACTCCTGGACCAGCCCGAGTGCTGCCCGACTCTGGGGCTGGTGGGGCGGCGGAATCCACAGGGCCTTGGTCCCACAATCTGTTATTCTCCGGAAGCAATTTCTAAAATGGCAGCCAGAATCTGTTGAACCCAGACTCTTGTCCTGGCTCAGTTCTCAGACTAGCTGTGTGGCCTTGGGCTGGTCATCTACCCAAAGGGACTTCAGTGTCTTTATCTGTCAACAACTCCTAGAGTTCTTCATTCAGTCGGTCAACAAACGTTTGTTGAGCACCTATTACGTTCTGAACTCTGTGCTGGATGCGGGGAATACAGAGAACAGAACAGACGAAGATCCCAGCCCTTGTACATAAGTAACACCTACAGTGTATCAGGTGCTGAGTGCCCCAGGGGAGCACGGAGCAGGGGAGTGGAGGTGAGGGCTCACAGAGGCTTCACATGCAGGTGACACCTAAGGAAGGGAAGGAGGGGACCCTGTGGACACCTGAGGGAAGAGTGTGCCAGGCAGTAGGAACAGCCAGTGCAAACGCCCTGAGGCAGATGACCACAGGCTGTTTTAGAGACGCAGAGGAGGCCAGCGTGGCTGGGAGAGTGAGAGGGGGTGGGGGTGAAAGGAGGTCAGAGGACACAGTGCCCGAGGAGCCAAGGGAAGAACTGGAGGACTGAGTCTCAGAACACTGGGCACCCAGTTCAGCAAGAGCGTGACCTGGGCTGATCCACGGTTTCCAAGGACCCCTGGCTGAGTGTGCCGAGGATCCAGCTCAGCAAGAGCGTGACCTGGGCTGATCCACGGTTTCCGAGGACCCCTGGCTGAGTGTGCCGAGGAGACGCGGGAGGGCCTGGGGGGAGGCTTCTGCGCCAGTGTGGACAAGCAGTGCTGATGGCAGTGGAGGCCCCTCTAGGTCTCAGGGGGCCCAGCAGGAAGTTGGTGGCCAGGCAGCCCAGCCTGGGAGGCTGACTGGTTTGTCCAGCCTGAAGCCTGTGACCCCCACCCCCACCCTATGCAGGCCTGTGGCAGCCCCGGGGCTGGGAAACGTGCCTGGAATGTCAGCCATGGGGCCCACTGGACACTGTCCGTGGGACCTTCGAGGGGCTGGGCGAGCACCCTGGCCGCAGCCTGCCCACACATGCAATTTCTCTGGCCCACTGACCAGGGTAAGTGATAATTACAGGCCCTGAAGCAGAGGGGGAGGGGACCACAAGCCGGAGCCTCCCCCACAGCCAACCCCACTCCCATTTACTCAGCACCTATTATGTGCCCAGCCCTCACCACATACCATCCTGTCCCGTTGGCACCTCACCCTGCACCGCTGGGACTTCCACGTGACCCACCCTTAGATGAGGAAGCTGGCTTGCCTACAGTCCCCCAGCACAAGGCAGGACATGCACGAGTGGAGCCTCGCACCTGGGACCCCAAGCCTGGCACGCCTTCTCTGTGGCTGCGCTGGCAACAAGCTGCCTCCGAGACCAGGGTGTCAGGGGAAAGAGCACTGGACTGCGAGTCCCCTGGGGCCTCTCTGGGTCTCAGCCTCTCACCTGCCGAAGAAGTATTCATCCATTCAGCCATTCATTCATTCACTCACAGGTGTGTACTGAGCACCACTCTGTATGGCACTGCGCTGGGCGCTGGGTGAACAGCTGGGAACTCTACTCTGGTCCCAGTCACCTCACACTCTCCTATCTTACCATCACTTGGCTTGCCAGTTCTACGTTCCCATTTCACAGATGGAGCCGCTGAGGGTCCGAGTAAGGAGGCCGGCCCCAAGGTCACAGGCAAGGTCAGTGGCAATGTCAGGATTCAGACTCAAGTATCTCTGATTCCAAAGCTCTGACCTCTGAGTGGCACAGCTGCTGGCTTAGGTGGGTGAGGCAAACCTGAGACATGGATCTGGGGGAGGCGATCCTAGAAGCACCAGGAGGAAGTGAGGAAGTGAGACAAGGAAGGGGGCGAGCAGGTGTCACCTCTGTCGGCTCAGCCCCCAGGACCTCTGGGAGAGGGAGCAGCACAGGCCTCAGCACTGCCCCGAGACAAGGAAGCCAGGGTATTACACACCAGTTCCCGTCTCTGCTGGCAAAGGCCTCTCACTTCTGCCCTGTACTCCTGTTGCCAGAGGAAGCCCTTGGGCAGTGACCACAAGTGTGACCTCCCAGGTGGGCACTGACAGCGCCTGGCACCACATCCACCCCAGACATGCCCTCTGTTCCTCTCTCTTCCCCACCCTGCCTACCCTGGCCCTGCCCCAGACCTTCTGACCCAAAAATATAAGCCTGAGAAACCAGAGCTGGTGCAGATGGGAAACTAAGGCCCCGAGGGGCCACCCACATGCCGTGGGCCGCCCAGCTGGACAGTGCCTTTTCCCACGGGGCCTCCCTTTTCCAGAATGGTGCTGACCCCGGGACACACACAATGACCTTCAGTGGGACGCAGCTGAGCTGCGTAATCTTGGGCGAGTTCTTCGACCTCTCAGAGCCTCAGTTTCTTCATCTGAAGAAAGGGATCATTAAAAAAATTATATATTAAAAAATACTTTTAATGTTGTACCCCACTTTTGTAGGTATTCAATGGGACACTAGATATAAAAGGTTTAGAATAGTACAGGGCACATAGTAGGTGCTTAGATATAAGAGTTTAAAAGAAATAGTGCCTGGCACATAGAAGTCACTCAATAAACAGGAGTTATTATTATTATTATAGCTGTCATTGTGTAGGAACCTCTCCATAATGCCAGAGCCCAGGCCTGCTCTTTTGGGACAAGATGTTGGCAAGGTGCCTCCCCAGTGTCTCAGGTCCCCAGCTTCTTGCTCAAGGCTGCATGAACTTTGGGGAAACGGAGGAAGAGGAAGGGGCGGGGGCCTAGGCCAGGCCTGCTAGCGGTAACTGCGGGCAATGACCAGGCCCAAGAGGCCCCTGTTCACCGTGCACCCATCCACCCATCCGCCAGAGCAGCTTGTCCATTCCATGCAGGGGACGCCTTGTCTTGCACAAGACAGGAAGGGGGAGGCCTGGGGTGGCGGCGGATGACGCCAGGACCCCGTGTCCACCCGGCTACAGACAGAACGGGCGAGGGAGGCCCCAGCCAGGCTTCCTGTGTACTGAGTGACAGGCCAGAAAGGAGAAGTGGGGTCTAGGGTCACAGTGAGATCTGGGCAGCACCTCCCCCTCCTCAGCCCAAGTTTTCCACCTGCCCTTTCTGATTCAGGGGTCCTGAGTTCAAATCCCTGCTCTACCATCCCCTAGCTGGGTGACTCTGGCCTCAGCACAGCTCTCCGTTTCCAGGGCTGCTGGGCTGCTGGGGTGCAGGGGGAGCCTCTTCTGCAAGCCTCCCAACCCTGTTGGGGCATTGTCGTCATCATCCCCATTTCACAGACGAGGAAATTAAGGTCAAGGGTGTTTCCAACCAGCATCTGCTATGCTTGAAGATTTAGAAGCAAAACGGGCAAGCCTGAGGATCTACTGCAGGGGTCCCCAAACTACGGCCCGTGGGCCGCATGCGGCCCCCTGAGGCCATTTATCCAGCCCCCGCCACACTTCCGGAAGGGGCACCTCTTTCATTGGTGGTCAGTGAGAGGAGCATAGTTCCCATTGAAATACTGGTCAGTTTGTTGATTTAAATTTACTTGTTCTTTATTTTAAATATTGTATTTGTTCCCATTTTGTTTTTTTACTTTAAAATAAGATATGTGCAGTGTGCATAGGGATTTGTTCATAGTTTTTTTTATAGTCTGGCCCTCCAACGGTCTGAGGAACAGTGAACTGGCCCCCTGTGTAAAAAGTTTGGGGACCCCTGATCTACTGTATGGTAGGGACACAGAGATGAGGCCACATGACCCTTACCTGCAACCCTGGGCCCATAGCAGGCATACAAATCAATGACGAGTCTCCCTTCTGGGAGCCCTCAGAAGCCTGCTCAACAAGGCTCTCGGCCATTGCCAGTCCAAGCACCTGAGGCCGAGCAAGTAACGAGAGTATGGCTGCCCGCGCCATCCCAGCAATAGGCTGGATCAAAGGAAAACTCTCCCAAGAAAGAGGCTGCCCTCTGCTAAGCTATCTTTGGGTACTTCTCTATAATCAGGGACCCCGGAACAGAGCTACCCCTGCCTGCTTGGACCCCAGGGCGCTCCCTGGGAGACACACCTGATCTGAGGAAGGAGAGGAAGGATCTATCTGCCCAGTGGGGTTGCAGAGTCAGAAAGGCTGGAGGACGGGGCACTAGAACAGCAGCAGTTTAGGGGGAGCACAGGCAAAGCCTCAGCTGGGGGGAGACAGTGACAGGGCAACTGGGGCTGGGCCTGCTCTTGGAGAGAAGCGGGGGGTCCATGGCAGGGCGGGAGGGGGCCAGGAGGAGGAACGGCCAGATGGCCAGAACGCTGTGGGCTCCGGCAGCAGTGCCAGGGAAAGTCCAGTGACCCGGAGCCCACGGCAGCTTCTATAAAAGGAAAAAGGAAACCAAGGCAGAGCCCTGGGCCTCCCACCAGCCCTGGCCATCACCCGGGCCCAGCCCATGTCATCGCTCCCCTGGACATCTACAGTTGTTTCCAGCCTGGTTTCCTGCCCACCCTCGTCCCTGACACACCTTACCACGGGCAGCTGGAAGATCAAAACTGTAACCCCAACCAAGCCACTCCACTTCTTCAGCCCTCCAGTGACTGCCCATCCCATTGAGGACAAAATCCGGAAGCCTAAGCCTGGCCTCTAGCCCTGGACACCTTCCCCGGTCCCTCCGACACCACCTCCTGGGTCTAACCCCATCACTCAGGGCTGCCCAAGAGCACCAGCTTCTTTCTGTTCCTTAACTAAGTCAACCTGATTCCCACCTCCAGGCCTTTGCCCATGCTGTTCCCTCTACCTGTAACACTGTTCCCTGTATTTTCCATTCAGAGCTGCATCTTTTTAGTCGGGTCTCAATAAATGCCAACTCCCCCCAGAGCTCCCTGTGCCCCCGACCACCCAGATGCCTCCTGTGGCCCTCCCCCACACCCCTCTGGTATGTCTCTGTAGCATGTATCTGTGTCTGGAAGTATCAACTTATCTGTTTACTTGTTTGTCCATCTCCCTCACCAGAACTTCAGCTCCATGAGGACAAGTGCTATGTCCACCCTGGTCACTGCTATGTTCCCAGCACTTGGCACACAGTAGGCACTCAACAAATATTTGTTGAAAGAGACTGAGAGGAAACAGCATAAATCACCTAGGGAGTTCTCACTGGGATGTCCTGAGTTCCCCTTCACTATCCCAGCCTGGAATGACGGCTTTGTCTCCCTCATGGACCGGCCCCCGGCTGGTGTGCACTGCTAGAGAGAATTCTGATTTCAGCAGGAAAGATGACTGATGACTGACTCCCCACATACCAAGCATCCTGGTGGGGCATCTGTAGGCATCTGTGTCTGGTTTGTTCGTGGTTGTCTCCACAACACAGACTAATTCCTAGAACACGGTAGGTACTCAACAAATATTTGTTGAATGTCAGATGCATGGGGTTGTTATCTAACTGGCTACTCCTATCAGGAAGAAAAACAGCTTTAGCTCATTCAGCCAACAACCATCAATCAGCCAGCCATTCAGTGAGGCCCCACTGTGTGCTAGTCCTGAGAACAGTCTGCGGGAGCTTTTGATCCTCTATTTACAGAGGAGAAAGCCACAGTGATGGGACTTGATCGAGGCCACTCAGCTGGGTTCGGCTAACCCCGGAGTTCTCTAAGAACCCCGTCTTACATCCTGGGGGAGACAGTGAGGTCTCCCCAGGCTCCTGCCCTCCCCCGGGCATCCCTAGCACCCTTCCTAGGGTACAAGGGATGAGGACAGGCAGCCTTTGCTTCCCTTTCGGGACATGTCACAGGGCTGTGGTTAAACGGAAGCAGGGTCCCTGCCCATCCCGGGTGCGGGCCCCCAAGGGCTCCACCCTCCCCATTCCCAGCTCAGACTCTTCCCAGCTGACCACGGGGCGTCAGTTCCTCATTCTGCTTTTCTCTAGGCAGGAGGAAGTGGGCAGGGCCATGGGAAGATCCAGAGACTCAGTTTCCTGATCTGACAAGGCTCGACCCCTGGCACCTTCATGAAAGATGCCAAGCCAGGGCATGACAGGTAGTCAGGTGGGAAGGCAGAAGTGGACAGAGGTGCTTTGTGACCCCATCTCCCTGCTCAGACCCTCCCACGCTCGCCATTGGCCTCAGCATTAGACTGGGCTGCTCCCAAGGGAGCTTGTCCAGCCCAGCCCTCAGCTTTCTTTGCTCCTCACTCACCCCTCACCTCACAGCTCCAACTACACAGTCTTTTAGACTCACCTATTCACTCTGCTCTGCCCCACCACATGGCCTTTGCACATGCTGTGCCCACCTGCTGGAACATTTGTTCCTCCCTTTCTTATCTGCTTTGTCTCTGCTTGCCCTTCGGTTCTCAATTCAGCTTCTTCCAGGAAGCCTTCTTAACCACCCCCTCCATGTAAGCCTCCCTCCTGCCCCATTGTAGGAACCCCCCTGGATTCCTCGGTCACAAACTGACATTTCTGAGGCTGATTAGGGTAATGTCTGTCTTGTCTACTAAGCTCCTTGTGGGCAGTGATCATTGTCTCTCCAAAGGTTGGCACCAAGTAGATGCTTCATTAATATTTGTTGAATGAATGAATGAATGAAAAATGCAGAATGCACGGAACAACAGGCAAGTCACACCCTCCAGACACCCTCTCCCACACCCAGCTCTGGCCTTGGGTCATCTCCCACCTCTGCCCTGCCCAGACCCCCTCCTCCAGGATGGCTGCTTCAGCCACCCCACTCCTGGTCCCCAAAACATTACCTCCCCCTCGCGTCTCAGAGCCTTCCTTTCCTGAATGGAAACCAAAGGGACAGACCTCAGTTGTGGGCTTTCAGACTGGGTTCCCCTGAGCCTGATACTCTAAGGATGGGGTCACCCTAGAGAAGAGGTGAAGAAGTCGAGGCCAGGAAGCCCCCATTCCCATCATCAACCAGCACAGCCCTCCCCACTTATCTATGTTATATTCGGGGCTGTCACAACTCAGGCACCTTGATAGGAATTCAACTATGCACGCTCAGCAAAGCAATAAAAAGACGACCTCAAACAGAGAAGAGCCAGTCGCCTGGTGGATGTGCCAGGAGGGGGAGATGTGGGTTCACCGTTCCCCCATAGTCAGCATCCACTCGAACGCAGCCCTGTCCCCACACCGTGCCCCCCCCCCTCAACGCACGCCAGGCTCCCCCTGGGTGGGACCCAACGCTGGGGGAATTGGCGGGCTGAATTTATGGAGACCGAACATCCGCCTCGGCTGGGGAGGCTGCGTCCTTCCTGTGGAAACCCCAAAGGGGAACTTGACCGTGGTTGATTTCCACCTTACAGTTCAGCTTTTGAGCTTGCGCCGGGTGATGTGGGCCGCCGCACTGGGTCTTCTGTTGAACAATGGATACCACAGCTCAGAAAAGAGAAAACAAACAGAAACCATCGGACAAGATGTTCCCGAAGGGAACGCTGGGGGTGGACTGAAAATTCCCAGCTTCCATTCCTCGCCCAGTGTCACCTCCCAGACTCTGGTGATGGAGGTGCGGGCTCTGGGCAGGTGGAGGCTCAGGGACCCCCTCCCGCTGCCAGGACCCTCCTCCTGCCTCTACTCTGAGGTCCAAGCAGGGTCCCTAGAATGGGAGGGGCCCATCAGCCCGCATTTGGGGGTTATGCCCCCACAAGCTGCATCACAGGGAGGAGCTGCCAAGACTGTGGCCAACCGCAGTGTTTTGTGTGCCTACTGTGTGCTGGACCAGATGCAGTCCGCTCGCTGGAGGCCGCTCCAGGTGGGGTCAGGGTGGGCAGGAGACACTGAACAAATGGACTATTAGAGAGGATGACACGTGCTCAGCAGAGCAATGGTTCAGGGTCGGGATAGAGAAAGCTGGAGGGGCTGCTGGAGGGGGCGGACTGGGAAGCCTCTCTGAGGAGCATGGGCCTGTGTGAGGAGAGGAGCCAATCACAGAACAATCCAGAACAGTGTTCCAGGCAGAGGGACAACAGGGCAAAGGGCAGGGAGATGGGGGTGGGGGTGGGGGGGAGCTTGGTGCTTTGTTTAAGGAGGAGTGAGAGTCAAGCTGGCCAAAGAGGAGGTAGGAAAGGAGGGGCGGAGGGGAGGTAGGCCGTCCAGGGGCCAATCCTGCGGGGCCTGTGGGGCTGGGAGGACCAGCTTTTCTAGGAGGGAGGTGGGAGCCACGGGAGGGCTTTGAGCACGGCAGTGGCAGGAACTGACTGGGGTTCTAACAGGATCCCTCCAGCCAGGGTGGAAGTGGGGGGCGGGGAGTAAAGGGGAGGGACCAGGTGGTGGCAGAGGAGTGGGGGACAGGTCGGATTCAGGACAGTCAGAAGGCAGGGCGAGAGCAGAGGATCTGCTGATGGACTGGATACCGGGTTAGAGACAGCAGAGTAGAGAACAACTCTGGGGACTGAGGCCTGATCCCCTGGGTGAAGGGCAGCGCCGTGTTCTGAGCAGATGGACATGGTGGAGGGGTGGGTAGTGGCATTAAGTGACACCCATGTCTCTGATTTTGGCAACTGAGCAAGAGAGTGACCTGGGAGGAGGAAGAGGCTGCACTGAGACAGCCGCATGACCTGTGGGACACCAAAGGACACTGACAGGGGCTGTGCAGCCCTCACGCCTTTGCTAGGGACCCCCTGGGGCTGGCTCACTGGGGGTGAGGTCAGGTGAGGCATCTGTGAGGCCTGAGGAGGAACAGGCAGGGATGAAGAAGGAGCACCAGCGAGCTGGCAGCTGGAGGCTTGGGAGAAGGAGGCGGCAGTGGCTCCTGAACACGACCAAGAGGACGAGCCCGAGGAGGCCCAGGAAATCCAGGCCCATCTGTGCAGCCCAGAGGTGGGGTGTTAATGAGACTGGAACCAGCGGCAGCCGGCTGTGTCCCCATCAACCCCAGAGCCACATTTCTCAGGGGGCAGCCAGAGAAACTGAGTCCTGACGGGTCTAAGTCAGCCATGAGAATTCCTCTCTGGTTTAAAGGTGGACCTATGACTCTCCCATGGTCACACGGGACACCAGGGGAAGTCTACTGGGACATTTGGGAAATATTTTCCTGCCTGATAAGAGAGTGAGAGCTGGATGAGAGAGGTCCCTCTTCTGCCCACCCCCTGCCCTTCCTGGTTAGGATGTGGTCATGTGCGACACGACGTCTGGTGCCAAAGCAGCCACTGGGGCCCGTGAGGAAAGGAAATATGAACCCAGAAAACCAACCCTGGAACAGCCCAACATCTGAACTTCTTGTTCTATGACTTAATTAAATGTCTTGACTGTTTCAGGCACGGAAGACGGCCTTCCTGGGACAAGAGGAAACTAGGAATAAACCCTGAGACAGGAGAGAAAGTAGATAAGGGAGGGATGAGAAGGTTGAAAGGGGGTCTCAGAGAATTTCAGTGGAGACAGCCAACTCCTGGGAGAAAAAAGCATCACTTTGCACACTGACCGCCTCCCCTAGCAGTCTAAGACGCCATGGATCAACACACCTAGCGCTACAGATGAGAATGAGGCCCAGGGAAGTCAGCTGCTGCCCAAGCCCACAGAGCGGAGCAGAGAGCGACTGGATGGTCATCTCCCACACCTGTCCTCGGCCTCCACTTCATCTGCCAGTAGAAATATGAACAGCGGGCATCGGGAGTGTCAAGGACCCGTGAGCATTCAGCAAACTGGCTGAGAGGTCGTGAACACTCAAAACCACCCAGGCAGGCTCCCCAGTGTGAGTTATTTCTGCAAACAGTAGGTGCTCCATGAAAGGTGCTCTCAGTCATTGGACTCCGACTCTATACCAGGCACATTTCCAATCCTGGGCATCCAGTCACTTGTGTAATTCCCATGACAACCCAGGAGGCTTGCTCCCCAACTGCTGGCTACCCTGGCCCCAAATTCAATGAATGGTCACCCTCAGTGAGCACTAATTTGCCACCATATCCCCACTCTGACCCCTCTGAATTCCCTCCACCTCTCCTTGCATGTCTCCTGGACAGGAAGCTGACTTTCTGAGGGTCACACTTTCCAAAGTTCTTTGTCTCTATGTGGCCCTAGCCAGGTGCCAAGGACCTCTCTGGGCCTCACTTTGCACATCTGTAAAAGGGCATTAATTATAGTCCCCCCTCCTAGGCTGCTTGTGAGCACCCAGGAGGGCCCCTGATGCAGTGCCCAGCGAGGTCGTGCTTGATCAGCATGAAATCTGGTTACTAGCCATTATCTCTGCAAGGGGCTGGCCCTGCCTCCGGCTGGAGCCCTCAGTCTGTCAGGTTTAGAGTTGAGGTGCCTGGAGTGTCTTCAGGTCCGGACCTGGGAACTGGAAGAGGGAGAGGGAGCACTGAACCTCCTCCCAGGCCCACCTGCCACCGCGCCTGTGGCCCCGGGATCTAGCTCGTACCCCAGCCAGGCTCACTACCGCCTCTGAGAACCAATTGTTCCTATTTGGTTTCATACCAGGGTCCTGGCCCTGTCCAGGCTCCCACTGCCCTCCAAGACCCCCCAAAACCTCCAGGGCTCAGGCCTCCCTACGGGCCCCTAAAGTGGGTGCCAGATGTGGCAACAACCCAGCAGCGGGAGCCTGAGTTCAAATCCCAGCTCTACCATTTGCCAGATGTGTGACCTTAGGCGCTTCTCCTCTCTGACCCTCCGTCTCCTCATTTGTTAAATGGGGTGAAAGGACCTCACAGAGCTGCAGTGAGGATCCTGTGAGTTTGGGGATGGCAGAGTGCCCAGCATGCAGTAAGCTTTAGGGAACATTAGTCCCACTTCCTCTGTTCCCCCAAGCCTGAAGGACAGAGCCAGGAAGAGCACATGCAGAGGTGGGGAAGGGGCAGCTGGCCCTGAAGTCAGGGGGGCGGGGGGGGGGGTGAGCAAAGCACTGGATGAAGAGTCCAAGGCCAGTTCCTGGCTCGGCCTCTCCTGTGTGACCTCAGGCAGGCTGTGAACATCTCTGGGCCCCAACTGGGGGAAAGAAGAGGCTAGGATCCTCCTCTCTCACCAGGAAGCAAAGGGGAGGGATGGGGCCAAGTTTTCTTTTCATTTTTTTATTTTCAGCACAAAGGGCTTGAATGAAAACCAGCTGCAGAGACAGAGAATCCTATTGTGAAGGCGCCAGAGACTCCCGGGCAAGCGGAAGAGGCAGCGTCTGGGGTGTCTGGGCTGGGTAAACAGAGGCCAGGGGACTGTCCAGGGACACTGACGGGAGGGTAAGCTGGGGGGGGGGGATCTCAAATCTATTCCTCGGGGTTCTAGCTGAAGAGGCCAGAACCTCCCTCGGGCATCTCCTGCTCAGCCTTGGTCTCTGTCCATAGGTAGTCCATTTTACCTCTTAGAGTCTGTTTCCTCATCTGCAAAATGGGTACAATAGCAGCACTTTCCTTCTAGGTAGGAGTAGGTGTGTTGTTGTAGTCTTGGGACCTCTGAAGCCGCCCACACACACCTACTTCTCACCACCCTGAGAAAAAGGTGGTGGTGGGGGGAGGGCGTCCATGGTACAAACTCCTTGAAGGCAGAGGCAGAGCCTGGCCCTTATTCATTCTAGTAAAAGGAAGAGGGGCGTGAACATTTTCTGAGTCCTCACTGTGCGCCCACTTACTTGATCCCACGACAATTCAGTGAGGTCAGCACTGGCGTTATCCCCGCTTTCCGGAGGAGAGAACTGCTGGGAGGAAGTGAGGAGGCCTGTGGGATTCTAGGCCCTGTGCCACCTCACCCCTGCTGAGGGACTGAAGGGAGCGGCCTCAGGGTCCCCAAAGTGCTTCTGAGCCTCAGTGCACCCATCTATGAGCCGGGGAGGACACAGACCTGCCTCTCCGGGCTGCAGGGAGGAGGACAACACAGACAGACTCGCTCGCCTGACGCCGGGCCTGCTGGAAGCCCTCCTGCAGGCTGGCTGTCACTATTACTCTGACTATTGTTAGGTCACAGTGACACGCCCATCAGACCTGTGAACCCCTGTACCTGCAGTACTTCCTGTAATGAAACCCGCCTGCCAAGTCCTCAGCAAGGGGCCTGATCGCTTGTTTAGTTATAATCTTTGGGGAAAGAAGGACACCCCCCTGAGCTGAACTGCTGGCAGAACCACCAGGGTAGCTGCAGCCTGTGGGGGGTAACCTGACGCCCCTCCACCAGCCCAGCCCCCAGGTCTTTGTCTGAGTCCTGACCAGATTACTCTCCTATTTTTCCAACTTCAAACGAGGGCTGGCATGAACTCAATGCTATGCATTGTCCTGGGACCAGGCCGCCCCCCCAGGACCCCCAGGGCTGGCTTCATCCTTCCTCCAACTGGGGAGCCAGCCCACAGGCGGCAACTCAGGGGAAATCATAACCCCAGCAGGGCAGCCTCCTCTACACTGGGTCCCACACTTCTCGCAGGTCATCTCATTGAACCTTTACAACTTCACTGCATGGAAGGGCTCGTGCTGTGCCCATGTTCAAGATGGAGAGACTGAGGCCTCGGGAGTCAAATCATCACCCAAGTTGATATAGATGGAATTGACAGAGCCCAGATCAGACGGAATCGGGACCCGAGAAGGGGCTCTCAGCTGGAGGCAGGCATCAAGGGCCTTTTGGGGAGGTTACGTCCCATCAGCAAGAGGCTCCTCCTGGGAACTCCACGGAGTAGAGATGGAGGAAATCTGAACCACGGGGCAGAGGGCATCGAGGCTAAGAGCTCGGATCTCTCCCACAACTGCTCCAGGTTCAAGTCCAGCTCTGGCTCCCATTTTTGCACAAAGCCCTGCTCCTCTCTGGGCCTTGCTTTCCTGAACTATAAAACTAGGTGGAAAGAGGATTCAGGCCATCAGTTGTGTGAAATATTTAGCAGGTAGTAAGTGCTCGATAAATAGGTGCTTAAAAACCAGAGCCTGAAAATGGCAAAGCTTACAGGCAGCCACATCACAAGCGTGTGCATGTGCGCGTGCGCGCATACACACACACACACACACACACACACACAACCTGCCATGCCACCCATGGCCCAGGGACAAGAA
This sequence comes from Saccopteryx leptura, assembly GCF_036850995.1. Lineage (NCBI taxonomy): Eukaryota > Metazoa > Chordata > Mammalia > Chiroptera > Emballonuridae > Saccopteryx > Saccopteryx leptura. Next base: position 201,556,653 of record NC_089507.1, read on the forward strand.
CTGAAAATAGAGGAACACCAGGGGACTATCACAGATGCTGCCCCACCACCCCTGGCAGGTGTAAATGGGTGGCATGCTCTCTTTTGCTCCCTCTAAATCTCTACCTTCCCTGCCCTACTCTGTGCCTGCGAAGCTTACCTGTATGGAGGCCACCAGCCCTGTTTTCAGCTTCCCAAGAGGTTCCCAGAAGGAGGGGCAGCTGTGTCCCTCAGGCTGGAGCAGTCCTTTCGCAGTTCTTAGCTCCGGCCAGGGGCCTCTCTAAGCACTCCATCCCTGCAAACATCAGCCCCCGACTGATGCCAGCCCACTCGGCACCTTCCTCACTGGTACCCTTAGCCCTGCCCACACCTTTAAGAGTCCCTTTGTTAAACTCTCCCCTAGGTCCCCACGGTACCTTCTTTGAGAGAGGTCTATTTCCTGCCAGACCTTGAGGGCTATGGATCTGAATTAAATATGGCAAAATGTTCAGAATTGACAAAGCCAGCGATGGGGACCTGAGGCTCATTAGACCATCTCTTATGACGTTCTGAGTGGTTGAAGTATTTCCTAAGGGAAGAAGAAGACTGAGTGGTTGAAGTATTTCCTAAGGGAAGAAGAAGACGGCAGCAGAGAACAAGCACGTTCAGCAGCCAGGAGCTCCTGGGCCCACTGGGCATCCTGGATGAGGCCCCTGAGGTCAGCGCAAGTCACAGGGTCCATCCCCCAGCCTTCGGCCATACTTGCCCACCTCTCCCTCTTCCAGGGCCCCCTCCCACCTCCCTGCAGGAAGTGAGAGCCGCATGGCGGGGGTGGGGGGGGAGTAATTTCAGAGGGGCCCAAGGGACCTCACATGGGGGTCACTCTGGAGAACTCTCACTCCTAGGTGCTCCCTCTTCTCTCCAACCTCAGTTTTTCCATCTGACCTGTCCAGCCCTTCCTGCAGAGAATGGTTTTCGGGGTTTGGTTTTGTTTGGGGTGTTTTTGGTTTGGTTTGGTTTTTTACATCTACATACACAGCCACTCAATCTGTAACCCGTCACACATGTAAATGAAATAATTTGTGTCCACTGCTTTGATTCGGCGCCTCGCCTTCTTTTCTCACGTTTCCTTTTCTGTAGAAGTCTTCTCAGTCCTTGTTAACAGTTGAGAATGGGCTCTTACATATTTTCCTATACATGAAAATCCTATACAGACTCTGCCTGGATGAGGGGTTTCTTTATCCGTCATTTCTTTCTCTTTTTTTTCTAAGTGTGGAGGCAGAGAGACAGACTCTCGCATACGCCCCGACCAACCAACTGGGGATCCACCCGGCAAGCCCCCTATGGGGTGATGCTCTGCTCATCTGGAGGGGTTGCTCTGTTGCTCAGCAACCAAGCTATTTCAGCGCCTGAGGCGAGGCCATGGAACCATCCTCAGCACCTGAGACCAACTTGTTCCAACTGAGCCATGGCTGCGGGAGGAAAAAAGAGAAAGAGAGAGAGAAGGGAGAAGTGGAGGAGTGGAGAAGCAGATGGCCACTTCTCCTGTGTGCCCTGACCAGGAATTAAACCTGGGACTTCCACACGCTGACCGGCCAGATGCTCTACCACTGAGCCAACCGTCCAGAGCCTGTCATTTCTTTTACAAGTCAGGATCACATTGTACACCCTTTGCAGCATCTTGCTTCTCTCATTCAAGAATAAACACACAAAACAAGAACTTGTGCTCGAGTATTCACAGCAGCATTATTCACACATGCCAAAAGGTAAAAACAACCTCAATTTCCATCAACAGATGAATGGATAAACATAGTGTGGTCTATTCACACAATAGGACATTATCTGGCCGTAAAAAGGAATGAGGTGCTGACACATGCTACAACCTGGATGAACTTTGAAAATATTATACTAATTGAAAGAAACTCAACACAAAAGGTCATGTGTTATAGGATCCCATTTATATGAAATGTCTAGAATAGATAAACCCATCAAGGCAGAAAGCAGATTAGTGGTTGCCAGGGGCTAAGGGGAGGCAGGGATGAGGAGTGACTTGTTTAATGGGTACAGTTTCTCCTCTGAGGGTGATGAAAATGTTTTGGAACTCCATAAAGGTGATGGCCGCACAACACAGAGACTGTAATAAATGCCATTGACTCGTACACTTTAAAATGGTTCGTTAATTATGATTAATTAAAATGACTACTTTTATGTTTGAGAATTTCATCCCAATTTTTTAAAGCTATAAAGAATATGAATGACTGTGCCTCCTCCCGTTTGAAACAAAGGTAGAATACAAATACACTATGTTCTACCTTGGAATTTTTTCAATTAAAAATATATCCCAGAGGGGAGAAAAACTGGTGTAATTAAGGATGTTTAAAAATAAAACAAAAACAGATTGACCACACAGGCACCTGGGAAAACTGTGAACCATTCTTTTTAACAGCTGCATAATAGTACATGGTATGGACAGACCAGAATGAGTCACTCATTTACCCAAAATGATGAATGATGAGTTTTCTTTTTGGTTGGTTTTTGTTTGTTTTTTTTTTTCCTTTTCTTTTGGTTTCTAGACATATCTAGGTACTTTACACACAGGATTTTTTTTTTCACCCTTACTTCAATCCTAGTTTTCTCCCATTTTTCAGATGAGAAAAACTGAGGTCCGGAGAGGAGAAAGCCAGGAAGTAGCTGAACCAGCACTCCAAGCCAGGCCTGTCTGACGACAGCAAAGCCACACAGCTCTGGGCCCACTCCTTGCTGGGGATATAGCAGGGAACAATACTGACCATGCTACCTGCCCGGGGCGAGCTGGCATTCTACTGGGGGAGTCAGAGCAGAAACAAGATAAATCAGTAATCTACGTGGCCTATTCCCAGGTGTCAAGATTACAGGCAGAAATAAAAGAGGGAAGGGGGAGAAAAGGAGGTTAGGAGGTCAAGTTTTAAATAGGACAGACAGGAAATGCCTCGCTGGGAAGGTGACATGTGGGCATGGAGGTGAGAGAGGAAGCTCTGTGGCTTTCATCCATCTGAGGGAACAGTGTTCAGAACAGAGGGAATAGCAAGCACGAAACCTGGAGGCAGGGAGCTACAGATTGCTGGGTATCGCTGGGGCAGGAAGGGAAAGAAGCAAGGTCAGGCCATAGAAGGACTGTAACCCCACTGAGCTGGCTGGGCTTTATTCTGAGAGTAATAGGAACCCGTGGCACAGGTTGAAGTAAAGCAGAGTGGAGGTTAGATTTGGTTTTGAAAGACTTCCTGCTGCTTCTCCAGGTTGGAGAGCAGGAACAGGAGAGGATGTCGATGGTGGCTCCGAGAGGGAGGGTTGCCATGGAGATGGAGAGAAGCTGTCTGGTGCTGTATGGCTGACCTGGAGAATGGAAAGAGGCCCTGCCCATCTCCCCTCCATCTAGGTACCTTTGAAGTTAGTCCCCCTTGAAGGAAGCCAAATCCCAACCTCCCCTGGAGAAAGTTCCAAGAAAGGAAGAAGAACTTTTCTGACTCATGGGCCTGAGCCTCCCGACTTCCCTAAACTTAGATGATGGGGTAGAGAACCCTGTGGAGGACTGAGAGCAAATAAAGTAATTACATTGTGTTAAGTGATAGCACTTAACAGAGTAACCTGACTTGTGGGGGGTTACTGGAGGAGGTGTGTGAGCCAGAATCAGAATAAGAAATAGAAGGTTACCTAGGCCAAGGATAGAAGGAAAAGCTTTGTAAACAGAGAGAACAGCACATGCAATGGTCCTGAGACTAGAGGCAGCCTAGTGGGTTCAAGTTTCTAAAAGGAAGCCTGGCTGGGCAGAAAGAACCCTGCATACGGAGCCCAGGGCAGACAGTGGCCTAAGCCAGAGAACACACCCAGCCCGGCCCCACACATGGTCAGCTCCTGGCAAGGATTGCTTCTGCTGCCGTGGAGGTTACGTTGGTGAAGCTCCCCACCCAGAAACTTCTCTGAAATTCACCATAAGCCAATAAAATAATAAGCAAATTTGGAACAGAAATAAAGGAAGTCTCAGAAGTTGTTATTCTCTTTGTAGAGACAAGGAAAGCGAGGCCTGGAGAGCAGAGAGGTTATCACACCATGAGAAGGTTACAGAGAGCTTCCACGCCCAGTACCAGCCTGCCTGGCTCCTTCCCTGCTCCTCGCAGGGCTGACTTTGTCACGCGTGGAGGGGGCCCCTTGGTGGGGCAGGTGGTGCCTGGAAAGGCAGAAAAGTGTTTCACGCAGGAGCTGGCCCACTGCCCCTGGAGACTAAGGGAGGGGACGTCAGAGAGGAGAGACAAACAGAGAGAGACATAGAGAGACAGAGAGAGAGGACAGGACAGAGATAAATGGGAGGACAGAGACAGTGGAGAGAGCTGGGGAGGAGAGGGAAGAGGAAAAAGAGTTAGATAGAAGAGAGAGACAGCTACAGAGACAAAAACACACAGTACGAGAGACAAAGAGAGGGGGAGAGACAATAAATGGAAAGAGAGCAAGACAAAGAGACAGAGGGGAGAGAAAGAGAGAGAGAGAGAGAGAGAGAGAGAACGCCTGGCCTGGGTGGGCAGGGAGGCTCCAGAGTCTTGTCAGTGCCTCCAAGTCTTGTCTTCATTTGCTGGAATTTTAAGAACCTTGCAAAGAATTAAGGTTTGGTTTTAAATCACTAAGGCTCATTGCTGTGCCAAGAACACACTGAGCACCCACGGCAGACTGCATGCCAATACTGTTCCAGGCACTAGGGCACAGCCCCCAGCCCCAGCCCACTCTCCTGGCACTGACTGCTGGGACGCAGGTGTTTGCAAGGGAGCAGAAGCAAGAAGATATTTCTCCAAACAGTGATAAAGGGCTTGAAGGTAGACAGAGCCATGAGCAGGTGTCACAGGAGACCCATTCCCAAAGGGTGGGCAGGGAAGGATACTGGAAAGCCAGGCTGAGCCCAGGAGAGCAGGGGGAGAAACAGCTGTGCGAATGGGGAGGGTACAGCAGTCAAAGAGCAGAAGCAGGAGTGGAGGGGGGAGGAAGGAGCTCAGAGCCGTTAAGTGGTCCCAACATGCCAGGCCTTGTAGGACCTCATCGGGCCGTTGGGCCTCCGAGCAAGCCGGGACCCTGCCAGGGCTCTCAGCAGAGGAGTGACACGGTCTAACTAGTTCTAAGGGGCCCCTCTGGTTGCATGTGGAGAACTGACTGAGGGGCCTAGGGCAGAAGCAGGAGGCCCAGGGAGGAGGTGACCCCAATAGCCAGAGCAGGAGATGAGGGGGTGAACCAGGCCGCCTCTAGGGAGATAGGGAGATGCCAAGGAGCCCCGAAAGCTCCCCAGAGACAGCGAAAGGACCGCAGGTGGGGACCAGGGCTCTGTTTTAAGACCCTCATTCGCAAGCACTTCATGAACCACCCCCACTTCTGACACAATGAGCTGCCTCCCCATCACAGACTCCAGAGAACTCACGCATTCTCAGTGGCCCCAGAAGAGTTTGCCAATGGAACAGAGAACAGAAGAGGAAGGGAGAGGAGGGGAGGGGAGGGGAGGGGGAGAGGGGAGGGGTGGAGGAAGGGACACCCTCCCGTTGCCACAGATACAAATACACCGCCCCCCTCGGCACACTCACCTTCCAGAAACCCTCAAACTGGTGAGACAGAAGAAAGGCACTCCACTGGAGGTGTTAGCTAACGTTCTGGTGGCCATCGTTTTACAATACAGAAGTGAATCAAATCACCTTAAATTTTACAGTGTTATATGTGAATTACATCTCAATGAAGATGGAAAAAAGAAGAAGAAAGGGCCTACACAGTGGGACAGGGCACAAGGGTCCATTGCCTCTTTAAGAAACATTAGAAATAAGTGATTCAAAATAAAAGAGAGAGAGAGAGAGAGAAAGAAAGGAAGAAAGAAAGTGAATTATTCCTACCAGAAATGAGAAAAAAAAAAATAATAGCAGTCATTTCTCCTGCCTACCAACAACATGCCAAGAGCTTCCCAGATATTATTTCTATTTTTATAGGTTGTCATTGTGTATTTGGATTAAAAATTAAGAGACTCATTGTAAAAATATATAATGAGACAGGAGAATGGGAGGGGAAGGAAGGAGAGAGGGAGGAGGAGAATTCTAACATTACAGAAATACATCATTCCTTCTTCTGCAGTCACACTGGACCTTTTTTTTCAGTGCCCCTCAGACACTCTAGGCCTGTGCCTCCCTCAGGGCCTTTGCACTTGCTGTTCCCTCTGCGTGGAATTTCTCACTCCAGGCAGCCACATGGCTTACACACTTCCTGCTCACAGAGAGGCCTTCCCAACCAAACAGCAGCCCCTCCACCGTGCCTGCAATTCTTCACAGAACTTAGTGCCACCTGACATTGTATTGTTTGCCTGTCACCATTAGCATGTCAACTCTGTGATGGAAGGGACTTTTGTCTGTTTTGTTCACTGCTGTATCCTCTGTGTTCTGAACAACATCTGACACAGTGTAGGTATTCGATAAACACTTGGGCTTTTTTATTTTTTATTGATTTTACAGTGAGAGGAAGGGAGAGAGAAACATTGATTTGTTGTTCCATTTATTTATGCATTCATTGGTTGATTCTTTTATGTGTCCTGACCAGGATCAAACCCGCAACCTTGGTGTTATCAGAACAACGCTCTAACCAACTGAGCTACCTAGCAAGGCCAACACTTGTTTTACTTGCGAGTAAATAAATGAATGAAATATCCCTCTTCTCAGCTGGACCAGGAAGAGGAGTTCTCGAAGGCCAGCAGCCGGGTCTTACATGTGTCTGGCGCACAGTAGGCACTTGCAGAATGAACAGGTGAGTAGTGGGGTCATTGGGAAATGACAGGCACCAAGCAAAGAAAATGAGAAAGAGAAGAAAATATCTACCCCGTTGCCTGAGTGCCTGTCCTGACCTAAGTCCACCCTAGGTATTGGTTCATTTCATTCTCACAATAGCCCCATAAGCTAGGTTTTATTTTAAGACCATTTTCTAGATGAGAAAACGGAGGCTAAGTGAAGAGAACCAAATTTTCCCAGGAAGGGCAGAGCAAGCACTGAAAATCAGGCCTGTCTGGCTCCAAAGTGAAGGCTCCAAGCTGAGCCTGCCTGGCCCATTCATGCTGCCAACTGTGGCCAGACACCTACTGTGTGCCAGGCAGAGGCTGAGCCAGCGGGGGAATGTGAGCTGGGGCTCTGAGCCTTCCACATTTGTAAGAGAGATTGGGTATCCACATTTCTTACATGAAATCTCTTGTTTCGATGCTAGCTACCAAATCAAAATTTTAAAATACACTTTACAAATTAAAGAAAGTACATCTGAGGGCCCTCTAGTTTGAGACCCGAGGTCTAGGCTTGGGACTTCAGGAAATGTGTGCGTCATCGAGGGTGGGGCAGGCAGAGAAGACTTCCTGCAGGAGGTGGAATGAGGCTGGGCTTGGGCCTGAGAAAGGTAAGGCCAGCGTGAGGCGGGGGGCCTAGTGTGAGCAAAAGTAGGAGGGCCTTGGGCTGGCCTCAGGCCATACTGGGGGTCAGGGCAGGCTCCTGTCCCAGACTCCCCAGTGAAGAAGCCCAGCAGGTCAGACCAGACTGACACCAGAAACACCTGGGTCAGAGCACCACGGCTGCCTGTCCCCTCCCTCCACCCACACTTCCTTTCCATCACCCTTTGGCCCTCTGGGATCTGAGTTGTCTGGGCCAGGTTCCCCAGCATACTCTGTCCCTACAAATGTCCCATGGGGCCAACTGGAGAGAGGTATGCCAATGGCCCAGCATGGTAGCTGGATGAATGGTACCAGTATGTTCCTGAGCTCTGTCATCCACTGGTCATTAGAGACAACAGAGCCGCAAGAAGAAAATGTCTGAGATCCAAAACACAAATTGGCTTTGAAGAAAAACATGTCATGTAAATTAAATGTCTTTGACATAAGCTGTACATCCAGTCGACTGTAAGGCAATGTGTTGTTGGTTTGTTTTGTTTTCAGTTGTATATAAATTCTATTTAATGCGAGATGTAGGTGCATTTTACTGCTTGATACGATTGAGCCTGGGTTGGAAACCTACTGCATCACTTACTAGCTGGGGGACTTTGGACAAGATATTTAACTTCTCTGTGCCTCCATTTTTCTCATCTGTAAGATGGTGGTGAGGGGGGTTACCTGGGTCTGGGGCTGCCACGCAGCTTAAAGGAGATAACGTAGGTAAACACTTCGAAAGCACTTAGCACATAATAAACAGTAAGTGGTGGTGATAATAATGGCTATCAATATAGTGACACAACACTATTTAAATAACATTATAAAATATAATGGATTCTGGAGATATTAGTATGAACTCATGTTTATCTAAATACAGAATAGACAGTTACATATAGATATATTTATTGATATGTGCCTACCTGTGGATTGGCATACACACATATTTATATATGCACACACATATATTTCTTTGCTTTGTCATCTGAGGCCTAAAAGAAATGCCACCCCACTAGCAATGGGCATTCCTGACACCCAGGTCTTGGTTTCCGGTACCATTCTGTAATAAAAGGGACCAGGGCTCCACGGAGAAATGCTGATTCTAAGAGTGGGGCAGGAAATAGACAAGATGAAGCATGAAGCATCTTGTAGTGCTAGAAGTAAGGAGATAAGAAAAGAAGGAGGAGGAAGAGGAGGGGGTAGAGGGGCAGGAGGAGGAAAGAGGGGCAGAGAAAAGAAGGAAAGAAAAGGAGAAGAGAGGAGAGGAGAGGACAAGGGAGGAGAGAGGGGAGGGGAGGGGAGGGGAGGGGAGGGGAGGGGAGGGGAGGGGAGGGGAGGGGAGGGTAAACCTACATTGATGGGAGTATGTCAAGGGGCAGGGGAGCCAACTGAAAAAACTCCCAATGGTCAAAGTTGGAATAATTCAAGCAATAAAATTAAATAATATTAAATTATAACACAAACCATAAATAAAATTAATATTCATGAGTCCATATTGATATATTTAAAAGACTGAATAAATGAATAGGGGAGAACAGACAAATCTTCCATGCAGGAGAACTTCAAGTCATTTATGTAGGGAGCCTAGCTCCCTACTCCTTAGGTTGGGGCTACAGGGAGTAACCTCCTTCTGGATAGGACAGTATGAAAAGAGAAAGAGAGTAACTTGACAGTGAAGAAACCTAACAAACACTACCTGAGCCAGGTGATCAAGGTCAACACCAACAGTGCTGTCATGTGGTTTGTACTTGCCCTTGATATGATACGATAAAAATGACATTTTACTTCTGAGAGCTTCCTCCCCAAAACCCATAACCCCAGTGTAACCAGGAGAAGAACATCAGACACATTCTCCCAGTAGAGCCTAAGAAACACCTGACCAGTCCTCCTCAAAACTGTCAAAGTCACTGAAAACCAGGAAAGTCTGAGGAAATGTCATAGCCAAGAAGGGACATGACAACTAAATGTGATGTGGGATTGCAGAACAGAAAGAATACATCAGATAAAAACAAGGCAAAGTGAGCCTGAGCTGTGATGGCACAGTGGATAGAGCATCGACCTGGAACATTGGGGTCACCAGTTTGAAACCCTGGGCTTGCCCGGTCAAGGCACATATGATAAGCAATCAATGAACAACTAAAGTGAAGCAACTATCAGTTGGTACTTCTTGTTTCCTGCCCCCACCCCATAAAATCAATAAATAAAATCTTAAAAAGAAAAAAAAAACTATGACAAACTGAATAAACCATGGAGACTTTAGTTGATAACAGTGCACTACCTACAGCAGTCCACTAATGGCGTCTGAAGTACCACGCTAATGTAGAGGTGCTAAGCATAGGGGAATCGGGCTGTGGGGTCCTATGTTTTCCATTTTTCTATAAAAATAAAACTGTTCTAAAAAATGAACTCTTTTTAAAAACTAGATTCTTTTTAGAGTATGCTCTTTCCCACACTCTCATAGTATGTGGAATGACTTTTTCCAGACCTGGCTGACATGTCTTCGACGTTGGAATCTTTACTGCTCTGCCCTCCGTTCCGTAAGCTCCAGACCTCAGGTTTCCAGGTCATCGTATGATCGTCGCTGGGTTGATGGGAAGTAGCCCTTGTAAAACCCTTTCTGTGTGAAAAATTGTCTTGAGCCAAAAGACCAAGTCTTCTGACATAGGAGCAGCTCTTTGGTTAATCCCTGCTACAGCTGCCTCAACCCTATGCCATCGTGGGGTTGAATACTTGGGAGTCACTATAATTCTGGGCTCAACATCTTTATTCCGTCCCTTTTTTCCCAATTCTATGACCTCAGGAGGGATTCCTGTGCCCCTGTCTCCAGGCACCTACAGAGGTGGTTTGTAAGCTCTATCCGGCCACAGTGAAGAATTATCTGGTTCAAACTAACAGTAGAGCCTCCAGTGGGCAACCCCATGGTAGAGTGAGAAGTGGGCCCCAACCTCTGATCCCCTGCCCCAGGTCTCCTCCCTGGCCTCAAGGGCAGCTGACTCTGTCTGGGAGGCAAGACCAAAGGAGAAGCACATGACAAGACTCCCATTTCTCAGAAAGTCTGGGTTGGAAGTCAGGGGGCTTGAGTTCAAGTCCTGAATGTGCCTGTGACTCATAGTGTCACCTTTGGCTACTCACTTCCTCCTGTCTGGACCTCAGGTTCCTCATCTGGGGGTCAAGGGAGTTGCACCAACTGATCTCTCAACCCTTCCCCAGTTGCCACGGTGCTGTTGAAGTCAGGGCTGGTGGTATTATGCCCCCTCCCCAGCCCACCTTATTCGGCCAACAAGCACTGAAGTCCAGAGGCTATGGCCACATTCCCATCAACAAACTCACAGTCACATCTAACACTCTATGTCTGCATCGAACAGACTGCAATGAGCTGCTGCTACCTCTGTATCTCTTTATAAAAGAAAGGCTGCAGGGGACGGCTGGATAGGTGCTTTTCTCTGAGCCGTCTGGTCCCAAGTGTTCAAGCTCGGGGGCGGGAAATGAATCACCGTGAGTTTGCACTTTGCTGCTCACTGCAGTCACACATAAACGTTGGTCTTTGTTTATAATAATCACTGCTGAAGTGAAGTTTGAATTCCTCATCCCTGCTCTGCCGCCCTGCACAGCTCCCCCCACCCCTCGCTCTGACCTCTCCCACGCACTCAGGGCCAGCACAGCACCTCAGTGGCAGCCCTGTTGTTCCTTGCACCCACCTAAGTTGTTCCTACCTCCAGACCTTTGCCTTTGCTGTTCCCTTCACCTTCAATGCCCCGCTTTTAGGCCACTTCTCAGGAAGGCTCTCTCCAGACACCCTCTTTAAAGAAGTCCCCGGTCACTCCCCATCACACCTGCCTGCCTATTTCCTTCTGAGCCTTCCCCACGCTCTGATGTGACGCTGCGTGCTAACTTGTTCACTGTCTGTCTGTCCGCAGGCAGGGGCTCTGTCTGTTTTGTCCTGTGATGGAACCCCAACATTCTGCCCTGGGCTGGGCACATGGTAGGGTCTCAGTACCTCCCAGTGAAACGAACGAGTGGATGAAGCCGAACCACAGAGCGTTCAGCGGGGTCCCGTCCGCAGCTAGAACCTCTCGCCTTGACCGAGCAGCTGCTCCGCGCCAGCCGCGCTGCTGCTATTTCATACCTGGGGCAGGTAGTTTATGGTCTCCATTTTGCAGATGAGAAGACCAAGATTTCCAGGCTTCCAAGCCTTACAGGATAGAGCTGGCCTTGAAGTCAGGGGACTCCAGTGTCTGGGCTCCTTCCAGCCCACCTGGCTCCCCTGTGAGAGGAGCATGAGGAGGGGAGCCGGGCCCTGCCCCCCACGCACACCCACCCCTTGTCTAGGTCGGAACCTCTTCAGCACCTCCCTGTCTCAACCACCTGGTGGAGCCCCTGGGACCAAGATGGGAGCCGGTGTGTGGGCAGCCTGGGCTTGTGCCAGTTGGTGCCAGGAACCGGCTTGGGGAGCAGAGTCTGGGCCAGTCCGGGGTAGGTGATGTGGGCCACCTGCCCCAGGTGGGCTCCTAATGTTCACTGGGGCACAGAGGGTGGCAGTGGGTACAGGGTGCCCCTGGGAGCCCAGGGGCTCAGGTCCCCACTTGTCTTCCCCTGAGGACAGAGCCTAGCCCTGGTCTCGGCCCTTGCTCAGTTCCATGCCCTCAGCCAGGCGAAGGTCAAACCATTCCACAAGTCTTCTCCAAGCGCCCAGGCACAGAGCTGCATGATGCCAGGCATAGAACTAACCTTGACTCCCAGCACCTGCTGTTGTGAAGCCCCGAGGCGGGGCAGGGAGGTGGGCAGATAAACAACAGCCGAAAGACAGCTTGTAAGTCCCTAGTGCAGATCCCTCCCTAAACACTGGCTAGCCCTGTCCTTGGGCAAGCCTCTTAACCTCCCTGGACCGCCATTGCTGACAGGTGGGGGGGGGGGGCTGCTGTGCTAATGAAGGCTCCCCGTATTCAAGGGGTGGGAAGTAGGGAGCAGGACAAGTTCCTCCTGGGGTCCGAGATGCCCCCAGTCCGCCTCCCGCGCCCAGAGGAGTCGCCTGCCCAGTCAGATCTGCCACAGTGAGTGGGAGTTCAGCACAGAGAGGCAAGTGGAAGGGCACTCCAGGCAGAAGGCACAGCCTGGGCAAACAGCAGGCCTTCTGCCCCGTGAGCCTCCTTCTCCCCCTGAGGTCTCGGCTCCAACAGCACCTCCTCGGAGCGAGCCCCACCCCCTGCCCTCCAGCAAGGCAGCTTATTTTCCTCCTTGCACTTATGACAGTCTTACTCGTCTGTTTATTATTTGTCTCCCCTGCCAAGTTCCCCCAAGGCAGGGACAATGTCTGTCCTGTTCACTGCCCTGCCCCAGAGTCGAGCGCAGTACACATCGAACACAGTTTGAACAATTTACTCCTCTTATCGGAGCTTCAGATTCCTCCTCTATAAAATGAGCGTCAAAACAGCACCCGCCTCATAGGGTGGTTGTAAGAACTCAATGAGCTAATATTGGAAGATCCCCCAGGACAGATGCTGCCTGCAGTGCATGCTCTGCACAGCGTGTAAATATAAATAGAAAATACGATAAACACGATAAGAGAATTAGGAATGCACAGATTAGAACGTCCTAATTTTGTAGATCACCAGGCTATATAATCTAGTATACTGTGGTTTATGTTTTTATTTCATTTTCTATTTTACTTCTTCTCGACTTTTTATTGTCACAAATTTCAAACCCATAGAAAGTCAAAAAACAGTACAATGAAGACCTCAACTCCCCAGCTCCTGACTTGTTGCTTTGCTTCTTTTTCCTCTTGCTGGATAGAACAAGAAAAATAAATCTTTACACTTTTGTTTTCTTGTCTTATTTTTTTTATCATACACACACAAACACACACACACGAATAACTCTTCAGCTGCTGTGATTGTTTTAAAAATCTCTTTTAAAACAGGGGGTGACGCAGTGAATAAGAGCATCAACCTGGGAAGCTGAGGTCCCAGGTTCAAAACCCCAAGGTTGCCAGCTTGAGCGCAGGCTCATCAGCTTTAGCGCAGGGTCACTGGGCTTGAGAACAAAGGTTACTCACTGGCTTGAAGCCCAAGGTCTCTGGCTTGAGCGAGGGGTCACTGGCTCGATTGGAACCTCTCCCCACCAACCCTCAAGGCAGCACCTATGAGAAGCAATCAATAAATAAAGTGCCACAACTACGAGTTGATGCTTCTCATATCTCTCCCTTCCTGTCTCTCTCCCTCTCTTTCTACCTTACTCTCTCACTCTCTCTCTCTCTAAAAAAAAAAAAAATTCTTGCTCCATGAATGTATGAATTCGCTGGAACCAATGGAACTGAGTCCCTGATCTTATAAGTCTGTAATTTTACAAATCTATCAATACTAAGCCATGAATCCTCCAACCTGAAAATATTTGATTCTCGAAACCGTCATCTGCTGGTTCTCGGAGTCGGCCCTTGACTGAGGTTCTCTGTTGCTTTCGCTTGCTAATTTGGAATTCCCAATGCCCTGCCCTGTAGTTCAGTTAAATCTACAAGGCTAGCGCCTCTGAGTCCTGCTTCTCACTTCCCAGAAGCTGATGGCTGAGACTGACCAATGGGAAAACCCAGGCAGTCCCCAGTCCCGATGCAATGCCAATCCCCACGGGATGCCAAGTGACACAGGGGCCTACGTCACAGGCTCAGGGGGGAGACCCTGGCCTTGCTGAACCCTGTGGCCCTGTGATATGTTCAGGGGTGCTCACGCCCTCCTCAGGGCAGCCGGGTGAGGGGTAGATGGGTGGCCCCCACCTCCACGCTGCTGATGGAGCAATCCTCTGAGTCACCCCCACCTCATGACTCGCCTGCCCGCCACCACCAAGGCCTGTAATTATGGCCGCCGCCTCCTCGGAGGCTGGGTCTTATCGGCCCATCAGAGCAGGCCAAGGAGAGGGATGCCCTGGAGGTCCCCACAGACACAGCCAGTCCTGGGGCTTGGTGGCACGCGATCTGGGCGTGCCTCCCTCCGCCATAGGTGGCAGCTACACCAAGCCCAGAGGTTTGCTTTCGGCTCCCAGAATTCCCACATCCCTTCCCCAAATTCTGCCTTGAGTTCCACTATTCAAGCCATTTTCCTGTTAAAGTGTAAACTGATTACTCATAAGACGTTTCAGAGTGAAACTTTCCGAAGTCCAGCTGGGGCACCCAGCTGGTCTGTGAGGCACCCCACGGGTCAAGGAAGACCCCGTGGAAAGCTGTCTGTGGTAGTAGCTGTCAGGCAGACCTTGTCGTGGGTGCTGGAGATGGGAGGAAAGTAAGGATGATGGTCAAGGGAACGCCGCTGGGGACTGGTTCTGGAAGGGAGGGGATGGGCAGGTGGTAACCCTCCCCTTCACCTGTCACCTCCTATTGTTTGCCCCTGCCCCTGGAGCAGCGGTTCTCAACCTGTGGGTCGCGACCCCGGCGGGGGTCGAACGACCAAAACACAGGGCGTCGCCTAAAGCCATCGGAAATACATACTTGGGGGACCGGGTGGCACTCTTTTCTAGGGTATGGGGATCCCTCCATTCTCAGCAGAGTGTGACTATATCAACAAAGGCAGTGTAACTGCAATCAGACATCCTGAGTTCAATCCTGACTTGATCACTCTGTGCCTCAGTTTCCACAACTGTCAACTGCAGATAACAATACCGACCTCATCTGATTGTTGTGAGAATTAAATCTGCCATGTAGTGAGACGCCTTCTGAAGGCATATGGTCAGCTTTGTTCTTCCTCCTCCTAATGTTGGCAGACCCTCCTTACCTGGGTTGATGGGAGGCAGAGAGGCCAAGATGTGTCTCAGCTCAGAGAGGCTGACCCTGCCCCCTCACCTCCTCCCCCCACAGGCCCCCAGGACACTCCAGCGGGTCCCCAGGCTGAGTCCAGGACAGGGTCCCTAGCACTAGCAACCCCAACCCCACACCTGCACAGACACACACAGACCCATTTCAAGGCCTGCACAGGGCTGGCAGCTGTTCAGTTATTAAAAATTTCCTCCCTCTGTCCCTCCCCCAGACCTGCTCAACCAGTCTCCCCATGGGCAGCAGGGCAGGCCTGACATTTGAACCAACTCTCTTTCTCTCACTTCTGGGAGAAGTGAGGAAAGAACATGGCCCCTGTGCCTTCATGCTAGGGTGTGAGGGGTAGGGCACCAGCCAGGCTATCTGTAAGTCCCCCCTGGATTCTGAGTCCCTGGATGCAACATTCAAGCTCTCCAGGGCAGTGGGATCATTGCCCCTTTCCTGAAGACAGGTGAGAGAGAAAGATTGAGCCCCCACCAAGGGATAGACTGGGGAACCCTCTTGAACAGGTGTGGGGGGAAGGTTAAGAGCCAAACTCAGGGTCTGGATACATGTCCCGGCTCTGCCCTTTATTTGCTGTGTGGCTTTACTCAAGTCACTTCACCTCTCTGAACCTCTTTTTATCATCTGAAAAATGGGGTGATGATATTCCCACATTGCAGGGTCAGTGGGATTTAAAAAGCCCCGGGCCCAGTGCCCACTAGAACACATACAGGACAGTTTTCTGGGCTTAGAGTCTGCTCACCCTCTTTCACACACTGCACCCAAGAGAGCCCTGAGGCCTGGCGGTGCCATGACCTCAAGGTCCAGTCCCATCTCCAGCCACATCCGAAACCCACCAGTGGGACCAGGCTAAGGTATGTGCCCCCCAATTATACCCTTGCTCCCTAATTACTGTTTATGCCTCTTCCCTGACAGTTAGGGAGCACCCAAGCACCCAGCACACCTAGCCAGACCTTGAATTGTAGTGAATTTAAATGCAGCAATGACCTATAAAAAACTGAGCCCAATATCAGGCACATAGCAGGTGCTCAATAAATAAAAGCTGGTAGTTGTTTCCCCATCTACCAAATAGTTACATTCTTCATGCTGTTCCCTCTGCCTGGAAGGCCCGGCTCTATAATTCTCATATGAACTCCTATGTGTCCCTTAAAGCCCCACTGAAATAGTTCCTCCTCTGAGGAGCCATCCATGACCCCTTTCATACACACACATATACACACACATGTGGAAGTCCTCTCCCCTGGGATTCCTGGCACCGCACATGGGTGCCTCCTTCCAGAGCCTGGCCACATTACAGGTAGCTGAGCTGGTGCCTGTGGGTTCACCATGAGATCACCGGTGCCTGGCAGGTAAAGATGTGGGTGGAAGGTGCTCCTTCTCTCCCAGGCACACTCTCTTTCTTCTGTCTCTTGTATAATTCCAACCAAAAGCGGACCCAAAGAGTCTCCATAGACATGGGAAGAACTTATCATTCCAAACTTTGAAAATTTCCTCAGGCCACTATCATAGCGAAGGACAATGCAGATCCCAAAAGGATTAAAATCCAGAATTCAAGAGCCCTTTAATCAAATGTATTATAGATTATTTTCAAAAATAAAGGGAATACCATGTGACAAGATAGGAAAAAATGAAGCAGCTCTGTGTGTGCTGATCTGGAATAGCCTATAAGATAAGTTATCAAGTAAAACAAAAGTAAAATGAGGGGCAGAATCGGGTATGAAATGTATTGGCTCCCATTTGTCTGGGAAGACGGCAGGGGGCAGGGAGGGGAGGACAATTTATATATGGCTGTACGCACATAAATTTGCTCTGAGGGGAAATCGGTTAGTGGCGGCTGTTTCTGGGGAAGGAAAGTCAGAAACTGGGTCGGGGAGGGCAGAGATTCACTTTTTATTTCATATCCTTTTGTACTTTCGGGTTTTGTACCATTTGCTTACAATAGCTATTCAAAAATAAGCACATGAATAAAGTTTAGGGCTTTGGAAGACACGTACTCGATCACCAGGCCCCACTCAAGGAAGAAACACTCCCCAGAACCCCTCACAGCCTATCCTTCCTTGAATGCTCCCAGTGACAGGAAGCTCAGTAACTTACCAGCAAGCTAATCCATCCTGGGGTAGTTTCGAAGTGTGGATTAGGGCTCAATGAGAGGAGGCACAAAAGTACTTCTGGGGCTGCAAACAGGTGCCGCTCTCTTGCCTCCAAAAGTAGGCAGAAATTTGAGTTCCTGTCTAAGGACAAGCTCTGAGGGCCTGTCTATTCCCAGGCCCAGGTGGGAGGTAGGTAGAGTGGCAGGGTGTGCTCTCCTGTGACTCAGGTCCCACGGGTGCCCGGGGCACAGCCAGCTTCTCAGGACACAAGGCTGTGACTCAGGGCCACACAGCGGGGCCAACCCAGGTGGCAGCTGGCGGGCCACCCGCACACCCGTGCCCTTCCCAGCCTCGAGCCCAAGCAGGGCCTCTGTTCCAGACACGTATCACCTAGCTTGCCCCCACTACCCCGTTGGTAGAAGACAGGACGGGCAATTAAGGCCCTGGCTCCGGGCAGCCTGGGTATAAATCCTGCCTCTGCTGTCCACTGGCTTGAGCCTCAGTTTCTTCATCTGTACAGCAGGTAGCCCTGTTGCCCTGCCTTCCTGCAGAGCTATGCTGATCAGCTCAAGCAGTCTGCACTCAGTTCAATGTCAGCCATGATTACTGCTGTGGGTGCCCAGCCCTATCAATGGGCTCACTGATACTGGAGCCTCACCAGGAAGCTGAGTGCCCCAGAACACCCTGCATGGCTGTCGGCAGGCCTCCGGGGTCACCTGGCTTCAGAGAGATCTACCAGGAAATCCCTGAACAGGAGGCCTAGGTCCTCCGACAGATTGTCAGCTCCACGAAAGGACCGTCTTTTCTGTTTTATTAGCTGTGCCCTGTGCCTGGAAGCAGGCCCGGCAGCAGTCAGGATAGCTTCCCAGGAGGGCAACCCAGGCCGCCACACAGGCCCACGCTCAGAAGTTCCCATGCTTGGTTTAATGCTGGCGCCATCTTGAAATTCTTAATTTTTTTTTAATTTTTTTTTTATTTATTCATTTTTAGAGAGGAGAGAGAGAGAGAGAGAGAGAGAGAGGAGAGACGAGAGAGAGAAGGGGGGAGGAGCTGGAAGCATCAACTCCCATATGTGCCTTGGCCAGGCAAGCCCAGGGTTTCAAACCGGCGACCTCAGCATTCCAGGTCAACACTTCATCCACTGCGCCACCACAGGTCGAAATTCTTAATTTTGAACAAAGGAACGGCATTTAATTTTGCACGGGGCCCCAAAAGTTCTACAACCAGTGCTGTTCCTAGTGGACACCCAGTATTGTTTCTGAATGAATGAAAGACCAAAAGCATGCCTTCTGTGGCATCACCTGTGTCTCATCTTACTGTCAGAACTGTGGTTCCAAGTCTCCTTCAAGAGATGGAGAAACTGAAGCTCACGGAGCTGAATAGACTTACCCCAAAACACCCAAAATTTAAACCCAGGCCTGCTGGGCCCCAAGCGCTGGTGCCCATGGCCCCCTCAGATGTAGAGGGGTGGCATCTCTGTGCCAAGGGAGTCCCCAACACCATGGATCTCAGGGCAGCTGGGCCAAGTGTCAAGCTCTGCCTCCCAAACCAGAGATGTTCTACTTCTCTTTTCTCAGACAGGGAAACTGAGGCCCAGCTCATGGTGGCAGTTGGCGCAGCTCATGGTAGGAGCTGGCCCAGCTTGGTGAGGGTGCCTGCCCAAGAGGCAGCCTGGCTGGGTGCCCAGTCAGGGGGCGGGGGCCTCTGTGAATTGCTCCTCAGTCCCGCCGACCACAAGCGGGTTGGGTGAAAGGCGGCTGTTCCCCGCCCGCTTCCCCGCCAACGTGGGCCCAAACAATGGGCCTTTGTGCCGTCGTGGGCGGGTTGTCAAGGTGCGCGGCCCTGGCCCTGGGCCCTGGCCTCGGCCTCCATACCAGCAGGGGGGCCGGGCCAGGGGGTCTGCAGGGGCCAGGAAACCCAGCAGACAAGGGACCAAGGCCTCCCTGAGAGCATCAGAACAAAGGAAAACAGGCACAGAGAAGGTGCACCAGGCACCCAGGGCCACAGGGGCATCAGAGGCAGGTGGGGAACCTGGGACACCAGCCTTCCCTCACTGGGGCCTCAGGGTTACCACCCGACAGTAAGGGGCTTGGACATCCCTGCTCCTGAAACCTGCTCCTCAGGGGATCAGCAGAGCCAGAATCCCCCCATCTCTCTCTTCCCATCACCCCCATGTCCCCTTTGCAAAAAGGCTCAGCCAGAAGTGCCACCTTTATCCCCTTCTCTGGAGGGCCCCCCCCCCAGACTGCATTAGCCATAACACTGCTAGGAAATTGTCAACCCCTCAGAGGGCCCCGCCTGACCCTCTCTAAACTTTCCTCTCTTTCAAGATCATGTGCCCAGCAGGAAACCACCTGGTCAGGCAGGTAGCGCCATGATCCCCATTTTATAAGAAAAAACTGAGGCTCTACGAGAGGACTGGGCTCGCCCAAGGTCACCCACCAGGACGCAGCAGTTGTGTGTAGTCAGCGCCAGAGGTTTTCAGTGATCCCCAGGAGTAAGAGCAGGCCCTGTCCTCCCAGCACCCACCTTCTGGTGGGAAAGAGAGGGATGTCAACAACAACAGTGACAATAACAAGTAGCTATCAGTTATGGTGTATTGAACAAATGTTTTATGTGTAGACTCTCATTTCATTGTTGCAAAATCACTGGGAGGCTGATATGAATAGTATCCCTATTTTTATAGACGAGGAAACTGAGGTTCTGAGCAGCAAAGTCACATGCCCAAGGCCACACAGCCAGAAAGTGGGAGGAGGGCTTCAACCCTGGGCTTCTGGTCCCCAGAGTCCCAGTCTTATTCCCCCCACCCCCACCACAGCCAAGTTCCCGAAATGTCCCTTGAATATATCTGCATCAGTCGCCCCTCATCTTCATCTCCCGCTTGAATGGATGCGACAAGCCCCCCAACCTCGTCCCCATTGGCCTCTCCCAACACCTAACAGATGATCATAAAAATCCAGAAAAAGAAGCCAGTAATGGAACAAGTTAAACATCAGCGCACAGGAGCTCGGAAGAGATCACTGTGGTCTGTTCACACCACAGAGCCTACAGCGAGAATAAATAGATACACCCAAGCTGCTACACCATCTCTGGAACAGAACTTTGAGTGGAATAAAAGCAAGTTGTAGAAGCAAAGGTACAAGAGATGCCATCTGTACAATCACACCCACAACGAAAGCAGTGAGCAGTGACCCAAATCCCTCTCCCTCAGGGATGCGTGTGTGTGTGTATGTCTGTGTGTAAGTATAAAGATGTGGTAGAACTACTTTGGGAAACTGGCCCTAGCTACAAAAACTAAATATGTGCATATTTCATCAGCTAGCAATTCTACTCCCGAATATATACTAAAAGAAATGCATTCTTATGTCCGCCAAAAGATATGTATGAGATTGTTATAGCAGCACTATTGGAAATCCTGGAAACTAGAAATAATGTACATCTCCATATACAGGGTAATTAGTCACACTGGGGCCTATTTAAACAGTGGAATACTATACAGCTGTGAAAAAGAATGGCCCACTGACACAAAACCTGGATAGATCTTCTCATGAGCATAATGTTGAGTGAAAGTCCCAGACACAAAAGAGCACACATAAAATTATTCCATTTATATGAAGTTCAAGAATAGTACAGCCCAAGGCTAGGAATAGCCTCTGCCTTGATCTGGGTGTTGATTCCCATGGGCTTTCAAATTGTACAATTAAGATTTGGGCATTTTACTTTTTATATCTTATACCTCCATCAAACGCACCACAGAAGGACAAAGACATGCATGGAAACGCAACACCAAATCCAGGGCTGCAGTAACTTTTCGGAGAGAGACAACCGGGAGGGGCATGGGAGAGTCTCACCTATATTGGGGCGTTTTCTTCTTAAGCTGAGTGATGCTTGCATAGAAGGTTATTTTATTATCCTTTGAACACCTTTGAATGTCTAAGATATTTTTCATTGAAAACCGAACCAGAACCCAAAACCATTCCTGTGGCTTCTCCTGCTCCAGAACGCACGGGGGCTCCCCACTGCTGACACGCTCAGGTCCGCCCTCCTTCAGCGTGCCATTCAGAATCTCATCCTGGGCCTCAACCTGTCTTTCCAGCCTCCTCATCTCTCCCCACCAGCCAAGCTGGTCTCCTCACTCTTCCCCTAACACGCCTTAAGCATTCCCATCTCCACGCCTTTCCTCCCACCTGGAATGCCCTCCCCATTCCTGTCTACTTGCTCTGTGCCAGGCATTATGCCGAGTGCTGTAGGCTATTAACTCCTGATATCGGGGACTGAGCCATGGGGAGAGTGGGGCATTGCTTTCAGCCCCAAATAATCTCTACTGTCACCCTGAAAAACTACCCGAAACAGTCCAAGTACAGAGTGGTCTTGCTGTGTCCACAGTTTCAAGAAAAATCCTCCCAAACCTCAACCATTCCCTGAGCCCCTCGAATATAGAAATTCCAGTTCTCCATAGATTTAGTCTTTACTCATCAGTAAGGGCTAGGTCTTTATTGTTCTAGTTTTACACAGGGGGAAACTCAATTCAGAGAAGGCAAGTGGCTTATTCAAAACATTCCGCAAAGACTGTCTTACTCTCTGAAAGCATCTAATCATGATAGACCCCCAAGTTTCTTTCTGCCTCAGGGCCTTTGGACTTGCTCTTCCCATTTCTGGAGAGCGCTTCTCCCAGAACTTCCTTTTCATCATTCTGGTCCCTGAATTCAGGTCAGAGCAACCCCAGACCCCTAACTCCAATGTAAAGAAGCCCCTATCTTTCTCATATAAACATAGTTTGTTCATCAGATAACTCAGCACTACCTAATATTTATTCATTTACTTCTACATTATCTGCCACATGCAAACCCCTAGGATATGAGCACCATGAGGCAGGGCCTTTGTCCATCTTGCTCACTATAGCATCCCAGGGTCTGGTGTACCAGATGCTCAGTACACAAACTGGAAGAGCACCAGCCACTAACTGACTGTCTACTACAGAGGACCACTCAGCAAGGATGTGACAGAGAAGGGATTTAGTGATCATCTGGGGCCAGAATCTTTGTTCTCCATCATTCAGCTCTACCCAGGCCCAAGGCCACAAGAGGTCCAAGGGACAGAAAGGGACGTGAAAACAGGCCCTCACCACAATCCACCAAGCAGGTTGAAAGGTCCCCACATGCCACTAAAAACATACATGTTTTGCTGTTAATATTTCAGAGTTTGTGTAACGGTACGATTTTGCCCTTTACACTATTGTTAATTTCTAGTTTGCATTTTTCCAAGTTTCTAGCATCTTCACAGATGCTTATAAAGCTCATATGGCTCCACGGGATAGAGTAAAAACAGAGATTCAGAGGGAAACCTAGAAAGGAGGGAAGAGACCAAAACAGAAGAGACACTGAGACAGAACAGAGAGAAAGTGCCGGACATGAGAGACAGATGGGGACAGAGAGAAACAAAGTGAATGGTGACGGCAGACAGAGACCAAAAGACAGAGAGATCTGACTTCCACATCTCTCTCTCTTTTTTTTTAATTTCTTTGATTACTGGCAATCCTGAACATTTCTCCATTTGTGATTAAATTTCATCTTCTGCGAATAGTCTCACTGTGCCCTTTTCCAGCTATCTGGCTGTGCAACCATGGCTAAGTCTGACTTCCACATCTCTTTACCTAATGTGCACCTCAATCACAGTATTTATGGAGCACTTACCATGTGCAAACACATGCTATACACTTTCCTGTGGTCATGTTCAATTCTCACAACCATCCGATGAGGTTAGTGCTACTCTGATTATTATTATAAAGAGAAGGAAACTGAGGCACAGAGAGGTCATCTAGCTCACCTCTAGTCACACAGCCAGCATATGGCAAAGCCAGATTTGGCCTCAGGTCTGTCCCAGAGCACAACTGAACCATTTCTTCCAGTAATAACAGGTCTTGCAGGGTACGAGGGGTCTCTGAGTTTGCTCTGGGGCAGCTCCTCTCAAAACAGTCTGAGCTGGCCAAATGTGGGTCCTGATTCAACAGGGCTGGGGCAGGGCCAAGACTCTGCACTTCTAACAGCCTCCCAAGTGGGCCGACGCTATGGGTCCCAGATCACTCTCTAGCAGTGAGAGTTTAGAGAAGTCTACAGATTCTATCGGTAACCACTCCAACCACCGACCATACCCACAGGCCCTGAGGCCATGCTGGCCCCTTCGGTTCAATGTTCTCTTCTCAACACTTCCTGTTGTTCTGTCCTCGGATTCCTGGGAATTCCCCCTAAGCTGACTGCTCCTGCATACAAAGACAGCCACACAAAGATGTTCATTGTGGCAATGTTTATAGGAAAGACAAATTGGAAGCACCTAAATGTCTACAAATAGGGGACTGTTAAATACACTGGAGTCTGTACAGCCATTAAAAATGATGGCAGAGAAAAGCTCAAAATATACATGATATCTGACCTGGCAATTCCACTCTTAGAAATATATCCTATGGACTTGCACATGGGCACAAAGATGTTTGCACAAGCCTATGTGTTCCAGACTGTAGTGGTGGAAGTCTGTAAGCACCTCAGTGTCCATCGATAAGGAACTGGTTCGTTAAATTAGGGTCCACTTCCACAAGGAACTACCACACAGCCTTAAAAATAAAAAGAAGGGAGCTCCTTATGCACCAGTGGGGGCCATCTCCAAGATCTACTGTTAAGTGAAAATAGCAAGGCACAGAAACAGTGGGTATAGTCTGTATACTATTATATAAAGCATGTATACTATATAGTGCAGGGGTCCCAAAACTTTGTACACAGGGGGCCAGTTCACTGTCCCTCAGACCGTTGGAGGGGGGCCGCCACATACAGTGCTCCTCTCACTGACCACCAATGAAAGAGGTGCCCCCTTCCAGAAGTGCGGGGGGGGGGGTGGATAAATGGCCTCAGGGGGCCGCATGCAGCCCGCGGGCTGTAGTTTGGGGCACCTGATATAGTGTATATACTATCAACAAAATTAGGAAAAATTCAAAAGTTTTCCATGACTCGAGGAGTGCTACATTTCTGGATGTAGGAAATGCTTATGATGAGGGGACGCTTGACCTGTGGTGGAGCAGTAGATAAAGCGTCGACCTGGAACACCGCAGCTCAACACTTGGTGCCAGTCAAGGCACAAATGTGAAGCAACTACTATGAGTTGATTCTTCCAGCTCTCCACCACCACTCTCTCTCTTTCACTCTCCTCTTTCTAAAGTCAATAAATAAAATCTTTTTTAAAAAAATTATTGAGGGAAAAAAGAAGGTTGACCCTCTTTACACAGTAGTCACAGGCCAGGGTAGGCAAATGAAGGTTCACAGTTGCGAAACAGAGTTTCATCTTTGTGGTGATTTTATTGGCTGATTATTGTAATTCTGTCCTTTCCTAGCTGAACAACTGTAAACCTACTTTTGCCAAGCCTCTGTATACCCATGCATGTAGGTGTAGAGAGAAACGTCTGGAGGGACTGGCGTCCAGTTGTGAATAACCAGCGGTGCTGCTATTTATGCTCTCTATGCCTTAACGCGTTAAGCCTCACAACAGTGGGGGAGGTGGACAAGCTGGTATTATCCTCATTCTGCAGTTGGGGAAATTGAGGCCCGAGAGGTAAAGACTCCTGACGGGGTATCACAGCCAGCAAGAGGCAGAACTGGGATTTGAACCACAGCCCTAGGGCTACAGAGCCTATTCTTGTCAATTAGGTGATTATTACGTTTTGCTTTGAATTTTTTAACATTGTGGGAAGTTGAACAATGGACCTAAGTCTATCTGTCTTTCTCTCTCCCTTTCTCCCTCCCTCCTCTTCTTTTTTTTTTAGTATTTTATTTTTATTTTTTTTTTACAGAGACAGACAGAGAGTCAGAGAGTCAGAGAGAGAGGGGGATAGGGACAGACAGACAGGAATGCAGAGAGATGAAAAGCATCAATCATTAGTTTTTCATTGTGACACCTTAGTTGTTCATTGATTGCTTTCTCATTATGTGCCTTGACCATGGGCCTTCAGCAGACTGATAACCCCTTGCTTGAGCCAGCGACCTTGGGTCCAAGCTGGTGAGCTTTGCTCAAACCAGATTAGCCCACACTCATGCTGGTGACCTCGGGGTCTCAAACCTGGGTCCTCCGCATCCCAGTTCGACGCTCTATCCACTGTGCCACCGCCTGGTCAGGCTCCCTCCTCTTCTTTTAAGCAAAGTTTTGAGAAAGGACACTCAGGATACCCATGTCCCTAAGTCAGCAGCCCCCATCCCTGGCACTCAGTACCCCTGGGACTCGCCCTTGAGCGAGTTCTCCCCAGGAATGGAGAACCCCAGCTGGTGGTTTTAAAAAAGAATGCACTGTGTATCAAACAAGGGCAGGGAGAATGTTCCAGATAAAAGGACATCAAAGAGATTTGTCAAATGCAAGGCCTGGTCCTTGATTAGAGTTTGGAGCAGGAATAAAATAAATAAATAAATAAATTTAAATGCCCAGCTATTGAGGCTACTTTGGAGCAATCTCAGTAACTGGGACATGGACTGGTTGTCAGGAAACTGAGTGGATGGGAGCTGGTTTCCCCGGAGTGCAGCACGCCGCTGTCGTGGCGGAGAACACCCCTGTTCTTCGGAGGTGCTCCCAGGGGTGTTTAGGGGGAAGGGTCAGGTCATCTGCAACTTACTAACGGTTCAGTAAAAGTCATGGAGAGAGAGAGAGAGAGAGACAAAGAATGCAAACGGGGCCAAGTGTTGACAGTTGGGGAATCTGGGTGAAGGGACAGGGCAGTTCATTGTGGGGTTTTCTGTAAGCTTGACATTTTTCAAAAAATAAATAGTGGGGGGAGATGAGTGGTTGTGAGCAGCTAGTGGTAGGGCATGAGAGGGATTACAAAGGAGTTCCAGGGAACTTTCTAGAGGGATGGAAATATTCTCTATCTTGATCATGACGGTGGTTATGCAACTGCATGAGTTTGTGAACATTCATAGACCTGTACATCAAAAAAGAGTGAGTACTACTGTACGTAAATCACACTTTCAGAAAGGTGACTTTGAAAACAGAAAAAGTTGGGGGAGACACAGTCAGCAGGGCTCCACACCCACAGGGCTCTGAGAACATAGCGGGTCCTGCCTTGAGCCAGTCTTGCCCCACCCTGTCCCACAGTGGACCCCAGGGGCTCGGCAATGCAGAAGGGATGGCCCTCTAAGTCCTGGGACCCACAGCCCAGCCTCAGAGAGCATCAGGCACCAGCCAGGGCTTCCTCCCGAGCCTCCCTGGCCTGAGTCCAAGGCCATAGTTTTCCCAGAGCCAGGAAAGACACACCAAACCATTTCCTTGTGTTCCCTGAGAAAGCAGGTCTGGGTGCCCCTCACGAGGCATTCTCAGCCTTAGAAGAAATAGGGGGTCAGCAGAAATGATCACTCATCATCATTCGGTCCATCCCACCATCACCAGGTACAGCCTCAGCTACAGGGGCCCGGAGGAGGGAAATAACTTGCCAAAGTCACACAGCAAGTCAGGTAGCTCTGCCTGAGGTGGATCGTTCCTGAACTAAAGCTCTGAGTTCGAGATCATCACATCCAACCACCCCCATTTCTCAGATCGAAAGACCAAGGCCTAAGTCCATGTCAGAGCTCCGATTACCAATGTCTTGGGAGCCCTAGACCCTACTGCTGTGGTTGTACTTGGTGTGGTTCCCACAGGCTTGTGGTGGGGGCCATGGGAGGCCGAGATGTGAGCCTCCAGTCCTGACCACCAGCCTTAGTCATCCCTGCTGTCCTCTCCCAAGCGCTATGTGCTCCCACCCCATAGAGGCAGAGGGAGGACAGGGAGGAGGCAGGGGTCCCATGCCTGCCCCCTACTGCCTCAGGGAGCGCCCACATGGCAAAGAGCCATGGATTCTGCCCAGCCCACGAAACTCACCTCACCCAGAACCTGTTTCAACTCCTCCAGTTCTCCTTGGCAGCTGTGGAGGCCTCATTAAGTGATGCCAGCACCTCCCACACACCACCCGAAGAAGGGGAGGGGGCACACACCAACAATGGAGCTCTATAGCATCCTCCCCAGAGACCCCCAGGCTCCAACGAGGGCAGAGACAGCACAGAGTCTGGCCGGCCCTGGGAGCAGGGGCCTCGCTGTGAGACGGCCCTGCCACCTTCACCCTGGGCAGGCCCGCATGAGCCCGGCAAAGGAGTTTAACCTCCTTAATTAACCAGCAGTGATTAAGAGGCCACCTTGGAAGGCCCCCAGGGCTTCAATGAAGTCTGAGGGCCGGGAACTGGGGGCAGGGCCCCCAGCCATGGCGGGCAAGAGGCTCCTCCCCAAGAGGAATGGGAAAGGAGCCCCCATGCCACACCAGAGGGTCAAGGGCAAAACAGCCCATCCTCCCTGCATCGGCTGTGTGATGCTGGGAAAGTGGCTTCACCTCTCTGTGCCTTCGTTTCCACCAGGAGGGAGGGCAGGGTGGTGGTGAGACTTGATTAATGACTGTTTGTGAAAAGGTCCCAGAGATGCTGCTGATAATAGGCCTGGCTATTATTCTGGGAAGGCATCAAGGAGTGTCTGAGCCCATAATTACCAAGAGGATGAAAACAGTAAGGAACGAGGAGGCCTCGCCCAGCCCTGCCTATCGCCCCCCGTGCCCACCCTCCTGCCCAGGCAGGGGCCCCTCCCCAGGGCAGGCGGACGCAGGGAAAACAGTTCTCAGACCCCAGCCTGGACCCTCAGCCTTCTATTCCTCCTTTCAGCGCTTTTATTAAAAAAACTGTGTCCATCCATTCCTTCCTTCCTTTACTCATCCCATAAATGTTTATTGAACAGCTACTATATGCCAGGCAGTCCAACAGACAACAAAACAGACATGGCCCTTGCCCACAAGAGCTCAGTCCACTGCAGGAGGTAGATGATAAGCAAAAGATAAAACTCCATCGAGGGAGCAAGAATATACTTTCTAAAGGAAGCACGATACGGAATAATTGGGGAAGACTTGAGCTTGAGTATTCAGGGCGGGCTTTTCTGAGGAGGCGGCATTAGAGCTGAGCACCGAAGGATGAGATGGAGCTGTCACGGAAAGGGGGTTCCAAGCAGAGAAAACTGCTCATACAAAAGCCCTGGGGTGAAAAGCTGGTGCTGGAGGAGGCTGGAGCAGAGAGCATGAAGGGGAGAGTTGTGGGCGGTGAGGTCAGAGAGGTGGGTGGAGTGGGCAGCAGATCAGGCGGCGCCTGATGCGGGATGAGCCTGGATCGCTTCCGTGGCTCAGCTGGTGCCCACAGCGGAATGCTGGCAGGAGAAGGGCAAGGGAGGGATCCTCTCCCCGTCCCACTGGCGGGCCCTGCTCAGTGCACGCAGGCAGTTTGAGTTAAAGTTCAAATGGCTGACGGTCCTAATGATGACCACCCTGCCTGTCTGCAGAATACTCTCCTACTCGAGGTTCAAGTGCTGACGACAGCCCCACTTTCCTTCCGGCTGTGTGATCTTGCTCCGCAGTTTCCTTTCCGGTGAAATGACAAAGATAACTGATTCTTCCTTTGAAAGGGGGGGAGGCATTCCCAACTCAAATGGCAATGATGGCTTAAATCCTCATAAACTCACAGAGCAAGAATTTCCTGAGCACCTGTTATGTGGAGGGTAGACCTGCAGGAGGTACCTGCCATTAGAACTTGGAATAGGATGCCCAGCTGCTCCTGAGGGCTCTGCAGTGTCAATGCCCCCGAGGAGCTGGCACCTTAGGCAAATATCCTGGCCTCCTTGAGCCTCGGTTTCCTCATCTATAAAATAGGGTTAAGTATTGTGAGGATTAAATTACTTAATAAAATGCCCAATAAAAATAAGAAGAAAGAGAAAGAAAAAGGAAGGGAGGGAGGAAGGGAGGGAGGGAGGGAGGGAGGGAGGAAGGAAGGAAGGAAGGAAGGAAGGAAGGAAGGAAGGAAGGAAGGAAGGAAGGAAGGAAGGAAGGAAGGAAGGAAGGGAGAAAAGAAAGGAAAGAAAAGAAAGTGGCAAAGAGCTATGGGGCTGGTTGGGTAGAACGAGAAAGGCCCAGGCTTGGCCTAGGTGGGGCTTTCTCCTGTCCCAAGACCCCAAAGCCACTCCCTGTCCCCAGTCTGGGATGAGGCTCTAGGGACACGACCCTGAATCCCAGAAGCTCGCGTCAAGAGTGACTGCTTTCACCTCTTTCCTTAACCATGAAACGGCTGCTCCATCTGCAGCCATGGTGGCCCAAAGGGGCACAATAAGATACACTCTCAGCAATGCACACACCCAGTGACCCCCACACCCGCCCTTACAGAAAGACAGGGCTGTATAGCCAAGCAGATCACGGGTCCCACCTCTGACTAGTCCCTTTAGCTCTATGAGTCTCAGTCTCCTCAGTGAAAGCGGTAGAAACATCACAAGGGAACAGTCATCTCCCACCCAGGATGTCAGAGTGGCCTCATACTGGTCATCAGAGATGAAGATCCTGATATTTTCCATCGACCATGCACCTACTATGTGCGAGGCATCAGACTGGGCGCCTCACGTCTATGATCTAATCCCCACAGCAAGTCAGGGAGGCAGAGCCGGGACTCAGGCCCAGGCTGCCTGACGCTCCAACCCTGCTCTTAACCACGAGGGTGTAGGCAGGGGACGCCAGCCACCACTCCCTGGGTGCCCACTCTGTTCCAGGCACCGTGCTCAGCACGTACGTGGATTCACACGCCTCGTCCTCACAACAAGCCCCGTGAGTTCAAACCCTCTCCATCTCCAGGTGGGTAGACTGACTCTCAGAGAGGGGAGAGGGCATGCTCGAGGACACAGAGATGCAGAAAGCTGAGGTCTGCACCCAGGCCCACCCGAAGCTGCAATTCTAGTGCATTCCACTCTGCCGACAGTAAGAACAAAAATAATAGCGGCCACGTATTGGGCATTTGCTGTGTGCTTGGTCTTGCTTAGACACTTTATCTGCATCATCCCCCTTAATCCTCACCACACCTGGCAGGGGGGCACTGTTACTATTATCTCATTTTCCAAATGAGGAAACTGAGGCTCAGAGGAAGATGTGAACTTGATCGCTTTCACACAATGGGAAAGGGGCGGAGCTGAGATTTAAGGCCAGGTGAGCTGGCTGCAGCGCCATGCCCCATGCCGTTCATCTCCCCTCTGCATACCTGGCTCAAAAAACACCTACTCTGGCCTGACCTGTGGTGGCGCAGTGGATAAAGCGTCAACCTGGAAACACTGAGGTTGCCGGTTCAAAACCCTGGCTTGCCTGGTCAAGGCACATATGGGAGTTGATGCTTCCTGCTCCTCCCCCTTCTCTAAAATGAATAAATAAAATAAAATTAAAAAACACCTACTTCTACAGAGCCGCCTTCAAGACCACTCCTGCCTCTGCCACCCCTGCCCCTTCAGTGCACACCCCCTTAGAACTCAGCTGGGCCTTTCCGGTATTTGCTTGCCACGGGTTGTGAGCACCATCTATCCTAGAATTTTTCCTTTGACATCCACCCTTTCCTGTTCTCCCCACCAGCCTGGCTCCCCCCACAGAGAATGCTGGACCAGCCGAGGCTCCACCTGCCCCGTGATGATTAATTCAACCCCCACTGTGACCTGCGCCTTGAGTCCAGACCTCGAGCCTGGTGACCTCAGCCGGGGGTGGTGAGGGAAGGAAGGAGGGATGGGGAAGCAGTGGAGACATTCCGTGGGACGGTGGGGTCCTCCCCATCACCGCCTGCTCTCCGAGAGGCGCTTTGGCAATCAGAGAGGGCAGTGGGTTTACTGAGAAAAGGAGGAAGAAAACAGAGGCAGAGGGCAAGAAGCTCGTGGCATGGGTGAATCAACACCCAGTGGGTGGGTGGGGGCCTAGAAAGTGGACTCACTCCATGGAACCACTGGCCTAGAAGGGAATCAACAGCCCGGGAGGAGGGCCACAGGCCAAAGGGCTTCAGCAGAGAAAGGAGAGGTGTACATGTTTTGAACACCTGTGTGTCAGCGATTATCCACTGAAACCTCCCTGACTCCATGGAGCAGCCTTGCAAGGAAGTACCATATCCCTATTTCATGTAGAAGGACAGTGAAGACCAGAAGTGACGTGACCCAGGTTACATAACATCTAGGTGGTGGAGCTGGGATTCAAACCCATAGCTATGGTTAAAAAAGGGAATTAGAAGCACAATGTTTATAGTCAGATCTAGATTCCCCTCTGAGCTCCTCCGCTGGCCTTGGGCATGTCACAGCTCCTCTCTGGGCCTCGGTTTCTCTATCTGCACAATGGACATAACAACATGCCACCTTCATCATGTGGCATCTATGAGCCAGCACTAAGTTTGTCTCAAGTCAGAGACAGGTATTGTGGGACTGGTAGTGTGCTCTCTATTTGAATGCCCCCATTGCTGGGGAGCTCAGTCTCTTACAGAATAGATTTTCCAGCCATAAAATTCCTCCCTCCCCTCCACTCCTGCTTTATACAGTGGAAGGAGGCTGCTGGCCTTGCAGAGAGGGCTCAGTCACTTGAAAGACGTTTGCTGGGCTCCTACTGTGTGCCAAGCATTGGTCTCCGCACTAGGGACACGGAAGTAAAAAAGACTGGCAAAGTCTCTGATATGGGGCCGATGATCTGTGGCAAGGAGACACACATTAAGCATATAAACCATTAATAAATATAATCACTGGATAATCATTTGAGGAATCTAAATACAAGAAGCATCCAAATAACTGAGAACATTTAGAATTTATTTTTTCTTATCATCCACTTTTTAAATGGCATCATGGTATAAATCAGCTTAACAATAACCCACCACCTTCGGACCAACTCATGGAATAAATCAAACAATGTTCCTTCTTGGCTCAAAACTTTTCCATGGTTTCCATGGCCTTCTAGCTCAGGTCTAGATGCCTTTAATACAGCCATAGAGCTCTGCGTGATGCAGCCCCTGCCCACCTCTCTGATCCCACCCCCTTGCCCACTCGACTCCAGCCACACAGGCCGCCTCACTGCTCCTTGAAAAGGCCAAGCTCTTTCCGTTCTCAGAGTCACTGCACATGCTGTTCCCTCCACCTGAAGCTCTTCCTCTCACTCTCCACCTGGCCAATGCCTCCTCAGGAGAGTCGCCATCCTCTATTCCAGAGGGACACCTCTGGGCCCTGTCTTGCCTATCAACTTGGCTCACTTGGCAATCCTTCCCTGACCCCTACAAAAATCCACACAAAAGGGAAAGAAAAACAGCCAGGAAAAAGCGTGAGTCATTTGTTTACAGACTAATTAATTACTAAGCTCAAAAACTTGATTTCCATTCTTCCTTTTTTCCCCTCTCTGCCCTTTGAGAATGTTTGGAATCCACATTGTTTCCCAATGCAAAAGTATGTCAAGTTTATTTTTAGCAAGTGCACATGATGGCTGGGACTGTTATTCACCCCCCACCCCCAAACCCCGGTGTCAGTAAGGAACTACCACAGTGTTCGGGCTGCTTAATGCTCTTCAGAGGTGGCTCCTGGGACGGGTCTGCAAGAGCCCTGATGGCGTTGGGGTCAGTGGGACCCACACTGCGTCCCATGCTAAGGGGCTGGAAATAGACGTTCCAAACTGCAGTTTCTCCTCCTGACCAGCAGAAGAGCCATGACGAGGGTGGGGTTGGGGAG
The DNA here is from genome assembly GCF_036850995.1 of Saccopteryx leptura. Taxonomy (NCBI): domain Eukaryota; kingdom Metazoa; phylum Chordata; class Mammalia; order Chiroptera; family Emballonuridae; genus Saccopteryx; species Saccopteryx leptura. The sequence continues at coordinate 201,589,515 of NC_089507.1, forward strand.
GGGAGCAGGTAATAATTTCTCCCAAGAGAATGGCTGAGCGAATGCCTACTTCCTGGACTAGCAAACCGGGAACCTGGGTGTCTCAGCGACCTGCCCCTCCACTCCTTGCCTCTAGAAGGGGCATGAGAGAAGCCTAATTCACCTCTGGTTTCACTGGATCCTGACGCTCTGTCTAGTTCAGGGGTCGGGAACCTTGTTGGCTGAGAGAGCCATGAACGCCACATATTTTAAAATATAATTCCGTGAGAGCCATACAATGACCCGTGTACGTTATGCATTATCCTAAAAATTTAGTGTTGTCCCGGAGGACAGCTGTGATTGGCTCCAGCCACCCGCAACCATGAACATGAGCGGTAGGAAATGAATGGATTGTAATACATGAGAATGTTTTATATTTTTAACGTTTTTTTTATTAAAGATTTGTCTGCCAGCCAGATGCAGCCTTCAAAAGAGCCACATCTGGCTCTCGAGCCATAGGTTCCCGACCCCTGGTCTAGTTGATACTACTGAGCATTCTCTGCTCACTTCCCCACCCTCTCTCTCACCCCTACCCTAACTCCCTCTCACCACCCCTGTCGGCCCACCCTGCTCACCCCTCCCGCTCTCTGAGAGCCCGGGGCAGGTCGGGGAGTAGCGGCAGCCTCGTGGGAATGCTTGACAGGGGCTTCCTTCCAAGTGTGCCACTTCCAGACCCCGTCCTGGGATGGGGCCCAGCAGCCCTGGGGAAGGTACTTCCAGCTACCTCCAGGGGATAAGAAAGGATTTGTTTTCAACAGGTACCACTGCCCAGCAATAAAGGTGACGATATGGCTGTGGGACAGAAAAGTGTCACTCCAGATAGCAGGATGTTAACCATCCTGTATCCCCACTGCTTGACATTCAGTTGGTGCTCAGTCAAGACTTATTAAATGATTGTGACCTGAGTTCCAGGCTCACTGTACAATATCAGTTACGTCACTTGCCTTCTCTGAGCCGCCATGTCCTCCTCTTGCAAATGGGTAAATGGCCTCTAATCCTAGAGCAGGTGTTGCAAACTCAGCTGTCTACAGGAGCCAGGCAGGGACAAAAAGTGAAATGGGTTGGGGAGGGGGGCAACTACGGCCATGCCCCGTCCGTGGGGACAGCCACTCCTCAGGCCCAGCACACAGCGCTGGTGCGCCCAGCGTTCCTGGGTCTTCCCGTGTCTCAGGAGAAGCCAGAAATCTGGATGTTTATCATTTTTAGTGTTGACAACTCATTCTGACTTGAAGCAAAAGCACCACACAGGTCAAACACAATGCACCTGAAGGCGGACCCCGGCACATGGCCGCCAGTTTAGTCCTGGTGGTTAGCGTTTGTGGCTCCCTAGGCCTAGGCCTTCAACAGGCCTGTCCCGCCCAAGCCTGGGACAGGGTGTTGAGATGCAGGAGGCAGCACAAGCCTCGCCCCGTGTGGGAGTAGCTATTATCCCAGCTTATGGGAGGGCCGGCGGGTGCTGGGCTGTGGGCAGAGCCTGCAGAGCTTTGTCTTCCACGTAATTAAAGAAGCCGATAATAATCTAGGTGGAGCGTGGAGCTGGGTCGACAATGAGTTAGCAAACTGCGGCGGGCTGATTGTATCTATTGTAAAAAGCCCAGATATAATATCAGATTAATATACTTTGTGTGACTATTATAACACTGTATCATTATGGGACGTGGTATAATTAAGGCCCAAGTGGGCCCCCTTCTCTCTCTGACTTTGCAGGTCTGGGCACTGCATCTCCTCTTAACTCCCTCCTGGCCACTGGGGCATGTGATGCCAACCTGATCAGCCAGTCACTGGCACATCCTACAGAGTGCCAGGCCCCATGCTGGGCACCAGGGGACAGCCTCAGAACCGAGGCAGATAAGGTCCTGTCCTCAGAGAGCTCAGAGGGGGTTGAGGGGTGGGAGGAGGAGCCTGGTTGATAATAAATACGGAAACAAACAAAACGAGCCAGCTCGTGGTGAGTGCTGGCAGGGAGCCAGGAGAGGGCCTGGGTGGGAGTTGAGTGGTCAGGGCAGCCAAGGAAGCCGCCTCCAACTGCAGTCTGAAGGAGGGTGCTACGGGCAGCATCCTCAAGTCATCGGCTGGAGAAACGCGGGCTCGTGAGGTTGGCTGAGGCATGGTTTAGGCTATGTCACCCCTTCTGCCCACCCGTTCACTGACTCAGCAAATCTTGTGGAGCACCTACTGTCTGCCAGGCCCAGGCTGAATGTTAAGGGAACATCGTGAACAAAATAGACAACAATGCCTGCCCTGAAGAAGGGGACATTCTAAGGAGACAAACATTAAACAAACAAACAAATAAGTGAACGCATGATATGATGGTAAGTCAGGAAGAAAGATTAAAGTGCTGTAGGTGACAATGGTGGTGACACTTTAGCAGGGTAGCCAGGCAAGGGTTCCCTGAGGCAGCGACCTTGAGATGAGATCTAAATAAAGTGAGGGATCCAACTGTGTGAAAGAGCTGGGGAAAGAGCATTCTAGGCAAAGGGAACAGTAAGTGCAAAGGCCCAGGGGTCAGAGCACGCCTGGTGCATTGGAGGAACAGCAGGAGGTCACTGTGGCTGGAGCTAACTGAGCAAGGGAGAGAGAATGGTAGCGATGAGGTCGGAAAGGCAATGGGGCCAGATGAGGCAGGGACCTGTGGCCCTTGTGAGGACGTTGGCTTGTGCTCTCAGACAGGAGCCATGGATGGCTTGAAGCAGAGGGACAAGATCCAACTTAAGATGCACCTAGATCTAGCAGGATCCCTTTGGCGTCGTGTGGAGAATAGACTGTGAGGAATGACTGGGAGCAGTGAGACCAGCGGGTGGTGCTTTGAATCCAGGTGTGAAAGTGGAGGGAGAAAACTGGTGGGATTCTGGATGTATCTTAACGATAGAGCTGACAGAATTCCTGACCAATTGATCAGGTATTCTGTCCAATTATTGGATGTGGGGAAAGAGAAAAATCCAGTGACCTCAAGGTCTGGGCCTGAGCACCTGGAAGGCTGGACTGGAGCCGCCATTCCTGAGTGTAAAGGGCGGTAGGTGGACCCAGTGCCAGGTCTGTCCTCGGCCCGCTCCCCAAGAGCCCCTGGCTGACCGCCACCCCAACTCCTCTCAGGTCAGGGCTATTGAGGGAGAGAGTAAGGAGTCAGCCCCACCCAGGCCTCGGGGCAGGAAAGGGGCACCCAGGGCCCAGCCACATGATGACACAATACTTAATAATTTCTCCACTGAGTTTTGCAATGGGCACCCTTTATCGACTGGTGAAGGGAGTGGGATTTTGCAACCTCCCCAACGGGTAAGCATGGTTGATGTCAAGCCAGAGGCATATCAGGCCAGGCCACAGTCATCTTCTTGACCCACCGCACTGAGTCCCAAACAGGCCATCCAGGAGTGAGCTGTCATGGTGGCAAGGGGGACGGGGAGTGAGCACTGGCCTCAGAGCTCACTGGGTTCAAATCTCAGCTTCTCCACTTGGCTGATGACCTTGGGCAAGTCATTTCCCCTCTCTGGACCTCAAGGCTTCCTCTGAAGAAAGGGGAGCAATTAAAGGAATTATTTTTAAATTACTTTAAAATTGTTAGCCAACACCCTATTGAACGCTTACTGAGCACTTACTGTGTGCCTGGCCCTGCGCTGAGCGCTTTCTGTACAGCATCTCATTTAATCCTCATGTCAGCCTTGACACTGTTATTTTTCTATTGTATGAATGGGGAAACTGGGGCTCAGAGAGAAGAAGTGACTTCCCAGGTCACCCAGCCTGTCCAGTGTGGAGCAGGGACTCAGACCCAGGCCTGTCTGACTACAAACCCCAGCTCCATTGTTAGGAAGTTGCTGTGACTCTGAGGAGGCTTCCTCACCTGTAAAATGGGAATTATAAGCTAAATGAAATTAAGCAGCTCCTCTCCTAGGGTTGGTGTCTGGCACTTAGGGAGCACTCGGGACACAGTGCCATTATTATTATTATTCCCAGAATTGTTGTTACTGGCCAGCCTAAGGTCCCCGCCTCTCTGTCCCACCCAGCCCTGTGGGGCACAGACAGGATACAGGAATTAGAATGACCTCCCCCCCATAGCCCACATCCCTCCTGTCTTCCTGCTGTGACCCTGGACATGCCTCCCCCATCCACTGCGGTGACAATTCCCATCAGCTCTCCAGGCCATTTACAGGCCAAAGGAAGCTACTGGGTCGATCATAATCCCAGTGTGTCGGGAGCCTCAAGACAGTCCTGTGAAAAATGATCATTTATCCCATCTGCCAGAGGAGGACACCAAGGCTCAGACTGGACATATGACTAGCCTATAACATCAAGCCAAAGAGAAGGAGACAGAACATCGCTCCCACCATGACAGAGCCTCTGACTACTCAGGGCACTGATGCAAAAGCCTTCCTGGCAAAGTCTGTCTCTCCTGCCTCTCTCTTTCCCTCTGTCTCTCAGACCAACACTGGAGGTCTGTCTCTCTTTGTCTCTCTCCTGTGTCTGTCTCTTCCCTGTGTCTCTGTCTGTCCCTCCATGTCTCTCCATCTCTCCATCATGTCTCTCTGCCTCTCCCTCAGTATCTCTGGCCCAGGCTGCCTCTTCCCTACACTCTCACCCTCTGGGCCCGCCTACCTCCTCTCCATTCCTGGCTCTATAAATATTTACTGAGGTGAAGGTGTCTGGCCACCTAATTTGCTTGAAACCCTCACCCAGCCCCACCTCCCTTCTCACAGCCACCGCCCAAGGGCTCTCCAGAGAGGGAGGGCAGGTGTGGGATCCACAGCCTTGGGATGTTCACAATGCCCCCGGTTCAGGGGTCCACAGCTCACGACCAGACCTGGCCCCATCTGAATTCCCTCTTACTGGGCAAGAGCAGACTCTGCCCAAGGCACCCAGGGGGGCAAATGCTGATTGGCCCAAATTAAACATGGCCTTCTCCCTTCCCTTGCAGTGATTGGCTGAGGCTAGACATGGAATGCATCTGTGGCCAGTGAGATGGGGAAGGCTGCCAAAGGACTTCTGGGAACGGTTTCTTCATTCTTCAGAGGACACGTGAGGGCCTTTTCCTGCCTTGGTCATGGCTATGTGAGGAAGAGATGGCAGAAGCTTTGGCACCATCATGGGGCTATGAGGAGTTAGGCTAGGAGGAGATGACAGGACCACGAGATGAGAAGAACCAGGGGTCCTAATGATGCCCAGCCCTACGCCCTCAACCTCTAACTCACCCGGCCATTATTCATTCAGTCATTCAAAAAAACAACAAACCATTTATTGAGTACCTACTTTGTGCCAAGCCCTGTGATGGGCACTGAGGATGCAGCCAGGAACAGAGTCAACATGATCCTTGTCTTACATTCTGGGGCAAGGGACAGACCTCAATCGAATAATCATCTGAGTAAATGTAAAATATGGCCATAATGAGTGCTGGAAGGAGCGGTCTATAGAGATAACACCAGAAAAGGGGAACCAGGAAGGTTCCTCTGGTGATTTGTCTTAAGTCAGGTTGCCCAGAAACAAAGCCCGAGCCGAGACTGGAATGCATGTGATTCACGGAGGAATGCTTTTGGGGGGAAAGAGGAGAGTGGAGCAGGCCGGGGCCTGGGAAAGAGCTCTGCTAGGATGTGCTCTCAGCTGACATCCAGCTTCAGCCCGATCCCAAGGAAAGCTCTGGAACATGAGCTGCACTGCAGAGTGGATCCTACCTGGAATTAAAAGGTCTGAGCTTTGTTCCTCTGCTTTAATCAGTTATTGGCTCTGTCTGCCTCTGATACTTGGGGTTGAGGGGACCTCCCGGGTGAGGCAGCTTCTGTTCAGCTAGGACCCTGTAGCAGCCAACATTGCATGGTAGCTGGGAGATGGGTGCAGGGCCCAGTGTGAGGGAATCTGGGTGAGTCAGCACAGCACCCACTACTGGAGGTTCCCCCGATCCGAGATCTGGGCACGAAGTAGGTAAAGAGAAGAGAGGAAAGCATTCCAGCAGAGGAAGCAGCATGTGCAAAGGCCCTGAGGCAGTCAGGAGTCAGATTCACTGAGAAGAGACCAAGATGGCTCTAACTGAGTGAATGAAAGAGTGACAAGAGATTACAAGAGAGGGACTGGCCATCATACAAAAGCAGGTCATCTGTTCTGAGGGCAGTGGAAGTCATGGGAGACTGCTGAGCAAAGGAGGATGGTGATTCAGTTTACATTTTTTAAGGCTCCATCTGGCAGCATGTGAAAAATAAACTGAAATGGGGAGCGAGAGACCATTTGGAGGCTGTTGTAATCATTCAGGTGAATCACCCAAGCCTGAATGCTGGTGGGAGTAGGAAGCACAAAGTGGTGGATACAGGATAAGGCAAGACCTTAAGAAGTAGTAATAATGGTAGTTATTGATCACTTCCCATGATCGGGCTCTGTTCCAAGCACCTCACAGTATCTCATTTAAGCAGAAACTGTTACTATCCCTACTTCACACTGGGGAAACTGAGGCATGGTGGAATCAATGCCCTAGCAATGGCTCAAACCCTCACTTGCCAACACTTCGTGCCCCACCTCAGTGGGTCCAAAATACTTGTAAACCTCAGGCATCCAAGGTACGTTGGGGCAGGTGGGTCACCCCGGAATCCCCCCAAACCCCAGTTGGAGACTCATGGGAATCCCATCATGTGTAGCCACTTTCTCCTGCCTTGAGAAGTCGGTGTCATTATTACATTGAAGGTCTCCCATCCATGAACCCCATTTCCACCCAGTTCCTCGCTCTCTTCTATGTGGTGGAACCTCACCCTGTGTGACCCAGCAACCCAGAGAGAGGTAGGAACTTGCTGAGGCCACCCAGCATGTCTCTGATACAGGTGCCTGTAAGGCGGGATGTGTGTGTGTGTAGGGGGGGGTGCTGTTAGCTGTTATCTATGGCCAAAGGCAAGAGGCCCATTGAGACACCTGGCGCCTCTGATACGGTAGCCTGTGGTCCTAGCCCCTGTGAGGATAAGCAGGCCATGCCCAGCCATGAGATAATCAAGACCAGATTCTGGCCAGTGATTCATTACAACATCACAGCCAGGACAGCCCTGTGGAATCTGAAGACTTGGAAGCCAGATCTTCTAGAGCTGGTACTGGGGGAAGGGTTGGGATGGTGGAGGGAGACCCAGGGGTCAGCGGGGCTCCTTCCCAGGAAGAATCCACATAACAAAAACTGTCCAGGCCACTTCTTCATGGTCACTAGCTGCTCAAGGAGCACCTGCTGTGTGCATCAGATCCTTTAGGACACAATGGTGACTGTAAGCCGGTAGCCACAACCACCATCGCAGCTGCCTGGCCAATGCAGGTTCGCATTTGATTCAGACAGACGGTAATGAAACAACGGAGCCAAGAACTGGTGGGTCATCAGCTTTAATCCTAGCTTGCACTCGGCGGGCAAGAAATACACACAGTGGGAAAACACTTCCTTTTCCATTCAGGGCTTCCAAAGTCACTGACTTATCCGAGTTTCCTAGAATCAAAGGTTTCTAGCTCACCAGCCTTATTCAACTCTGTTCCCCATCTCCTTCTCTCTACACAAACTCTGCACAAACTGGCTTCTCCTTCAGCACTCCAACATCTTGGCTGCTTCTCCTCTCTTCCACGTGGCCTTTCTCTGCTCTTCTCCAGCATGGGCTCCTCTGCCCCATTTTATAGTGTAAAAATCAAAACCTTTAATCCAATATACAAACAAGGGAGTCTCTGATTCAAAGTCACTTAGGGTGGGAAAGCCTTAGGCTATAACGACCCTGCCTGCTTACAGCCTGTTGTCCCTCACACCCAATGCAAACTATAAGCGAGCAAACCTATATATCATATTTACAAACTTATTTGACCAACAGTGACCAAGCAGACAGTGCCTGTCCTCAGGGAGCTAATACTGGCATGAAGGGAGCAGGCATCAAATATAGAATTGCACTAAGACAATGAAGAGTGCCACGTGCTGGGAAGGAGAGGTGCAGGGGACTGCATAATACATACGAGGAAGGCCTCCCCCATGAGATCTTTGAGCTGAGTCTGAAGGCTCATAGAGGAGAGCTCTGGGAGGAGATGGAGGAAGAGCATTCTAGGAAGGGATACAGCATATGCAAAGGTCCTGAGGTGGGTCAAGTGTGGAATGTTTGAGGGTAAGAGGCTAGAAAGGACAAGAACAGATCAGCAGACACCTGTAGACAAATGTAAGGAGCTCAGATTTTAGCTTATCGACCATGGTGAGCCATGGAAGGCTTTAGGCGGGGTTTGGGGTAGACATGACCAGACTGGATCTGCTATTCAGGATGGTCTGTAGGGGCCTGAGTCACTGTATGTTCTAAAACTTAAGGATCCCGGCCTCCTGGGCCTCCCTGTTCCAATATCCAGGGCTCTAGTAGCCAGCAGGCATAGGCCTGGCAGGGCCAATACCAGGCACTCCATGGGCCCCTGACTGCCCACCCCCAGCTGGACCTCCTAGGGAACATTCCAGGCAGCGATTATCTCAGTGCTGAGCACTAATTAGCCTGGTTTCACCTCAGGCCTTCCCAGCTGTGCTCTGAGAAGGGCCCCTGGGGAGGAAGCCTCTAGGTACAAGGTCCCAAGGGAGGACTGGAGGGACGAGAACTGAGGGGCCCTGAGTTGGTTCCAAAGACTACTCAGACCGGCAGCTGCGACCCTGAGGTGTGGAGAACGCCCTGCTGGAAGCCTGCAGCACCCTCCGCCCCTGTCCCACAGCCTCCCTCCCCCAGCACTCCTGTGCCTGGCCTGCCAGGCACCTGGCCAGAGCAAGCCCAGCCCCCACCTGCGCTGGGAGCCGCACTGTCTCCCCCCTCCTCACTCTGATTCTCTGCCTCTCTAGGCCCGAATCTGGACAGCTGTGTGTGCTGGTGTGCCTTTCTCTTCCTCTTGTCTTTCTCGGTCTCTCCCTTTCTCTCCGTCTCTCTCTTTCTCTCTGGCCCCACGCCCAGTCATTCTCCCCTTCCCTGGGTTTCCATCCTGAAGAGGAGTGGGCGGGGAAAGAAGAGGGAATGCTCTCTGGTCTCAGTGGGCCTGAAGTGGGGGTGAGCATCCCGAAACCGCCTCCAGCTGGGGGAGTGAAGATGGACGGTACCCACACAAAACGCTCCGACCCTGCCAGTGTTTCCAGCTCAGCCTCACCCTGATCTGGGCCGCCCCCTACCCAGGGACCCACCGTCCCTGGACCAAGTGAGGCTGCAAGAAGGTGAGTCCTGACCAGGAGTCTCCTGGAATCAAAAACCAAAGCAGGATCGAATCGCCTGCACCCTCCATGCCAACCCACGCCCAAACAGGAAACTTCATGGCCCCATTTACACCTGGGGAAACTGAGGTTCAGAGAGGGCTTAGGGTCACAGAGCCAATTAGAATCAAAACTCAAACCCAAGACTCAGGAAGGATGCAGATATAACCAAAGGTCTCCCTCCTGCTCCAGTTTCCTTCCCCAGAGGCCACAGTGGTTCTATATATCCTTCCAGAACTTTCTATGCATACCCATACTTCTCTTCTTCGGGGAATGTTTTAACACACGTGGTAAAACCATAGGCACCGCCCTCCATCTGCTTTTCCCACTTAGCCATATCTTAGAGATCTTACTTTATCAGAACCTTCTTCCTTGTTTCTAACACCTGCTGGGTCCTCCAGGGAGTAGACCAGCCCCAAGGTGCTTAATCAGCTCCACCGCAGGACACAGGACTTGTTTCTAGTCTTTGTATACATATATGAAAAGTGTCTCAGCAACCTCCACCCCAGCACACAAGCTCGCACACACACCTGCCTGACGACCTGTAGGATACAGCGGCCCTAGAAGGAGGCAGTGTGTCCCCAGGGGTGAGCTCAGACTCCTAGAGTGACGCTTGTTAAAATGTCAGACTTCTGGGCCTGTTCCAAAGCACCTGAAGGAGAAGTTTGGGTGAAGGAACCCTCACATCTGCATTTTTTAGCTAACGCCCCAGAGAGGAGGGACTCGTGGGGTTTAGGAGGGCATTGCAAAGACACAGACTGTCAGCTGGGTTTTCGAGTTGTGTTCCCGGCTACGGAGCTCTTGGGGGACACCTGGCCCCCATCTCAGCAGCTCCCTTTTGTTACAATCACGTGGTGAGGCTCCAGAAAAATGGGTGGGAGTATAAAAAGGGGTTTTAATCAGTGAAATAAAAGCAATAGAAGCTGAAAAACCAAAGGATGAGGAAACAGGGGCAAAGCTGGGTGACTAGACAAGCCCGGACTCCACAGGCCTTGGTGTTTGTATGTAGCAAAACGGAACTAGAGCCCAGGACTCCTCACTCTCGGGCCAGGAGTTTTCTGTTGCATTCACCCCACCCGGGTCCATCACTCATCCGTCCACCTCACCCAATAATCTGCCCGCCCACCCATCCCTCCTCTGCCTGTTCACACCATAGCCCAACCAATCTCTAGCCATTCAGGTTCATCCATCTATCTATCCATCCATCTCTCTGTCCATAGACACAGCCATTCATTCAACCACCCATCCTCCATCCTCCCTCCAGGATTCAGAGCACTGACTATGTGCTAGATACCATTCTAAGTGCTGGGAACACAGCCTCAAGACAACAAACCTGTTCCCACCTCCGGAGCTCAGCGCCTAGGAGAGAGACTAACTATAAACAGATCATCACACATATGCAGGCCCCCCCCCCCCGGTGGGTTTCCCGGCTGTGAGTACCATTCATAGGAATAGAGAGGAGCAAGTGGGGGTCAGGGAAGGCCTCCTTGGTGAGGACTCTCTCATCTGAGCATCAAGCAATGAGTAGGCATGAACCTGGTAACAAGGGAAGGGAAAGGCATTATTTGAGAGGGAACAGCATGGGCAAACAGTGGAAGGAGGAAGAGCAAGTCGCAGGAACAGGGGAAGGTCAGAGAGAAAAGACAGGTGGGAAGCCCACACGGAAGCTGGGAAGCTGGGAAGCTTCCCTTGGACCGTCCCACCTCCTGCCTCTCTCCCAAGAAGAACCAGCCCCGGCCTGCCCTCCTCGTCAGAACACAGTCTCCCGGGCCCCACTCCAGCCCCCAGCTCCCTGCCAGCCCCGGCCTGGCCGCTTCCTCCCACTCACCTGCCAATCCTGCTCAGTGCTGAAGGGGCTCCCATGCCCAGCCCCGGCTCGTGAGGGCACCAAACCCTCCATGGGGGCAGGCTGGGGTAGATGGGACGCCTCGGACATCACTAGCCCACCAGGAACCCCATGGAAACTTAGCAGGTCCCTCCATCCAAAGCCTCCACATACCCTCTGCGGTAACACAATACTGTTTACCGAGTGAGTGCCCGGTGTGTACCAGACCCTGGGCTCACACTTCCCACCAGTTCCTTCATTTTGTTCTCTCCTCTGCCTGAAGGCCACCCCACCCTGGAGCCCTGGGAGGAAGAAGTCATACCCCTCGTCCGCTAAAGGCCCCTCCCCACTGCCCACCGCCACCACCTTCCCACTCTTCTTTCTCCCACTCCCTCACTCACACAGTCCCACGTGCTGGCCTCTTGCTGCTCCTGGAACACAGCAAGCACCATCCGCCTCAGGGCTTTGCGCTCGCTGTTCCCTCCGTCCCCAGATATTCCCGTGGCTCAGTCCCTTCCCTCTTTCAAGTCTTTGCTTACACATCACCTTCTCTCAGGGAGGCCTTCCCTGACCTCTGCAGTTGAATGCAACATCACACAATGCACACACACGCACGCACACACGCATACACGCACACACCAGCACTCCTTCTTTCCTTCCTCTGCTTCATTTTTCTCCACATCCCTGACATCTGACTGACCGCATCTCCCACCGTAAGAATGTAAACTTCATGAGGACAGGGTTCGGGCCGTCCCATTTTCCACTGTGTTCCCGGGCCTAGCACAGTGCCTGGCACATGGCGGGTGCTCGGTGACGTCATTCCTGCAGCATATCTTGGGGTGTCTTCTGTCTGCCAGGCTCAGGGTGGCAGATACAGCAGAGAACAAAATGAAAGTGTTGTGGAAAATGGCCTAGAGGCCCGGGGTCCAGGGCCTCACACAGCCCCTGGTTCTGAGAGCTCAGAAAATTACAGGAGGCCTGAGAGGTAGTGCCATCCCACTGGCTCCTGCCAGGGACCCCGTGACATGCTCAGGACTGTTGTTCTTCTCCGGAAACAGATGGGCTCAGTTCTTACTGATGCCATATGGTTCTTGCTTTCACAGGTCTCACGGGAAACTCCAACTGACTGAAACCCACCTCAGCGGATCCTCAATTACCCGGAGCTGGGCTTTGTGGTTGGTTGGTTGGTTGTTCCTTTATCTTCCATTAGCTCACCTACCCACCATTTTTTTACGGGGCACCAAGCATTGGGTGTCAGGGAGTGTCATGGATCCCCATCACAGACTGGTCTGACACAGGGACAAGGAGGGGGATGAGCTGGGAGATGGGGAGGGTGTAAAGCCACTAAAGGAGATGCTCGCGGAGTGGGCGCTGGGTGGGATGGGACCGGTGGAAAGGTGTCCGCTCCTCTGGACCCGGGCTATCCTCCCTTTAAAAGTTTACATTCCCCAAAAAAAGTAAATCAGAAAATAAAGAAAAAGAGAGGAAGGCACACAGATGAAAGAAATGCATACACCAAGGTCTGGAAGTTCACACCCCCAAATCATAAAACCACCCTGGCAGGATGAGGAAGGGGCCGGCCCTGGGGTGAGTGGTCCAAGAGGGACTTCAGCCTGACCAGAAATGCTTCTGTGTTTTAAGAGAATGGATGCGCATATTTAGTAGCATCACTTTAAATCAACATTTAATTGTAGAGAAGGCAAAAAGACAGGCCCGCCAGGAAACAAAAGAGCAAGCTGTATCTGTCGAGTACCTGCGATGCACCCCACGTGGGCCCGCCGAGGCCTTATTTTCCCCAGTTTCACCTCAGCTGAGTGTCTGAGGGAAACTGGGAACCGGGAACCCTACGTTCCTCTTGTCTCCCCGCGGCCTTGCACAAAGCACTTCTCCTCACTTCCCACTTTCAGGTGAGCAAACTGAGGTCAGTGAGGTTAGCAATGGGGACACCTACGCTGGAAGAAGGTTCCCGAACCTCTAAGGAGACAACTAAGGGGAAGGTGCTTGGTGACTTCACCTGGGCCACAGTCCCGCCCAGGACCAGCCCCTTCTGAAACAACGAAGGCTGTCCATACCAACCCGCCGAGCTTTAAACAAGGCGCGGACCCTATGCCGCTGCCCAGGAAGCCCGCCCAATCTCGCCTTAGCTTACCAAGAATTCTTCAAAACCCAGTGAGGAAATTAAGAGACTTTTCTGAGTTTTGCACGCATGTAACACCTCGACTCTGCTCATCTTTGCTGTTAGGTAGGGTTCTCACAGGCAGGTTCTGGAAGTGGAAATTGAGGCACGGAGAGGGAAGCCACTTGCCCCGAGTGGCACAGCCAGTTAGGGGCACAGCTGGAAGATGCACCCAAACCAGAGCCCACCCTCTGGCCCAGGAAGGAAGACAAAGGCCTACTACAGGAGGCAGCCAGGTCGGCAGGGCCACCCCCGGCCGGGGAGCGAGCTCCATGTACGGGAGCTGTGGCGAGGCCGCCCTTTGTCCCACTGCCTCCCCTCCCAGTTGGAGCCGCCAGCTCTGAGCTGGGATGGTCTTTGCCAGGCCGTGGTTTCGCCATCCCCCCGCCAGGCCCTGGGGAGCCTCTGAGTGCCGAACAGGGCTGTCCGGCACAGTGAGTCCGAGCCAGAGTACTGGGTAAGGAGTACATTCTGGGGTCACCCAGACCCACATTCAAATCCTGCCTCTGCCACCCACCAGCTGTGTGGCCTCAGGCCAGGTAACCCCTCTCTCTAGTGTCCTTTTCGGCTTTTCCTCTTAGACCTTAGGTGCGAAAGGCTGAGTCACCCAGCTCCTTGATTTTCGACATGCTGTCATCTTTGCGCGTGCGTTTAATTCATTTCTTCTCTTCAACCCCGCTCCCCACTCCCCGCCCGCCTCATTCTCTTAGGTCTGATGTGTATCTTTAGTTCATTTTCTTTTGCTTTGATTTTGAGTTTCACTTATGTAAAGTGCAGAAAGGGAACTTATCTCAATGAATTTTTGTCTCAATGAAGGCTTATAGAGGGATAAATCTATGTGACTACCACCCAGGTCAAGACAGAACTTCTGCAGCGGCCCAGAAGGCTCCCCCACACCCCTGCCCAGGTAGTAACTCCTCACAAAAGGAACCACTGCGGGGACTTTTAGACTCGTCTGATCTGCTCCCAAAGTTCATGGTCTTTTGGCCTAGCGCCTTTCCCTAGGCTCACCACTGGTGAGGCGCGGCCCTAATGCGCATGAATCAATAGCTTACTCCGTGTTATTGCTGAGTAGTATTCTGTTTATAGATGTATTACAATTTGGTGATCTTCTCACTTGCTGAAAGACATTTGGGTTGCTTCCAGTTTGGCTATTATATATAAATAAAACTGCTGCAAATATGCTTACAGGTCTTTTTGTGGACATACATTTTCATTTATCTTGGGTATACTGACAGTCAAATGTTTTGATTTCTTTTTAAAATTTATATTGGCATAACTTTAGAACTTACAGAAAAATTATGAGACTTACAAGGGACTCCAGGATATCCTTCGCCCAGATTGTCTGTATTTTGTCCTTCTTACTTCATCATTTTCCTTCTATTTATATTTTCTCTTGTACGGAATTATTTGAGAGCCAGTTGTACACATCACGTCCTTTGATCCCTGAACCCTGCAGCATGGATCTCCTGACCCCCTACCTCCATCATACACATGCGTGCGCGCGCGCGCACACACACACACACACACACACACACACAGAGTACCATTATCAAATTCAGGACACTTGCCATCAATAAGCATGACTATCGAATCCACACACTATACTCAGCATTCCATAATTGTCCCCATAAAGTCTTATTGATTTTTCCTGGCCCAGGGTCATGCCTAGCTTCCTTCAATTATACTTAAGCTTCTTCAACAGCTCCTCAGTCTCCCTTTAACTTTCTTGTCCTTGACATTTTTGAGAATGACAGGCCAGCTATTCTGTCATATGTCCCTCACTTGGGATTTGTCTAGTATTTCCTCACGGTTAGACTCAGGCCATGCGTCTTTGCAGGAATATAACAGAAGCGATGCTGCGTT
The DNA here is from genome assembly GCF_036850995.1 of Saccopteryx leptura. Lineage (NCBI taxonomy): Eukaryota > Metazoa > Chordata > Mammalia > Chiroptera > Emballonuridae > Saccopteryx > Saccopteryx leptura. The sequence goes on from NC_089507.1 coordinate 201,604,584, forward strand.
CTTCTTGTGTGTCCTGTCAGGTGGCACACAATTATGACTTGTCCCATTGCTGGATAAAGGGGATAATAAAACCTTCCGCCTTGCAGAGCTGTTAGGAGGATTAAAGGAGACGCAGCCCAAAGCCTGCTTTTGTAATTACTATCTCGTCTGCCTTTGGAAGGAGCGCCCGGCATGAAGTGGAAGAACAAACACGGGGCTGTCCCCACCCACACCTGTCTCCCGGGCCCCAATCCTTGCTCTGCCTCTCAGAACTTGCCACCAGGATGGAAGGAATGCACAGGCGCCCGGATTCTAGTCCGGTCAGGCTGGAGAGCCCTGGGTGCTGGCTCTACCTGCTCGCTGAGTGCTGGGCACCTGCGGCCCTGAGCGTGCAGAGGGGTTTCCCAGCACCCCACAGCGAGCGTCCAGCTGCGGGGCTGTCAGGCTGCTGCGCCCTCCACACCAGGCTTCAACTGAGAGGACGCTCGCAGTGTCTGGAGACAGTTTTGGTTGTCATAACTGGGGGTGGGGGTGCTGCTGGCATCTAGTGGGTGGAGGCCAGGGATGCTGCAATGCACAAGACTGTTTGTTCCACAGCAAAGAATGATCCTGTCTCAAATGCCAATAGTGCTGAGGTTGAGAAGCCCTGGTCCACATTGAATTATGGATAGCAGGCAACAGGTGAGTCCCTAAAATCAACTGATGCTGCCCACTTTCTCCCAGAGCCCAACCAGCTGCAAAGAGAAGGTGGTTCAGACCCTTCCACAGTGTTTAGGGGAGTCCCTATTGCACAAATGGGGGTTTGCTGCCTGAGTCGTTTTTTTCTGAGTCCATTAGGGTTCAAATCAGCACTATTGGAGATGTCATGGAGCACTATTGAGGGTGTCACGACCTCTGAAGAGCTGGAGTGGGGGCTTAAAGGGGTGTCAGGAGCCCCGGCCTATAACGGAGCGGGTGGAGATCTTAAACCACCTTGAGAGCCAGAATACTAAGCGGGGGCGGTTACACCCAGAGATCCTGTCATGTTTTCTGAGCTCTGGTTTTATAGTATCTGGGGGTTCTGGGTAGTTCTAATTGCAGGCAGTGAGACAGCTAACCCTGACATGTAGCAGGTGCTCAGTAAACGCATTGTTGAAAAATGAATTGTGATAGTAATTAATATTTACAGAGCATGTATTATGTGTCAGGCACTGTTCTAAGCACTATGCATATATCACCTCACTTAATCTCACCACACCCTGAGATGGGTACTGTTATTGCCATCCCCATTCTGCAGATGAAAACACTGAGGCGCACAAAAGTTAAGCCACTTGCCCAAAGTCACAAGCTATTAAGAGGAGCGTGAATGAATGAATGAATGAATGAATAAATGAATACCGGTCTCCATCTAGATTACCATTTTTCCTTCAAATACTACTGAATCAGAAATCTGGTTACAACTCTTGTGGCATAACTATCCCAGCTCAAGTTCCCTGGCCCCCTGGACCTCTAGAGGTCATCCTCTCTCCCCCTTAGAGCCTTAGTGGCACTGTGTCCCCAAACCAAAGCTTGAAATTGAGACTTAAGCCACGAAAGCCTGGGGACCCTAATATAATAGGACCCTTTTGTTTATGAAGGCCTTACTTTCCACGAGGCGCCACACTTCCCAGCAGTAGGGATATGACAAGACCCATTGCACAGATGAGGAAACTGAGGCTCAGAAGGGGGAGGTCACTCATTCCAGGTCAAACATCTAAGTGACAAAGCTGAAATGTGAACCCAGACCCATCTGACTCATGAACTTGACATGAAGACAGTGAAGGAACAAAAGGTAACAAGGAAGAACTGTCTGACATGAGCAGGGGGACCATGGAGAGTCAACCCCAGTTCATCCCTCAATCACACTCTCCCCAAACTCCCTCTCAGTATCCAGAATGTGGCAGGGCTGCATTCAGTGATGTTCATCATATCAGTGTTTGTGGCTTTGGGGACTTGGCAGCAACATCAGTGTCCATCACAAGGAGAGTAGTTCATTAAAATGTGGCAGATACAAACGGAGGAACATTACGCATCATAATAAAAAACTGTAATTGAGAGGGACACAAAGCATGTGGAGACATCTCTAAAGCACAGGCTCCAGGAAGGTATGCCGATTTTGTGCAAAATGTGACCTGTTTGGTATGGTTGTCCATTGTAGCATTGTGTGAACCAAAAAAAGGTTGGAAACAACCTACAGTATTTCCCCATGTATAAGACACACCCTTTTTCGAAAAATATGGGGTCTAAAAACTGGGTGTGTTTTATACAGTGGTTGTAGATTTTTTTACTTGCATCTCTGCTTTTTTGCACAGATGAGGAGTTGTATGAATTTTATGATGAATAAAACTTGAGTTCAATAACTTTATGTAATATAATTTTTTCAAATTTTGAGCCCCCAAATTAAGGTGCGTCATATACATAGGAGCGTCTTATACATAGGGAAATACGGTAAATGTCTATCAAAAGGGGACTAAGCCCTGGCTGGTTGGCTCAGTAGTAGAGTGTCGGTCCGTGTGTGGAAGTCCCAGGTTCGATTCCCGACCAGGGCACACAGGAGACGCGCCCATCTGCTTCTCCACCCTTCCCCCTCTCCTTTCTCTCTCTCTTCCCCTCTGGCAGCCAAGGCTCCACTGGAGCAAAGTTGGCCTGGGCACTGAGGATGGCTCCATGGCCTCCACCTCAGGCGCTAGAATGGCTCTGGTTGCAGCGGAGCAATGCCCCAGATGAGCTGAGCATCACCCACTGGTGGGCATGCTGGCTGGATCCCAGTCGGGCACATGTGGGAGTCTGTTTGAAGACCCCCACTTCTCACTTCAAATAAATAAATAAATGGGACTAGTTAAATAACTAGGGTACATAATGCAACAGAATACTGGAGTATTGTGTGATCATTAAAAAATGAGGCAGCTCTATGCTATTGATATAAGCAAACTCCAAAATACATTATTAAATGAGACCAGTGTGGCCTGACCAGGCAGTGGCACAGTGGATAGAGCATCAGACTGGGACACAGAGGACCCAGGTTCAAAGCCTCGAGGTCACCGGCTTAAGCATGGCCTCATCCAGCTTGAGCAAGGGCTCATCCAGCTTGAGCAAGGGCTCACCAGCTTGAGCATGGGGTCTCTGGCTTGAGAGTGGGATCATAGACATGACCCTATGGTTGTTGGCTTGAGCCTAAAAGTTGCTGGTTTGAAGCCCAAGGTCACTGGCTTGCGCCCAAGGTCACTGGCTTGAGCAAAGGGTCATTTACTCTGCTGGAACCTCCTGGTCAAGGCACATATGAGAAAGCAATCAATGAACAACTAAGGAGCCGCAATGAAGAACTGATGATTGATGCTTCTCATCTCTCTCCCTTCCTGTCTGTCTGTCCCTATCTGTTCCTTTCTCTGTCTCTTTCTCTGTCTCTCTCACTAAAAAAAAATTTTAATTAAAAAATAAAAAATAAGTGAGACCAGTGTGGAAAGTGCTACAATGTGTGACATGTATAAATATCATGTATGTGTGTGTGCATATGTGTGTACATACGTGTGTGTGTGTGTGTGTGTGTGTGTGTGTATGTGAGAGAGAGAGAGAGAGAGAGAAAGGAACTGCTACGTGACCTCTGGGGAAGGGACTGGGGATGTGAAGGCAGGAGTGGAAGGCAGACTGAGTTTTCACTGTTAACCTTTTTATACTTTTTGAATTTTGAACAATGAGAATATACTATATATTCAAATTAAATTAAAATTTTGATAAAATGCTTAGAGGTCATGGGGGAGTTGAACTGAGATCACCCACAAGAAAGTAGCACAATGTGGGGTCCAAAGCAGGGTGAGGAGAGCCTCCAGTTGGGGAGGGAGGGCAGGGGAATGTGCAGAGACTGGCAATTGATTACATATAGGGGACTGGCCAAATAAGTAAATATATTAAGAATAATGGAAGTCAACTTTTCCACTGTCAGAAGAGAGAGTTCCAAATATAGAAAGAAGTAATTGGAATAAATTGCATGGTGCTGGATTAGAACTGGAGGTATCAGTATAAATTTACAGCTCTCTAAACAGATGATTAGATAGATAGATGATAGATGATAGATAGATAGATAGATAGATAGATAGATAGATAGATAGATAGATGTCATTAGGTACAGAAAGAACACAGATATAAATGTGTATCTATGCATATGCACACATGTAGTCCTTAGTTTTGTCCACTGAGAGGGTCTGGGATTGGTGATCCCCCACAGGCAATGAGCACACTTTGTATTGAAATCCTGGTTTCTAAACACCATTCTCCACTGAAAGGAAACAGGGATCCTCAGAGAAATGGCTGATTCTGGGGCTGGGGCAGAAGAAGAACTAGATGAAACTGAAGCACCTATGCCAGAAAGTTAAGGAAGAGCTCAAAAAATGATGGTGACATGTCAAAAGGGCACAGAAGCCAGCTAGAAGAGGCCCCCAGTGGTCATATGTGGGAAAGTTTGAGCACATGAATAATTAATAATAATGCCTGATCTGTGGTGGCAAAGTGGATAAAGCATCGACCTGGAATGCTGACGTCACCAGTTTGAAACCCTGGGCTTGCCCAGTCAAGGCACACACGAGAAGCAACCAATGAACAACTAAAGTGAAGCAACTATGAGTTGATACTTCTTGCTCCTCCCATCTGTAAAAATCAATGAATAGAAAATAAAATCTTTAAAAACAGTAACAACAATGTACTAAAACCTGCTGAATAAAATAGAAAACCATCAGTCCATACTAATAAAAATAAACCAGTGGAAGTTTGATGAGGAACAGCATATTTATATAGTTTCAAAGTACTTCCCCTCAAATACTACTGCAGAGAGAAAAAAGTAACTTTATAGATGTGAAATCTGGCAGATATCCCTTCAATCAAGTGATCAAAGAGAACGCCATCATTCTCATCACAAGAAAAACAATTGTAATTAGGTGAGGTCATGGGTGTTAACTAAACTTATTGTGGTGACCCTTTAATAATATATACATACGTAAAATCATTATGGTGTATATTTTAAACCTATATGATGTTATATGTCAATAAAACTGGGTGGGGGGAGTGAACACCATCAGAATGGGACAAAAAGAACAACACAGCATCACTTCTGTGACTTACCTGCCAAAGATGCATACCCTGAATCTAACCATGAGGAATCAGCACACTCAGAGTGAGGGACATGCTACAAAACAGGTGGTCTGTCACCCTCAAAAGTGTCAAGGTCATGAACATCAAGGAGAGACCAAGGAGCTGTTCTAGATTAAAGGAGACTAGAGGAGACATGGTAACTAAACGCAATGTGATTCTGAACTCTAAGATCCTTTTACTGAACATTATAGGGCAACTGGCAATTTATTAAATGGTAGCAATGTATTGTGTTCATTTCCAGATTTTGATGATTATATTGTGGTTGTATAGAAAATGTCTCTGTTGATAGGAACTATGTATCAAAGCATTAAGGGGTGATAAGGCACAGGTCAGCAATTTATTCTCAAATAATTCAAGAAAAAATGTTCTTTGTACTGATTTTGTAAGCTTTTTTAAAATTTGAGCTCTATTTCAAAGTGCCAAGTGCTGTAGATGGAAAGTTTCTGTCCACCCAAATCCATGTATTGAAATAACCAATGTGATGGCTTTTGGAGGTGGGGTCTTTGGGAGGTGATTAGATCATGGGGGTGGAGGCCCTGTCAATGGGATTAGCGTCCTTATAAAAAAGACCCCAAAGAGCTCCTGCACCCCTTCCACCATGTGAGGACACAGCATCTAAGAGTCAGGAAAACAGGTCCTCATAAGACACCAAATCTGCCAGCAAGTCGATCTTGGACTTCTCAGAATCCAGAATGATGAGAGAGAAATTTCTGTTGTTTATATAAGCCACCACAGTATTCTGTTTGAGCAGACCAAACTGACTAAGACAGAAAGTTTTTCTAACAGAAAAAAAAAAGTGTGAAGTAGAATAAGATCTAAGGTTGAATACCATGAGCAGGAATTAAAATACATACTCATAGCATTTCCTATGAGTCAGCAAGACGCTCCTATGTATATGCCCAACCAAAATATGTACATATGCTCACCAAAAGACACGTATTCTAGAATATCCATCACGGCCTAATTCTAAAGAGTTAAAAGCTGGAAATAACCCAAATGTCCCTCAGCAATAAAATGCGGAAATATACAGTGCAGACAAAAATAGGTTTGTAGCTGTTCATTTGGAAACTAATACAGTAATTAATAAACAATAATAGAAGAGTAAACAGTGTTTCTTGTACTCACAACTGTAAACCTACTTTTGCCCACCCCTGTTCTATATTGTATTCCAAGCAAAGAAATGTTATTTGGTAGCCAAAAAAGAACAAACTCTGATAGGTCCACCAACAACTTGGGTGAATGTTACAGTTACAATATTGAATAAAAGAAGTCAGATACAAAAGAATACATAGTGTACGATCCCATTTACATGAGTACAGAAATGGGCAGAATTAATGGTTGCCATTAGGAATCAGGATAAGGATTACCTTTAAGTGAGGGTGGTGACTAGAAGAGGCATGAGGGGTTTCTGGGGTGCTGAATGTCTGTTTCTTGATCTGGGTTTGGGTTACACGTGTGATCCCAGGCAGGGAAAATCCACTGATCTCTGAACCTATGTTGAGTGCACTTCCCTGTGTATGTATATATATTTCACTAAGAAGAAAAGGCGCAAAACAAAGCTATGATGCGCATATCTAAGAACAGGTACCAACCACATTGGGGTGGGGGCTATGAGAAGTGAGTGGGGTGGGTGCAGGGAGCCAGAATGAAGGAGGAAAACAAAACAAGGGAACGCAAGCCTTGAAGGACTGATGGCAGTCAGTCGCGTCCTGAGAACTTGTAGTGGGATTAGCTGCACCTAAGTGTCAAGACCAAAGGAATGAAAGAATCTATCGATACATTATCTGCATGTCCCACACCAACCCCCATGCAGGTCAGCAAGGCAAAGTTGGTGACCGGCCCCATTTAGCAAGGTGGACCTACCCTGTCCCAGCTCTCTCTCCTCAACAGCCTGCTGACCCCCACCCACCAGTTTCTCTGATGAGCCTTCCTCCTCCCTAGCCATCTCTGTCCCCCTCCAGGGCTCCAGGGCTGGGACCCATGAGGCAGAGATCTGGTGACAGCTATAAAAATAAAAGCTCTCCTCCCCAGCTCCCTGGCCTACAGACTCACCTCACAGAGATCCCAGCCGGGCTGGCCCCAGGCAGGCTGGCAGAAGTCTCAGTGGAGCAGGTGGTGGCAACAGCAGCATGGGGTAGAGGGGTTATTTGGGGTGGTGGGGTAACTGGTCCCAGGGCAGCTGCCACCACACAGAGCTACAGCAGGGGCTGACCCTCCCCATCTCTAAGCCGAGGGCCTCCTTGGTGGATCACATGTGGAGGATGGGGAGCAGGATTTGAGCTCAGCGGTGTTAGCAGAAGTGATTCTGTCCACTCCAAGGGCCGGATTCATGCCTGTCCTGATGCTCGCTGAGATTTCGGTCTCAGGGGAGACACCTAAGGACAGCCAGAAAGTTTTCATGGCAGAATGAAGTCATGCATTATTTCTGCAATTAAAATGAATTAAAAGAAATCCTTCCGCCATATCTGATGCAAATTATTCTTCCTAAGCAAAGAGTGAACCCCTCGTTCTGCATTTGTGTGCAATAGGGTGAGTAGCACGTTCTCAGACAAGGAAGCACTGGGGCATCACTAAGAAATGCAAGTGACAAAACAGCTCACACAGGTCGATACCGTTTCGGCAAATATATCAGAAATAGATTCAGCTGCCAGTAACAGGAAGACAAAATGAAAGAGACTTCAATAAGCAGAGATTTCTTTCTTTATCGGAGAAACAAGGCCAGAACAAGGCAGGCAAGGACCTGTGTAGCTGGCTGTTCCACCACCATCCAGAACCCAAGAGCCTTTTATCTTCTGGTTTCACCACTTTCACCACGTCACTTCCACGCTTCGATGTTTGCCTCATGGTTCAAGACAGCCTCTGACGCCCTGGCCATCACATCCGAGTTCCAGGCAGGAAGGAGAAAAGTAATGGGGGAAAGGGGATTGCAGAGAAGGGATGCAAAAGGGAATGTCTCTCATAGCTGAGTCAGCCCCCTTTATTAATTTGTAACATTTATTGAGGGAGAAACATTGATTTTTGTTGCTCCACTTAATTATGTGTTGATTGTTTGATTCTTGTGTGTGCCCTGACTGAGCATCAAACCCGCAACCTTACCATATCACGACTATGCTCTAACTAACTGAGCTACCCAGCCAGGGTAAGTCAAACCCCCTTTAAAGAGCTTTCCCGGACACCTCACCTACCACTTCTATTTATTTCTCATTGGTCATCCCTAGCTGCAAGAGAAGGTGGGAAATGTAGTCTTACTAGGGTACTTGTGCCCGTATTACAGGAGTCTCACTGCTAAGGAAGAGGGTAGGTGTGAATATCAAATAGGCAACACTGGCTACAGTGAAGAAAAAATACACATGGCATGGAAATTTCTAGAAGGATATACCTACCGCGTCCAGAGTGCTCTCTCTACAATCATCCTGCACAAATTAACCTGTCAAATCTTTACAAAACTCTGGAAGGAATTTTATTCTCTTCTTGTTACAGATGGGGAAACTGAGCCATGGCAAGAGACAGTCACTTATCCCAAGTCAGAATTAGAATGCAGGCAGCCAAATTGTAGCATCTGGGCTCTTGAGCCACCAAAGTGGTAACAATGTTATTAATAATGACACTGACAAATACTGTGTGCTGGCACCACTCGAAACATGTTACATGGATTAACTCATTTAATCCTCACAACTTTATGAGGCAGGTACTATTATTCCATTGTATAAAGAAGTAAATTGAGGCACAGAGACTTGTCCTAGGCCACAGAGCAAGTGTTAACAGGGTTTATTTCTGGATAGTGGAATTATGGGTGTGTTTTAAGGTCCTTTTTTCTGATACTCTGCGTTCTTCAATCCTCCCACCACAACCGTGCATTATTTGAGAAATCAAAGAAAAACAGCCTTCCACCTGGGCCCCTCACCTCCCCACCCCGAGGCCTGGAGGAGGACTAGCCCTGCCTCCCTCTCCTGCCTGCCTCTCTCCCTCCTCAGTGCCCTCTCCCCTGCAGTCAAGGCTTCTCAAAGAACTCTCCCTCTCTTGGCTCCCAGCCTCCACTCCTCTGGTACCCGCCCCCTGGCATGCCCTTCCCCTCATTCCTGCCTGTTGAACAGCTCCCCATGGCTCCGGGCCCTGGGTCAGAGGCTCCTCACCCACAAGGTCTCCCGGGCCCAGGAAAGGGGCCTCCCTGTGCCCTTTACCCACTGCACTTTGCCTCCTCCAGAGGCCAAGCAGTCTGTTTTGTCACATCAACAAACTTGTCAAGGGCTTTCTGGTTGCCAGGCCTTGGTATGAACAGCTAGTCATTCATCCTCAAAACAACCTCTCTCAGCCTCACCCTGGCCTCCACGGCCCCCACATGGAGGACCCTGCCACCATTCTGTCCTCCTCTCCTCACTCCACCCTGGCTGCCTCTGCTCTATCCACACTGAGCTCTGTCCTGTCTCAGGGCCTTTGCACCTGCTGTTCCTTCTGCCCAGAACGCTAAGTACCCTTCCCAGTCATCCTCGACCACGTCCGCCCAGACTGTGACCTTTATCACAATCTGAGATTAACCCGCCAATTTACTACTTGTTTGTTGTCCATCTTCCCACCAGAAGGTCAGCTCCAGGGGCACAAGGACCATCTTGGGCCCACAGTAGGTACTCCCTTGATACCGGCTGAATATGTGAATAGAAGCCAGTACTGTTCTTTGTTCACAGGTGAGAAAGCCCAGGCCCAAATTAGCCGAGCATCTTGCTCAAGGTCACCCAGCAAGTCAAGAACAAAGCTCGGAGCTCCCCCACTATCCTCCCCACCCCCAAGTGGTATTAAAAGCTCCGTTTGCCCATCTGTTCCCCTACACGACAGTGACTGGCAGGCAGGAAAGTGGCTCAGCCGAGGCTGAGACAGACCCGGATTCAAATTCCAACGTTTTCTGCTTTGTGCGCTAATGGCATTCCTTATCAAAACCTCGGGTCCCTGCTCTTTGAAATGGGACTGCTACCTCTTAGCTTTGGGGGACACCCAGGAGGAGCTCCAATTCCAACAGTCTGGAGCCTCAGAGCCCCCACCCCCTCACTCCCCTGCACGTGGCCACTCAATGCAAGGTTGAAACTCCCCAGTGAGGGGCAGGTGGCCAGCTGGGGCCCCTGGGACTCTCTACCACGAGTCACTCAGGGGGTCAGCCAAGGTAAGAAAGGACAGAAGAGAGGGCAGGGGCAGAAAAACAGAGCAAATGAGAGGTTTAGGGCTATGGGGGGAGGCAGGAGGTAAAAGGCATCTTGCGTTCAAATATAACATGTGAATTTGAATCTCACATCAGTCACTTACCAGCTGTTGGGGGGCCAGAGACTTTGCCTCTCTGTGACTTGGTTTCCCCAACTAGTAAAGGGGGATGATAAGTGGCGCCCGTGTCACTGGGTTATTGTGAGGACAAAGGCACAGAAAGCACGCACAATAACACCTAGTGAGGAGTAAGCGCTCAACAAACCAAGCCCCCCCCTTCACACACCTCACCTCAATCAGGCATCTGCTCAGATGCCATCTCCCAGGAGAGGGAGGCCTGCTGGTCCTCCCCACCCCTCCCTGCCCCACTTTCCTTCCTTCAGAGCCTCTGTCCCCACCTGTCATTATGTTATTCCTGTTACTGGATACTTAGTGTCGTCTGTCTCTCTCTTTATTAATTGTCACCTCCATCTTGATCATGACCTGTCCCCAGCACCCAGCATAGGTCCTGCACACAGCAGGTGCTCAATAAATGCTTGTTGAATAAATGAAAAAATAAGTGGAAAAATAAATGTCTCAGAGACAAAGACAAGACAATCCCAGGGAGGCTTGGAAGGACTTCAGGAGAGGAGGGAACATTCTCTAGGTGTTTACAAGGAATCTAAATTCTATCCAGTGTCCACCCTCCCTTTGCTACTCCAGCTTCTGCCACGCTCAGCTGTACAGCCTTGGACAGATCACTTCCCCTCTCTGAGCCGGTTTGCTTGGCACGAAAACGCCAATAGCAAAGCGTTTAAGACTGATTAAACTGACCTCCAAAAGACTGATTAAACTGACCAGCACACCCTGAGCACAGGACCTGGCACCCAGCAGAATCTCCAGCTTTCGTTTCTGACACCCACTTTTCTCCTTGGTAAAATCACTAGGCCATGGGGCAATTGCATAAGATTATGAGGTGTGAATGTGTTTTGTCAACTCTCCTATCCTAATCAAACACTGGTTGGGGTTCCCAGGTAGCCTCAGTGGTTAACTTCCCTGAATGGATCTGTGGTTAACGTGACCAGCGTTCTCAGGCAGATGGAAGGATCCAGCCAGTCCATCTGGGCCAAGACCTTGGAGTGTGGTGCTTTGCACACTGTAAGCAATGGACTTGCTTCCACTATTGTTCCTATTCCTTGAGGCACATCCCTGGCCTCCTGGGCTCCCCTCTGCTTCACCCATCCTACTCTTTTTTGTTTCCTGGCTTTTGAATAAACTGGCCCCTCCTCCCTTCAAGCCTTTAGTCCTCCTAGCCTAGTGATCCATAGAGCGGGTATCCCTCAATCTGTGACATTTCCCGGAGTGCTCTGGGCACAGCTCTGTCTACCACGCTCTCACACGGGGCAACGCAGACCACCATCAGAACGCTTACCCTGTTAACTACTTTTCCCAGCCTTCTTCACAGGCAGTCAGACGGGCTCAGGTTCAAGTCTCCTTTCTGTGGCTTCCAAACTGTGAAACCGTATGCAAGTCACTTAACTGTGGTGCTTGGGGTGCCTGAACTCGGGGCCAGGCCAGGAGCCCTCCAGGTAGCGCTCAGGATGGAGGGCAGGGACTGGGTTCACACGCCAGGCTCTCCACACCACGCCTTCCCCAGGGCCCTGGGATCTCATATCTGGCTCCACCTGTTTCCCTGTTCCACCTTGAACACTAATATCACTTCTGTGGGCCTCAGTTTACTTCTGTAAAACGGGTGTAATACTTTCCATGGGTGTTATATAGACTGAAGCAGAATGTGAGTGTGTGAGGAGTGGCACTCCAGGCTAACTGTGAGACAATGAACAGGAAAGGGGACCCTGGGTGGCACTGTTTGACCAGGCTGCTCCCCTTTAACCTCCTTTGTGTCCTCAGCAAAATGGGTGAGCACGAGCCACCAACCAACTCTCAGTGCTGAAGGGATAAGCAGGAACTGGAGAGATTCATTCCTAAATTGGGATCCTCCAAGACTGCGCCCCCCACCTACAAAGCCTGAGCCGCCGCCTTCCCTAGGTCCAGTCCCGGCCTTTGCTTCATCGGGTAAATCCTAGATGGAGATGAGCAGATGTGCTGTTGTTGGTACTGGTCTGACTTGAAGGCTCCAGGGTCCTGGCCAGTCACCAAGCCACCCAGGGCAGGAAGACCTGTTCAGGGCCAACTGAGCACCAAGGCTAGAGTGAGGTTATCTCTGCCCAGCACTCTGCACAGCCCCCATGCTACAAACAGGAGATGCCAGCGTTAGGGAGACTGCCTTGACCCCCAGCTCCATAATGGCGGGGCTGAGTGTGTCTGTCACCCGCATCCCAGGCTTCCACAGGAAAAGCACATGCAGGCCCTCAAAGGGAAAGGGAGGGAAAAAGCATTCCCCATTCTCAAACCACAGTATCAACAGCTATCCCAAAATCCCAGACTGCCCCAGGCCTTTGTCCAAATAATCTATGAACACACCAATTTCACCCCTCACTACTGAATTCCTAGGGCAAGGGGGACCCCCAAATCAGTTTCTTGCTCATAGGGACCTGACAGCCAAAAAATCTGCTCTAAAAACAAGCCTCGTAAAAGTACCCACCTCTCCAAAGGTGGTTGTGAAGCTTAATGAGATGTGGCAAGTCCAGGGTTTACCGGACGCCTGGCCCCTGGCAAGCGCTTGCCACACTTACACTGCACTGCAGACCAGGGTGCCAAGTGCCAAGAGCCTCCCAGCGAAAAATAATAACAAGAGCAAAGGCTTATATAACACCTCCTGCGTGCCAAGCACCGCGGGACGCCGTACGTGTATCCACTAACCCCTCTGTCTACATCCTCAACTCTCAGGAATGCTGTCCAGGGCTGGGAGGGGGGTGTGGGTGCAGTGAAAAGAGGCAGGAGGCTATCAGGGGGCAGAGACACAGAAACCTGGCCAGGAGCTGTTTCTGTCCCAGGGAGTCAGGAACAGGGGCCCCAAATTCACACTTAGACTCAGCCACCTTGAACAAGCAGGTGAGATCAGGCCTCGGTGTCTACATCTGGGCAGAGGACAGACAGTAAATCTCCCAGTGCCAGGAAAGGGAGTGGAAGTGCAGGAACCCTTCCCCTGACCTCCCTCCATCTGGCTGGGCCTCTCCCCTCCTGCTGACCAGGTACACCCAAACTGGCCAGGGACACAAAAACACAAGCTCTCCCACACACCCAGGCTCCTCTCTTAAAACACACATACACACAGAGTACTTTTTAAACAGCCCAACCCACTACACTTACCAAACGAATCTGCCCCAATTTGGGCTCAGCAGAACCAAGACCTGTACCTCTCTCCTCCAGCAACCACAGGCCCTAAACACTACGCAGGGGTCACAGACTCCAAATGCAAGCCTGGCACCTGCCAGAGGCCCCAGACCCCCTCCCCAAGCAGGGTTCCCAGTCACTCCTCCCCAGCACCCAGGGACTCCGAGCTACCCTGAAAACCTGACCCAGCGCTCTTCTGCTCCTCACCCCCCAAGTCCGCTCCTCACCTCCCAAGTCCTAGTGCCATCTCCAAGCAGAGACCCTGGGGGAAGTAGCATAAGAGGAGAAAAACCAGCTGCAACACCCCCACCCAACCGCCAAAAAAGCCAAAAATATTAGCAGCCCCACGCAAAAGCCCCCACACCAGAAAAGCAAAAATAAAAGCATAGAAATCCAAAATAAAGAAAAAATTCAAAAGCCAAATACTGCCCCCAAAAGGCTTTTTAACCATTCTCAAAAAAAAAAAAGTTTATTAAAAGTGTTCTTAATGCTTGAAACGGAAAAGATTCCCAAATATACAGACGCCTCTTTTCTCATAGAAATAGATTATTTTTTTATAATACAAAAAAAAAGACCAAAACAACAACAACAACAAAAACAACATCAACAGCAACAAGCCGGTAGAACATCTTTAAGCGATTACTCAGGGCCCGGCTGACAGTTACACGTGGGTTGCGTCAGTCCCGTGTACACACGCGTTCAGCCATGTTTAAACGGATTGCATCAACTTCGAAACCGGCCTGCCTGCCGGCGCCTGGAGATCGGGCAGAGGAAGAGCCGGAGAGTTTACTATTATTCATCTGTACACATAGACATTTCTTCTTTAAATATCACGGGCGGGCGCCCCATCTGCTTGTGCGGTTGGTTTGGACAAAAATATAGATATATATATAATAAAATATTAAAATTACCGACGAGCTCCCCGCGCTGCCAAGTGCCCCAGTGCCAAAGTTTTGCCGGCGCCACCACGGGCGGGGGCGGGAGCGGGAGCGGGAGCGAGGGCGCTTCCCGGAGTCTTGCGGCCGCCGCGCGCCCGGCCGACAGGGGGACGCGCGCGGGGGCCGCGCTAGCAGTGGCCAGAAGAGGCGAGCAAGGGCTCTGGCAGCTGCTTGAACAAGTTCCGCAGGGTGCTGAGCTCGCGAGACAGCTGCTCCACCTTCTTCTGAAGCCGCTCGTTCTCGGCCGTGAGCTCCAGGACCTTGTGCTGCGTCTCCAGGTTGCGCATCTTGGCCTTGTCGCGGCTCTTGCGCACCGCGATGTTGTTGCGCTCGCGCCGGATCTTGTACTCGTCGCTATGCTTGTCCACGGTCTTCTTGGCTTTGCTCTTGACCTGCGAGGGCGCCGGTGCCGCCCCCGCGTAGCAGGCAGCTGGGGGCGCCTTGGCGTCTGCCGGGCTCGGCGTACCGGGCGGGCTGGACGACGAGGACGTGGACAGACTCCCGCTGCTGCCGCTCGGCACTGCCTGGTAGCCGAGGTAGGCGCGTAGCGCGTACGGAAAGCCAGCCGCCATGCCTGCGCCGCCGCCACCCGGCGCTCCGGCTTCCTCCTTCCGTTTGCAGTCCGCGGGCTCGAAGCCCGGCTCCGCCTTGAGCTCGGAGGGCTGCGGCGGCGGCGGGGGCGGCGGGTGCAGGGGCGCGAAGCAGCCGGGATGCAGCGCGCCCTTGGCGGCCCCCAGGCGCCCCAGGCTCACGTAGCCGTACTCGGTCGCCTTCTTGCAGTTCTTGCCTCCGTAATCGTCGGAGAAGAGGTCGGAGAGGAAGTCGTGGTGCTGCCCGGAGGAGGCGGGCGCGGGGGCGGGCGCGGGCGGAGCCGCCTCGAAGGTGTCCGCGGCCGTGGCCGACGCCGGGGCCTGCGGCGCGCCCAGCGGCTCCAGGTACGGGCTGAAGTCGATGGCGCGCTCGTGGTCCCCGATGCTACCCAGCTCGCCGGCGGGGGGGCGCGGCCCGGGTCTGGCTGCGGGGGGCCCCGCGGAGGCCGCCTTGCCGCCGTACGCAGCAGCCAAGCAGTCCGCCTCGTAGTAGAAGTTGGCCACTTCCATGGATTTAAAGGCAGGTGGCGGAGGCAGGGGGAGACATGCTGGGTCCCAGGCCACCAGGCGTTGCATGAACGCGGGTGCCCGGGTAGGGGGCTTGGGGCTGCCCGCTCCGGCCGGCCCGCAGGTGGCGCGGCCTCCTCGCTGTGAACTGTTGCCGCTGTGTCGTTGCTTCTGCTGCCGCTGTTGATGTCGGGTGGCCGCTACTAGTGCGGGGGCTGGCAGCTGGACCCTCGGGTAGGTTCCCTTCCCGGTCCCGTGCGCGGCTCTGACTCGCTAAAGTTTCTCCTGAGCCCGGTTATTTATAAGGCGGCGCATGGCAACGGTGCGTCACGCCTGGCTGCCGCCCCAGCCCCTCCCGCGGCCCCGGGACATGGCCACAGCTTGGCTGCCTGGGACCCCCCCACAGGTCGGCGGCCTGACGGGAAACGAGGAGCGCACCCATGGGGGTCCCCTGACCCCGGGGGGTGACGGGCTGACGCCCCCTGCCCACTCCCACCGGGCTGGCCCGGGAATGGGAGCGAGAAGGGAGGTGCGACCCCGCCCCCGGACCGCCCCCTCTAGGCTTGGAGGATGTACTGAAAGGAGGGGGGAATCCGGGGAGGGGGCAACGCGGTCGCCTTCCCCCACCGAAACACGGCGGCGGCCCGCCCCCTGCTGGAGGAGGCGATGGCTTCAAGGTCGGCAGCGCCCAGTCCCGACGCCCCACAGAGCGGGTGCTCCCCAGGCGGGATCCTGAAGACCTCAACCACGAGCTCTGTCTCCTGGAGAGGTGACCATCTCCACTGCCCTTCCCCGGACGCGGCCCCGCCCCTAAATTTGCCCCCAACCCTAGCTCTTGGAAGAAGGGGATTACAGGCCTGTGGCGACTCCCCGCTTAAAGCCACCTCCAAATCTAGAGTGGGGGTGCGGATGAGGGTAGGTCAGGGGCGCACTCCACTGGGCCTCTACTGGGGTCAGCCGCGCTCCTCGCGTAGCCCCACCCCCACACCTGCCCGCCGCCTTCGACCACACCTGGGTCTTCTCCAGCCCCACCCCACCCTGACCTGGGTCCCCAGGTAGGTGGAAGGGGACAGGGTGCTTGGCTCTGCCACAGTGTGACCTTGGGCGAGTCAATTCATTTCTCTGAGGTTCCATGAAGGTGTCATTACTGTTATTAGTTGTATTACTATCTCCACCACAGACGCCCAAAACATTAAGGCTTAGTTTTAAGTCCACTCTGGGAAGCACATCAAAAAGAAGGGCCTCTCCCTAGGGTACAGAGAGGTCCAGAGGGGCCTGCAACACCCAAGGTCACATGGCCTCATGTCCCCCATTAGTCTCAAAAGAAAAACCCTTATATGGGCACCTATTTGCCAACCCAAGGCCACAAAACCTGTTTCTAAGGCTTGTGGGGAAGGGGTCCCAGGTCCCATGGGGCCATGCAGGAGAGAAAAGGGACTCCCCCCAATTTTACTTAGCCCATACCATGCACTACAGGTGGGCCTGGACTCAGGTTCACTTCACTCTCCCAGGAGGAGGCTTTGCTGCCCCTGGCTCACAAACTGGGCAAAACCCATGGCCCACCCTGGATTTGAACATGTGTCTGAGGCCCTCCCTCCTGAATGAGCCAAAGCAGCCCCTTTCCCTCTCCAACCCCATTCCTAGGCGGTTTGGGCAGCTCCTTGGGCCCACCCCTCTGTCACTCAGGCCCCGGCAAGAGCTCCTAGCCTGCCTGGGACTGACCCCCGGCCCACTGACCCCAGCCCTGGCCCTGGCGGGCAAGCAGACATTGCTCAACCTTAAGCGTTATCTGCTGAGCTGAGGTGACCTCTGCCCTGGAGAACTGGAGAAATGACATCTCCAAGCGCCCTTGGGGGGTGGAGGGCAGGGAGGAACGGGATGAAACACTGGCCTGGCCTGCTGGCTTTCTGGGCCTTCCCAGCACCAGGGAGGGATCCAAAATCCAAAGCACCAGAGCCACCCAGTCTGGCCTTCCAAGATGCATGTGGGACACTCAGGGCTGAGCCCACCGCCTACAAGAGGCCCTCCCTGCTCCACCTGCTGGTGAACTCCTTCCCAGCCCTTATCTCCAGCTGCCATTATCCTGGTTGTCCCAGTTGTCTTGGCTACCTACTTCAGCCTCTACCCAGACTGCCTGCTCCATGAAGGCTCTACCCGAATACCGGAACTCCTGGGCCAGACAAGCCCAAAATTTACCAGTGAATGAATGCATTTGCTGTCATCCTCTGGACCAAGAACACTGTTTCCCCAGCTGTGCCCAAGGCTCAGTGCAAAGGTTACCTCCTCGAGGAAGCCCTTCCTGACCTCCCCGTTCAAAGTTCCAGGCCCTCAGTCACTCCTTTCACACACCCCTGCTCTATTTCCTTTACCTTTCTCAGTACTGTCAAAACTATTTCACACCTACTCAGCTTGCTTTCTGTCCATGCTGTCTCACCCCCGTGTCAGCCACACCAGGGCAGGTATTCTTGTTTTAGTCACTGCTGTTCCCCCAGCCTAAAATATGTCTGGCACACAGAAGGTGCTCAATGGATGAAGAAAGTGAGGTCCCTGATTAGCTGGGCTGTGTGACCTCAGGCAAGAAGGTTTCCCTCTCGGAGCCTCTCCCAACTCTCAGGGTTCTGCAGAGATGCAGTGAGACTAGCGGGGTGGGGGATAAAGAAACCAAGGCCCAGCAAAACTAAGTGTCTGCTCAAGGTCACGTTAAAGGGGTAGAAAGGATTAAAGTCATTCCAGCCTGACCTTCCCCTTTGGGTTTGTATTATAACAGGTCTGGCGATGTGAACCCCATTTTCTGAGTGGAAAAACAGTCCCAGAGAAGGCTGGCATGGGGTCACACAGTCAAGAGACAGCCCCCATAAACTCTTGCCCTTCTGGCCTCTAGGGTAGAACTGTACGCATCAAATACTGGGCCCTTTGCCTTCCACCCTTCCCTGCTTGGGATGCCCCATTATGGCCTGAAAGTAAAATGAGCGGCAGTCGCCACCTCAGTGCCACCCCAGGTGTCCTGCGGGGAGGCTGCATGCCTGCTCAGGTGACGCAAGCCCTTGTTTTTTTTACAAGGCTCATTGCTCAACGGGCCCTGCCATTAATGCGCAGCCTTTCCTGATGGGGGCGCTGATGGGAGCTGAACTATTAGGACTCAGAGGCCCCGAGCACACCCCAGTGGCCCTGTAGGCAGCGAGAACCCACAAACCAGGATCCATCTGACACCACCCACAATGATCTCTCCCGGTTACATCCTGTGTGGGTGTTTGTAGGAGCGTGGACTGGGAGGGGTCTCCAACTGGCAGCCGGCGGCCAAATCCGACCCACACACGCGTTCAGTTTGACCCCATGGCGTTCTGCTTTGTTCTGTTGTTTCTGACAATGAATTTATTGCCAACATTTAAAAATCAGGAGACTTCACTTCAAAATTCAAATTTCTTGCTTCTCTTTGAAAACCAAAGGCCGTGGGCTGGGCCCACGTGGCTACAAGTGGTGGGCAGGAGCCAGGCAGCAGCTGCAGAGGCAACAGGCTCTTTCCTACCCAGATACACACCCTCCTCTGCCCAAAGCTGCTTTCCGAGTTCCTTCTAGTCTCTGCAGCTTTTCCGTAGCCCCATTTTCAGGAGGAGAAAACCGAAGTGACTTGCCCAAAGGAAGTCCCATTGTTGCGGCTTTGACAGAGTGTGATGAGAGTGGTTGCAGAGGAACGTGAAAATAGGCCATTGGGTAGAAAAATAAGGTGGAAAGCAGTCCCACCAGAGATGGTCCGTGGAGACTGTCTCTCGTGGATTTGGGTTGAGGGGCTGCAGGGGTCAGACTCTTGTTCGTGCTCTGGAGCCTCTTGGCTATGGCACTCTGGTGTCCCCTCCAGACCTCAGTTCCTGATCTATAAAGTAATGGCCCCTCTCTTGAGAGTTCTGAGACTGCTCTTTCCCCTGCACACACCCAGCTGGCACATGAGAGTGAATCAGACCTCCCCTCAGCCCCACAAGAGGCAAGTCACAAAACCTCACAAAGCAGGCAGATGGGAAACAGGCCCAGAGAGGGTTAAGTAGGACTCCCCCCAAGATCACAGTGAATTAATTGGTAGAAGAGCTGGACTTTAAAAGCCAGACCCCTGATTCCAATGTCCGATCATTTTCCCCACCATGCCTCCCCTTTGAGGCCTCACTTTCTCCCTCTGCGTAATGGGACTAACATTAAATCCCTAAAGGCTGCCAGTCCCAGTGACCTGGGATCTGGAATTTGGGGGTCCTGAGATTAGCAAAATTTGCCTGAGCATATGCTGCCACCACGTGGTAGGCTCTGGGAATGCAGGCGTGGTTTAAAGGAATTCTTTCGATTAAGGACCAACTGGGTACCAACCAGGCTTTGGGATGCAGAGGCCAGTGCTGTGGATATGATAGATGCTCACAGAACAGGAGCAGGCCATTGGAAGAAATAAAAATGTCCAGCAAGCCCTGGCCGGTTGGCTCAGTGGTACAGCGTCGGCCTGGCGTGCGGGAGTCCCGGGTTCCATTCCCAGACAGGGCACACAGGAGAAGCGCCCATCTGCTTCTCCACCCCTCCCCCTCTCCTTCCTCTGTCTCTCTCTTCCCCTCCCACAGCCAAGGCTCCACTGGAGCAAAGTTGGCTCGGGTGCTGAGGATGGCTCTATGGCCTCTGCCTCAGGCGCTAGAATGGCTCTGGATGCAACAGAGCAACAACCCAGATGGGCAGAGCATCGCCCCCTGGTGGGCATGCCGGGTGGATCCCAGTCGGGCACATGCAGGAGTCTGTCTGTCTGACTGCCTCCCCATTTCCAACTTCAGAAAAATACCAAAAAAAAAAAAAAAAAGTCCAGCAAACAGTCCAAAGGTGCTCACTTTCACTTAGTCATTCAGCAAATACTTTTTGGCACTTACTGTGTGGTTCATGCCCTAGAGTCATATTCACGAACATGACAGAAGCCATTCCTGTTCTCATGGAGTTGACACTCCCCTTAGGGAAGACAAACAATAAAGTAAATGAGGAAAGTATACATTGTGTTACATTCTGGTAAGCACCCTAGAAAAAAAACACAGAGGAGGGGAGGGCGGAGTTGATTTTAACTTTAGTTCAGGAGAGATCTCACTGAGGTGACATGTGAGGGAGTGGGCTACGTGGCTAGCAGTGGGGAGTGTGCCAGGCAGGGGGAACAGTGCGTGCAAACGCCCAGGGCAAGAGAAGCACACTTGGCCCATGTAGTGGCTGTGGGTGGAGAACAGGGAGCATGGCAGGAAGTTCTCTCGTAGAAGTAGTGGGGCCTGACCAGGCGGTGGCGCAGTCGATAGAGTGTCGGATTGGGACGCGGAGGACCCAGGTTCAAGACCCCAAGGTCGCCAGCTTGAGCGCAGGCTCATCTGGTTTGAGCAAAGCTCACCAGCTCGGACCCAAGGTTGCTGGCTCGAGCAAGGGGTCACTCGGTCTGCTGTAGCCCCTAGTCAAGGCACATATGAGAAAGCAATCAATGAACAACTAAGGTGTCGCAATGAAAAACTGATGATGGATGCTTCTCATCTCTCTCTGTTCCTGTCTATCCCTCTCTCTGACTCTCTCTCTGTCCCTGGGGAAAAAAAGAAGAAGAAGAAGAAGAAGAGGTAGTGGGGGGCATATCTCTCATAGAAATAAGTGGGTATTTTGTGGGCCATTGTGAAGACTTTGGCTCTTACTCTGGGTTAGCAGGGGCCACGAAGAGTTCTGAGCAGAGGAGGGACAGGCCCTGACTTGGGTTTTAACAGAATCCCTCTGGCTGCATGTGGGAGGTGGACTGCACCAGAGGTAAGGGCAGAATCAGGGAGCCCAGTGAGGAGGTAACTGCAGCTATGCAGGCAGATGATGGGGTGGTGGGCTCCGTCAGGGTGGTAGCTATGGAGGTAGGGAGAAGTGGTCAAATTCTAAATCTATTTTGAAAGTACAACATTCAGGACTTGCAGCCACACAATGGACTACTTTACAGCATTTAAAGGGACAAGGTATATAACACTGAAAGCACTGGAAACCAAAAGGAAAAAGATAAGTTGGACTACATCAGAATTAAAAACTTCAGTGCAGCAAAGGACAAAATCAACAGTGGGAAAAAAGGTAGCCTGAAGAATGGGAGAAAATATGGGTAAATCATATATCTAAGAGGTTAATATCTAACAGGCGTCCCCAAACTACGGCCCGCAGGCCGCAATGCGGCCCCCTGAGGCCATTTATCCAGCCCCCACTGCACTTCTGGAAGGGGCACCTCTTTCATTGGTGGTCAGTGAGAGGACCACTGTATTTGGCAGCCCTCCAATGGTCTGAGGGACAGTGAACTGGACCCCTGTGTAAAAAGTTTGGAGACCCCTGATCTAGAATATATAAAAAAATGCCTATAACTTGGCAATACGGAACCTAACTTAGAATGGGCAAAAGACTTAAAATAAACATTTCTCCAAAGGAGATATATAAATGGCCAAAAAGCACATGAGAAGAAATGCAAATTGCCCTGGCTGGTTGTTTCAGTGGTAGAGAATCGGCCCAGCATGTGGATGTCCCAGGTTCAATTTCCTGTCAGGGCACGCAGGAGAAGTGACCATCTGCTTTTCCACCCCTCCACTTTCTCTCTCTCTCTCTCTCTCTCTCTCTTCCCCTCCCACAACCATGGCTCAATTGGTTTGAGTGCATCAGTCCAGGGTACTAAGGATGGCTCCTTGTAGCCTCTGCCTCAGGTGCTAAAATTAGCTCAGTTGCGAACTTGGCCCCAGGTGGGCAGAGCATCAGCCCCAGACAAGGGTTGGCAGGTGGATCCCAGTCAGGACGCATGTGGGAATCTGTCTATCTCCCCTCCTCTCACTTGGAAAAGAAGGGGGAAAATGCAAATCAAAACCACAATAAGAGACTATCTCACACCTATCAAGAAAAACAAAATGGGCCCTGGCCGGTTGGCTCAGCGGTAGAGCGTCGGCCTGGCGTGCGGGGGACCCGGGTTCGATTCCCGGCCAGGGCACATAGGAGAAACGCCCATTTGCTTCTCCACCCCCACCCCCTCCTTCCTCTCTGTCTCTCTCTTCCCCTCCCACAGCGGAGGCTCCATTGGAGCAAAGATGGCCCGGGCGCTGGGGATGGCTCCTTGGCCTCAGCCCCAGGCGCTAGAGTGGCTCTGGTCGCAGCAGAGCGACACCCCGGAGGGGCAGAGCGTCGCCCCCTGGTGGGCAGAGCGTCGCCCCTGGTGGGCGTGCAGGGTGGATCCCGGTCGGGCGCATGCGGGAGTCTGTCTGACTGTCTCTCCCCGTTTCCAGCTTCAGAAAAAGAAAAAAAAAAAAAGAAAAACAGAATATTAGTAAAGCTATGGAGAAATTGAACATCTTTTGCACTGTTGGTGGGAATGTAAAATGGTTTCCTGTTTCCTATGGGAAATAGGAGTGTATGGCCATAGGAGTATGGCTCTCCTCAGAAAATTAAACATAGAATTACCATATGATCCAGCAATCCCATTTCTAGGTATGTACACAAAAGAAAGCAGGATCTCAAAGAGATATTTGCACAGCCATGCTCATAGTATTATTGACAATAGCCAAAAAGATTAAGGCAATCCAAGTATCCATCGATATATGAATGGATAAACAAAATTGTGGTCTATACATACAATGAAATATTATTCAGGCTTTTTTAAAAAAAAAAAGAACGGTTCATACTACAGCATGGATGAACCTAGAAGTTATTAATGCTAAGTATAATAAACCAGTCACAAAAGAACAAATACTGTATGATTCCACTTATATAAAGTATCTAGAGTAGTCAAACTCATAGAGGCAGAAAGTGGAATGGTGGTTTCCAGGGGCTGCGGGGTGGGAGGAATGGAAAGTTCGTGTTTTATAGGTATGGAGTTTCAGTTTGGGAAGATGGAAAAGTTCTATAGGTGGATGGTGGTGATGGCTGCATATGTGAATGTGCTTGATCCCACTGAACTATGCACTTAAAAAGTTAGGATGGGATATTTTATGTTATGTAAAATTTTACCACAAATTTAAAAAAAAAAGTCAAGGTAGGTCTTTATATGTCAACACGAAAAGATGCCCAGTGGCATTGGGACGTGAAAGAACAGCAGAGCTGTGTCCTGGCAGAGTCATGTTTGCCTGAAAACCTTCACCATTAGCTAAATATTTTTCATGGGAACAACACACAGTGTTGATGACAGTGTGGGAAACGGACTCTTGCACACTTTTAGTGATTGTGCACCATGGCACAACCTCCAGTTTTAAGTGATTTGGCCATATGGGAAATATCACCGGGCCCAGAAATGCCGGGCATTCATCTACAAAGACAGTTGGACATGGTAATAGCAGGAGCTGTCATTCCCAGAAAATACTTTGCAGCTGCTAAGACGACAGACAGATCTGTAGGAGAGGATCCAGATCAGCGCTCTCCCATAGGTCTTTCTGGAATGATGGAAATAGTCTACAGCTGTCCTGTGATATAGAGGAGCTACCAGCCACATGTGGCCAGTGAGCACTTGAGATGTGGCTAGTGTGATTAAGGAAATGGATTTTTTTTATTAGATTTTAACTACATTTAAATAGCCTGTGCGTAGTGACCATTGTACTGAACAGCACACATCTGGAACCATCTCTACAATCTACTGTCAAGTGTAAAAAGCCAAGTGCAGGCCAGCATGTGTGGTATGCAAACCCCCATAAAAATGAGGGGAGATTCAGGAATTTGCTCATGTTTATTTGAAGATGTAATCTCCCGCTGAGAGGGCCATAAGAAATTGGCAACAGTAACAGGCTGGGGCCCAGGATGCTCTGAATATTGTGTAATAATACACCCCCAAAGTTAGTGGCTTAAATCAACCACCATCCTGTGGGTCAGGAATTCAGACGACACTAGGGGACAGTCTGTCTCTGGCTGCTGGCTAGAACAGCCATGGTGACTGCAGTCTCCTGTGTGGCGCCCCAGAAAGGATGGCCCCAGCTTTGGTTCTCCACTGTAGTTTCTCCCCACGTGGCCTCTCCAAGTGACCTCTGCACAGGTAGCTCTTCACCTGGTATCTCCACATGGCTTTCTCCAGGGTCCCTGCATGTGGTCCGGGTTGTCACTCCATGTGGTCTTTCCACACGGTCTCCGCAGCACAGTAGCCATACTTCTTACATAGCGGCTGGTTTACCCCAGAGCACAGAAGTGAAAGTTGATAGGCCTTCTTTAGCTTAAGCCCCAATCGGGCACACCACCACTTCTATCGCACCCATCTGTCAGCTTCAGAAGCAAGGGCAGGGAACTAAACAAGGGTGGCACGCCGGGCGCTGGTTCCCTGGGAGCCGCTGAAATAAGTCTGCCGCAGGAGAAGGGCTGGGGGCCCGAGGTGGGAGGAAAGAATCTACATCCCATCCCCTTCGATCTTGAAAGTGTTCGCCATGGATATGCATTACCTTATTTTTTGTTTGAGTTTAGAAAGCCATACATTGCATAGTCCTGCCTCCACGCCTTTGCTCATGCTGTTCCCTCTGCTTCTAACACTCTTCCCTTTCACCTACAGCTGAGAAATGCCTAGAGAAACTGTCCCTCAATGTCTAAGTCAGGTTACTCTCCACTTCCTCTGCTCTCTACTCTGAGTGCCTCTAGAATCTTCCTCCGCCTCTGTGGGAGCCCCTCAAGGTGTCTCTCTCTCTCTCTCTCTCTCTCTCTCTCACACACACACACACACACACACACACACACTCACTATGTATGCAGGACTGAAGACCCAACACACACACACACACACACACACACACACACACACACACACACACAATGTATGCAGGACTGAAGACCCAACCCAAGAAAATAAACACTTGCCTGACCCCACCATCTCCCCACCCAGCTGGGCCCAGAGAGAACATCTATAGTTGCATTGTCTAGAATGGCCACCAGGTGGCAATAGAGTTCAACCTCCCCAACTGCTACCTGAGCTGAGAAAGTACAGGTAGGTCCGGGCCTGAGAGGTCAGAGACTCCACGGTAGGAGGCTTCAAAGTCCAGTCTTGAAGAGAAATTTCCCATCCTAGTTGTCCATTCCTCTCCTAGGTGTAAAGTACGCTATTCTGTTTGTTTTTGTTTTTTTCATTTGCATTTTCCATTACTAATGATTTGGAGCCTTCTTCCGGCACTTGTGGCTTTCCCCTTCTGTAAATTGCTCTTCACATCCGTTGTCCTTTTTCCATTGGGGCTGCTGTCCTTTCTGTTGTTTATTTGCAAGTTACTTGTATATACTAAGCACGGCAATTTTAGACACTGCCATGTCTTCACGCCCTGACATCTAATAATTTTGTCCATGGTATCCTTTGGCCAGAATTCCTTCATTTTGATGTAATCAAAATAATTTAAAAAAAAATTTTTACCTTTTATATGTTGGTGCTTTCTTATTATGGTGAAACAGACCACATAAAATTTACCACTTTCGCCTTTTTTTTTTTTTACAGAGACAGAGAGAGTCAAAGAGAGGGATAGACAGACAGGAACAGAGAGAGATGAGAAGCATCAATCATCATTTTTTCGTTGTGACACCTTAGTTGTTCATAGATTGCTTTCTCATATGTGCCTTGACCGTGGGCCTTCAGCAGACTGAGTAATCCCTTGCTCAAGCCAGTGGCCTTGGGTCCAAGCTGGTGAGCTTTGCTCAAGCCAGATGAGCCTGCGCTCAAGCTGGCAACCTCGGGGTCTTGAACCTGGGTCCTTGGCATCCCAGTCCGACACTCTATCCACTGCGCCACCGCCTGGTCAGGCCCACTTTCGCCATTTTTAAAGGAACCATTTACTGGCATTAAATACATTCACAATGTTGTGCATCCATCTTCCGAACTTTTCTTCATCCCAAATAGAAACTCTGTACCCATTAAACAGTAACTCCCATCGCTCCCTCCCCTGGAAACCTCTAATCTACTTTCTGTCCCTATGAATTTGACTACTCTAGGTACCTTACTTATATAAGTCAATCATACACTATTTGTCTTTCTGTGACTGGTTTATTTCACTCATCATAATGTTTTCAGGGTTCGTTCATGTTGTAGCATATGTCAGAATTGTTCCTTTTCATAGCAGAATAGTATTTCATTATGTGTATATCACCTTTACTAACTTTATAAGTTTGCATTTCATGTTAAGTCTTAATCCATCTAGAGTCCACCTTTGTTTGAGGTAAGAATACAGTATGTGGCCCTGGCCAGTTGGCTCAGCGGTAGAGCGTCAACCTGGCATGTGGGGGACCCGGGTTCGATTCCCGGCCAGGGCACATAGGAGAAGCGCCCATTTGCTTCTCCACCCCTCCCCTTCCTCTCTGTCTCTCTCTTCCCCTCCCACAGCCAAGGCTCCATTGGAGCAAAGATGGCCCGGGCGCTGGGGATGGCTCCTTGGCCTCTGCCCCAGACGCTAGAGTGGCTCTGGTCGCGGCAGAGCGACGCCCCAGAGGGGCAGAGCGTCGCCCCTGGTGGGCGAGCCGGGTGGATCCCGGTCGGGCGCATGCGGGAGTCTGTCTGACTGTCTCTTCCCGTTTCCAGCTTCAGAAAAAAAAAAAAAAGAATACAGTATGCGGTAAGAGTACAGTTTTCTTTAAGCAGGTTTCCCGGCACCATCCTCTGAACCGTCTCTCCTTCCCTGGCTGGGCTGTGGGCAGCCTCTGTTCTGTATTTACTCCTCACATGTGCATGGGCTGCTCCAGCACCAATGCTCTGCCTCACTGCACTCGATCCACAGTTTTTATTACATGGCGTACGCCTTTTAGCTGCTGATCAGGGAGTCTCCTACACTTGGTCTTAGCCAAAAGACCGAGACACGACGGGGAGTCTCCTCTTTCCTCTTCTTTTTTAAGGTTGTGGCTAAGTTCTTTCCATTGCCACATGTCATCAAATCCTCAGAACAGCACTGAATTGATGGGTATGATCCTTATGCCCATCTGACAGGTAAGGAAATCGCGGCCTTGAAGTGGAAGTAACTTGACGAAGTTTACAGAGCTGAGCAGTGACAGAGAGAGAACAAAACAAGGCCTGTTTGACTCCAGGGTTGACTCTCTATCCGCCAGCACCCAGCTGCCTCTCCCCTTCTGCGGGCTGCTGGGTTTTTATCTGTAAGAAAGGGAAGGGCTGAAGAGGCCTGTTGGGCTGGCCACTTGCCAGTTTTCTCTCATATCCTTTCCTCATATCATTCGCCGTTTAACCTGGAAACCACTGAGCATTTAAACAGAGAGATTTTCCAACAGGGAAGTGGTTACAGAGATAGAGGCACCCAGAAGCCAAGAGATTGCAGAGAAGCTCAGAGATTTGAGGCAACAGAAAGCCATTGCCACCTCTAAGATGGAGGGACCAAGGAAGTAACGTCACAGTAGCCTGGGGCCTGTGGTCAGTCAGCAATGCTAGAAGCACAGTGGACTGTCCTGCAGGAGCTGGAGCCATGGAGAAGAGTCAGTCACTGATGGGGATGCAGCCCAAGGAATATGGAGAAAGGGAGAAATACTCTGGTTCCTTCCTTCTGGCCTCCAATCTCCCACGAGGACCTCCTATTGGCCGCTGGGAAGTCAGCTGACCGGGAGCCTGGGAAATGCACTGGCATTTCATGTGCACTCTACATACACAAGACACAGTTCCTTCCGGTGTCTGGTCAAACCTCAGAGAGGCCCTCCCCGAGCATCTGTAACAATGCCCCTCCCCACACAAATCCAGCTCCTGCTTTATTTTCCCTTAGGGTGTCAACAACACCTGAAATTATCTTGTACACTGTTTACTTCTTTATTGTCTTCCTCCCACTAGAGCAGGGTTCTCAAAGTGTGCTCCCTAGAAGATTTCCAGGTGCGCCTTATGGTATTCCAGAGAAATATGTGCCTGTTGGGGACCAAAACACCAACAGGGTTTTTGGAGTTTAGATTTTTGGGGGACAGAGGTGTGGGGAATTGGCTGTAAGCTGACAGTCTGCCCAACCCCCCACCTCACTTGCCTGATTAGGTTGCAAAAGGCTGTTAAGCTGTGGTGCTGGATTGTTTACACTACCCTCCCGTGTTCCCTGGAAAGACTGGAGGCAAGTTTCTTCTATCCTTTGTTTGGTGTAAAGTTAAGATGACATGTATGGTGGGGGTTTTCTGCACTCAACACAATTAAGAGTAAAAAGAGAGGAATTCTTCAATGTATTGATGAGGAAATGAAAGTTTGCCTTTCAAATATATGCCCAAACATTGAAGAAATCGTTAGGACACATCAGACTCATGTTTCTCATAAGCACAAGAATGAAAAAAGTTAACACATTCACGCCAGAACCTGCCGAATTTACTAAATCTTACTAAGAATGTATCTATATATATATAAAGATAACTTTTTTGTCGTTTATTTTATTTTTTAACCCCTCTTTTTTACGAATTCTATAAAGCATAACTCAAAAAATGTAACATAAAAATGTTTTTAATGTCAGAATAACTTAATTTTGTCGTATTTCATTTAATTATCAAAAGCATGCTTGGATTTTATATTTTTTCTTTAATATTTGACTTAATTATTATAACATATTTCTCAGAAATTTGTATATAGTTCACCTACAATTATTTGTAGGATTTTAAATGTGCCCCGACTTCAAAAAGTTTAAGAACCACCTGACCTGTGGTGGCACAGTGGGATAAAGCATCGACCTGGAACACTGAGGTTGCCGGTTCAAAACCTTGGGCTTGCCTGGTCAAGGCACATATGGGAGTTGATGCTTCCTGCTCCTCCCAATTTTCTCTCTCTCTCTCTCCCCTTCTCTCTTTCTCTCTCTCTCTCTAAAAAAAAAAAAGTTTAAGAACCGCTGCACTAGAGTGTCAGTTCCACGAGAGCAGGATCCAGGTCCTAGTGTAACCTTGGCCTTCCTTCCAAGTTTCTCCCTGCTCTGTGGCTTCTCATACTAACTAGCCTCACAGCTACTCAGAACCTCTCTTGTTCTGGAAATTCCCACTGCCTGGCTACTGGGCTGCAGTATCATTTTGTGCCAGCAAGTGTCACCGTAGAAATCCTCATGGCCACAGTTAGCAGTTTAATGCTCCAAAACATGAATGTGACATAGTTTAGTTAAATTACCTCTAAGGATATTTCCAAGTTTTTGCTTTACAAATCAACTGCATCCTTGCACCTGTGTTCGTGGGCTATGAGGTGACAGTTTCTCTGGGAATAGATTCCTAGAAGTAGAATTGTAAAGAGCACTGAACATCATTACACTGCACAGACTCCATGAACTCGCTAAGCCTGGTTACACCTGATCAGTATAGGGCCTAGAGAGGGTGCATGTGTTATCTAGGGAAGCACAGCAAGCTAGGAGCAGGGCCAGGTTTGGAACTGGCTACCTCCAGCCATGAATTTTTCTACTGTACCTGGATTATACTTCCACCTTTGGTTTGAGTTCAGTCTTTGTTCTTTGTGCATTAAAAAGAAATTTTTTTTTTTTTTTTACCAAGCGAGAGAGGGAGACAGAGAAGGAGAGACAGGAAGGGAGAGAGTTGTATCACTTTTAGTTTTTCATTGATGCTTCTCATTTGCCTTGACCGGGGGACTCCACCCGAGCCAGTGACCCCTTACTCAAGCCAGCAACCTTGGGCTTCAAACCAGCGACCTTTGTGCTCAAGCCAGCAGCCATGGGATCATTTCAGTGATCCTACACTCAAGCTGGCGACCTCAGACTTTCAAAACTGGGACCTCAGTGTCATAGGTTGACACTCTATTCACTGTGCCACCACTGGTTAGGCTGTGCATTTTTATATGTATGTGGGCCTTTCTATTCTGTCAGTTACCCATTCAGTCATTTAATAAATGCATTGGTGAGATAACAGGCTCAATGCTGTAAGAAAGACTCAAATAACAAGTGTCTCCTAGACAAAAAAAAAATAATTGATTGTCCTCTCTCACATCATCTGAATAAAAGCAGTCTGAGTTTAGAACAGGGGTCGGGTCTACGGCCATACCACCCTGAACGCGCCCGATCTCGTCTGATCTCGGAAGCTAAGCAGGGTCGGGCCTGCTTAGTACTTGGATGGGAGAACAGGGGTCGGGAACCTATGGCTCACGAGCCAGATGTGGCTCTTTTGATGGCTGCATCTGGCTTGCAGACAAATCTTTAATTAAAAAAAATAATAACATTAAAAATATAAAACATTCTCATGTATTACAATCCATTCATTTCCTAACGCTCATGTTTGTGATTGCAGGTGGCTGGAGCCAATCACAGCTGTCCTCCAGGCATGGGTCGTTGTATGGCTCTCACAGAATTACATTTTAAAATATGTGGTGTTCATGGCTCTCTCAGCCAAAAAGGTTCCCGACCCCTGGTTTAGATGATGGTTTTACAGTGTCAGGGACCCAGACTCTTTCTATCTTGCAGCTCTTCAATCTTTACCCAGCAGTTTCCATTTATGGGCCAAAGTGGCTGCTCCAGCACTGCCATCCTATCTACATTCCTGCTGGTGGGAAGTTGAGAAAAGGAAGTAGAAAAGGAAGTAGAATTCAGCCTCTTTAAGATCACAAACCAGAGTTTTTTCTGCCACTTCCATTCTCATTCTATGGACCAGAATTAGTTATATGTCCTATGACCTATACGATTGCAAGAGAGGCTGGGAACAGTAGTCATTAGCTAACATAGCTACCATGTTCTTCTCAAACTCGGGTTCTCTTCTCAGTGAATATCTATTGTCCATTCTCTGCACATGTACGTTTTCTAAACACCCACCATGTGTGGGAGAGGGTGCAGCAGACTGGAAACAGAGTGAACTTTAGAATCTCCCTGAGCCTCAGTTTGCTCATTTATGAAATGGAGACCAGAGTAAGTGTGCTCATCTGATGTGTGAGTTGTGAGAGTTACAATGTAGACTCAGCATTGAGCCTAGAGTACAGTTGGCACTAAAGAAATGGCAGCTGCTTTTAAAGTGAGCCAGACCCTGAGCCAGAGGTGACTCAGCAGAGGCCCTGCCCTGGATTCCTATGGAGAGACATTCCAGGGCAGCCTCCTGTCGATAAAAGCCGGCAGACATGTCAGCACGTAACCTCAATGCGTCAGTCATGCATGAGTCAGAAGCAGTTATGACCGTAAGTCATCGAGTAGCATCTGGGCCCAAGATAACTGGCGTACTTCCAACCCCACCTCCTCAGCCCCATTTCACAGAAGAGCAAACGGAGCCAAGGGAAGAGCCAGGAGCACACGTGACTACAGGGTTTTATTTTACATCTCCTCCTAATGGGGCATGTGGGTTGGTTGCAGTTTGAAATGATCTTAAACACACTTGGCTGGGCTTCCCTCTGCCTATAGGAGCAGAGTTTTCTAGGGTAGATGGGGAGAAATAGAATTGTAGGATTGAATTATCAATCCACAGGATGCTCCAATTGCAACTGAGGGAGGTGTCTCTACCCAATTCACTTATAGATCAGTTTCTGAACCTCAGCACTACTGACAGTCTGGGCTGGAAAATTCTCTGTGGTGGGGTCTCTCTCGTCCATGGTAGGATGTTTAGCAGCATTCTGGCCTCTACCCACAGATGCCAGTAGCATATCCCTACCCTCAGTGTGCCAACCACAAGTCTCCGGAAACTGCCGAATGTCTCCTGGGGTCCCAAATCATCCCCAATTGAGAAACGTTACTACTCACAGACCCCGTGAGTAGCATTTCTAAGCACAGATTCTTTGAGTAGACCTGTAAATATTAGTGATATTCTCCTCTTTGGGAGGGCGCACATATTCTGTCCTTGGGAGAAGGTACAGTGACCTTGGTAGTCACTAGTTTAAGGATAAAGATTTCGTGTCATTGTTGAAACAATTAGTGGGATTTAAATATGCACAATAGAAAGTGTAACACTGCATCAAGATTAAGTTCCCTGATTTTGAAAACTATCCAGTGGTGATGTACGAGAATGTCCTCGTTCTTGGGAGGTGCACAGTGACATTCTAGAGGTAAAAGGACATCGTACCTGTGACTGACTCTTAAATGACTCAGAAAAATTAAACAGAGAAAGAATGACAAGTCAAGTGTAGCAAAATGCTGACAATTAGGGGAGCTGTGTGAAGGAGATATGGAAGTTTATTCTTGTTGCGACTTTTCTGTAAATTTGAAATTATTTTATAAATTATTTCAAAAGGTTTTCTTTTTTTTTTTTTTTTTTACAGAAACAGAGAGAGAGTCAGAGAGAGGGATAGACAGGGATAGAGAGACAGGAACGGAGAGATGAAAAGCATCAATCATCAGTTTTTCGTTGCACATTGCAACACCTTAGTTGTTCATTGATTGCTTTCTCATACGTGCCTTGACCGCAGGCCTTCAGCAGACCGAGTAACCCCTTGCTCGAGCCAGCGACCTTGGGTCCAAGCTGGTGAGCTTTTGCTCAAACCAGATGAGCCTGCGCTCAAGCTGGCGACCTTGAGGTCTCGAACCTGGGTCTTCTGCATCCCAGTCCAACGCTCTATCCACTGTGCCACCACTCGGTCAGGCTATTTCAAAAGGTTTTTAAATATCACCTATGTTTTGCTCTAGTTTTTATTTATCTTTTTTGGTTTTGTTTTTTGGGGATTTTTCCAAAGTGATAAGCTGGGGGGGGGGCGCAGACAGACAGACTCCCACGTGCGCCCAACCGGGATCCACCCGGCATGCCCACCAGGGGGCAATGCTTGGCCTATCTGGAGCATAGCTCCACTGCAGTTGGAGCCATTCCAGCCTGGAGCCATCCTCAGTGCCTGGGCCAACTTTGCTCCAGTGGAGCCTTGGCTGTGGGAGGGCAAGAGAGAAAGAGAGAGAGAGAGACAGACAGAGAGAGAGAGAAGGGGAGGGGGAGGGGGAAGGATGGAGAAGCAGATGAGCGCTTCTCCTCTGTGCCCTGGCTGGGAATCTAACCTAGGACTTCCACATGCTGGGCCAACGCTCTACCACTGAGCCAATTGGCCAGGGCTTGCTCTAGTTTTTCAACCATGGTCTTGCTCTGTTATTCCCATTTGCTCCCATCGAAAAGAAAAGTCATTTAATGATTGTGTCCAGGAACCAAGCTCCATTCAGGCCGTGGTCCCAAGAGTTTCTCAGCAAAGGGTTCTCAGGATAAGTGTGGCAGGCAGGAAGACCTTTTGTGTTTATCTGGGTTTGTAAAATCCCTAGAAAGGAATTTCACCGAGTGTTAACAGTGGTTAGCAATTTTCTTCAAATGTCCACCATCCCCCAACATGCCTTAGGGAAGTGACCTCAACCCCACATCCTTGTGAGGCCCTGATGGGTCTAAGAGTAATCTGATCCCCCTGCTACTGATTGGTCCAGGAATGGGCATGTGATGCAAAAGTCCCAATAAAGAACAAGAGGGCTCCAGGTTGGTCTTTGACTTGCTTTGATCAATAAAATAAGAGGAAGTGACTTCATAAGACTTTTGAGGCCAGCAAGCTTGGATGCTACCCTGAGAATGCCATGTTAAGAAGCCAGCCTTCTGGGACATGAGAGGGAGCAAGCAGAATTGAGACGCCCCAGACAATCGCCAGCACCCACTACGGGAAGTATGAGTAAGGCCCTCTTGGACCTTCAAGCATAGCTGGATGCTGAATGAAGCTGCATGAATGAGTCCAGGTAAAACCAGAAGAGAAACCACCAGCCAGTGTACAGAGTCGTGAGAAGTAATAAGCCAGTGCTGTTTTAGGCAACTGTTTTGAGGAGGGATATGAAGATTCACTGAGGTTATAACACGACCTGCACACAAAGTGCTCAATAAATGGTCATCGTTGTTGACCATGCATTTCTGCTCTCGTCCCCTGCGCTGCTCACTCCTCAGTTCTTCCCCACCTAATGAAGCACTCCCTATCACTCTCCGGCCACCTCTGCACCTGGCTTCATTTTTCCACATCGTTTGTCCCCACCGGACATTAGATTATCTTTCTGCTTCTTTATTATCTGTCCCTCTTGCATCTGTGAGGGCAGGGACCTCATCTGTTTTGATCACTGCTGCACTGCCAGCATTTTATACAGCTTCCGGCCCACAGCAGGTCTCGGTAAAGATTTGGGGAGTGAGTGAATGGGGTAATCCAGTCACCACGACGCAAGTCATGGAAGGTCCCACCCCTCAACACTGTCACAGCTTGGGGTGTCCATTGCAGGCAGCCTTTGCATCCTGAGGCTCAGAACCAGAAGGAGCTGGAGAACAGAAACATGAAGGAGAAGGGCCAGCCACGTGGCTCTCTGGGGAGAGCATGAACCATGAAGCAGGTACCATGAGTACAAAGACTCCTCACTCCCCTGACAGCAGAAGATATCAGGAGAGGAAACTGGAGAGTCGGCAGGGCCTTGAATGTCAGGTAAAGGTGTGGATCTCATCCCACCATCTTCCCAGTCAAGTGTAACAGCCAGGGGAGGTAACAAACATCTCTGCAGCGCCTCCTGCCTGCCAACCACCCTACCGCTCCCTGTGCTCACTGTGCACCTGGCAATAAGCCTGTCAAGCAGAAGGAAAACAGACCTACATAGGCTCAGAAACACAGCTGTGAGTGAGGCTCCAGGTTGAAAGGCTGGGCTCCTCCTACTGCCATCCCTTTCCCTCCTGGTAAATCCTGGCTGCTCCACCGTCAAAACACATCCAGAATCAACCACATCTCCCACTGCCAGAGTCACCTGGTCTGACCCTCCGTTCCCTCCTACCTGGATTCCTGCAATCGTCTCCTCCCTGGTCTCCTGCCTCAGCACACGTTCTCTGAGTCCATTCCACTCACACAGCCAGAGGAATCCTATTAAATTGCAAAGACAAGGTCACTGTACAGCTCTGTGCCAGAACTGCCCTATAGAACTTTCTGCAATGGTGGAAATGTTCTCTATCTGCATTGTCCAACTCATTATCCACCAGCCATATGTGTCTAATGAGCACTTGAAATATGCTTAATATAACAGAAAGACTGAATTTTTTATCTTACTTTAGTAGCTACACTCTGCAGATAAGGCTGTGGGACTCTTGAAGACAGCTGGTGGGAGTACAAATTAGCATATGATTCCAATGGCCATGTCTACTTACCTACCTACGGATAGGTTCGTCTATGCCTACCAAAATAACAAAGGCACCTGATCAGGCGGTGGCATAGTGAATAGAGCATTGGCCTGGGACACTGAGGACCCAAGTTCAAAACCCTGAGATCGCTAGCTTGAATGTAGGTTCACCAGCTTGAGCGTGGGATCATAGACATGACCCCATGGTCATTGGCTTGAGCCCAAAGGTCACTGGCTTGAGTAAGGGGTCACTGGCATGGCTGGAGCCCCCCAATCAAGGCACATATGAGAAAGCAATCAATGAACAACTAAGGTGCTACAACCAGGAATTCATGCTTCTCATTTCTCTCCCTATCTGTCTGTCCCTGTCTGTCCCTCTCTCTCTCGCTCGCTAGAAAAATAACAAAGGCATTTAACATCTGTCACAGAAATCCCACTTCAAGAGTGTGTCCCATTGATCTGCCTTCACATGCCAAATGACATGAAAAGGTTTATAACATCCAATCACAAGAAACAACAAGTGTCAGTCCATTAATAGGCAACTCGTACACAC
Organism: Saccopteryx leptura; assembly: GCF_036850995.1. Lineage (NCBI taxonomy): Eukaryota > Metazoa > Chordata > Mammalia > Chiroptera > Emballonuridae > Saccopteryx > Saccopteryx leptura. Next base: position 201,640,714 of record NC_089507.1, read on the forward strand.
ACAGTAGCATACAATGAAGTTGTAAAAAAGAATGAGGAAATATGACACCTAAAGCACAAAGAAAAAAATTCTGAGATAAGACAAGGTCCGGTGCGTTCGGGGTAGTATGGCTGTATACAACAAAGAAAAAAATTAATCGGACTTCATCAAAAGTAAAAACGTTCTGAGTTATCAAAGGACACTATCAAAACAGTGGGGGAGGGGCAAAGACAACCCAACAGAATGAGAGTAGATATTTGCAGATCTTGAATCTTATAAGGGTTTAGTGTCCAAAATATATAAAGAACTCTTACAATTCAACAATAAAGACAACTCAGTTGTTAAATAGTCAAAAGATTTCTCCAAAAATATGTGCAACTAGCCAACTAGCACATAAAAGAAAATATGCTCAAGATCATTAATCATTAGAAAAATGTGAATTAAAACCACAATGAGAGCCTGACCAGGCGGTGGCGCAGTGGACAGAGCGTCGGACTGGGATGCAGAGGACCCGGGTTCGAGACCCCGAGATCGCCAGCTTGAGCACGGGCTCATCTGGTTTGAGGAAAAAGCCCACCAGCTTGAACCCAAGGTCGCTGGCTCCAGCAAGGGGTTACTCGGTCTGCTGAAGGCCCGCGGTCAAGGCACGTATGAGAGAGCAATCAATGAACAACTAAGGTGTTGCAATGCGCAATGAAAAAAAAACTGATTGATGCTTCTCATCTCTCTCCGTTCCTGTCTGTCTGTCCCTGTCTCTGACTCTCTCTCTGTCTCTGTAAAAAAAAAAAAACAAAAAAAAAACCCACAATGAGAGAATTGGTTCACATTCATTAGTGTGCTATAATCAAAAACGTGGAAAATAACAAATGTTGGTGAGGATGTGAAGCACTTGGAACACTCATGCATTGCTGATAGGGATGTAAAATGGTGCAGCTGCCATGGAAACCAGTTTGGCAGTTCCTCAAAAAACTAAACATAATTACCATATAATCCAGCAATTCTACTCCTAAGTATATTTGGAGTAGATAAATTAAAATGGATGTCTACACACACACACACAAAAAAAAATTGTACATGAATGTTCACAGCAGCAGTATTTATAGCAGCCAAAACGTGGAAACAACTCAAAATGTCTATCAACTGAGTATAAACAAAATGTGGTCTCTCTATACAATAGAATATTATTCAGCCACAAAAAAGGAATGAAGTATTACAACATAAACCTTGAAAACATTACATTAAGTGAAAGAAGACCAAAAATGATTCCATTATATGAAATAATATATATATCATTTTTATTCTCAATAAATGTCCTACATATATATTAAAAAGAAAATCATTTTTCAAATGTAAATCTGGTCATGTAATTCCTATATTCAAAACCCTAGAGGCCCTGGCCAGTTGGCTCAGTGGTAGAGCGTCGGCCTGGCGTGCAGAAGTCCTGGGTTCGATTCCCGGCCAGGGCACACAGGAGAAGTGCCCATCTCCACCCCTCCCCCTCTCCTTCCTCTGTCTCTCTCTTCCCCTCTCGCAGCCGAGGCTCCATTGGAGCAAAGATGGCCCAGGTGCTGGGGATGGCTCCTTGGCCTCTGCCCCAGGCGCTAGAGTGGCTCTGGTCACAACAGAGCGACGCCCAGGAGGGGCAGAGCATCGCCCCCTGGTGGGCAGAGCGTCGCCCCCTGGTGGGCATGCCGGGTGGATCCCGGTTGGGTGCATGCGGGAGTCTGTCTGACTGTCTCTCCCCGTTTCCAGCTTCAGAAAAATACCAAAAAAAAAAAAAAAACCCTAGAGGGAAGAAAGTTCCCAGCTCACTTGAAGTAAAAAAAAAAGGCATTATTCTAGTGCCTTTCAAGGCCCTACTCCATCTGTCCCTCTCCCTTCCTTTCTGACATTACCTCCTCCCACCTGTCCCTCTCTTACCTAACTCCTCTCTCACTGGCCTCCTGGTTTGGACATCACAAGCATGTTCCTGCCTCAGGAACTTTGTCCTTGTTCCCTTTGGTTAGAACAATTTATCCCAAGGTATGTGCACAACTGGCTCCCTCACCTCTATTAGGTCTTGGCTCAAATGTCACTTTCTTTTTTTTATTTTTTTTCCCTTTTTTAATTTTTTTTATTATTATTTTTTCCTTTACAGAGACAGAGAGGAGGGATAGACAGGGACAGACAGGAACGGAGAAATGAGAAGCATCAATCATTAGTTTTTCGTTGCGCATTGCAACACCTTAGTTGTTCATTGATTGCTTTCTCATATGTGCCTTGACCGCGGGCCTTCAGCAGACCGAGTAACCCCTTGCTCAAGCCAGCGACCTTGGGCTCAAGCTGGTGAGCTTTTGCTCAAACCAGAGGAGCCCGTGCTCAAGCTGGTGACCTCGGGGTCTCAAACCTGGGTCTTCTGCAGCCCAGTCCGACACTCTATCCACTGCGCCACCGCCTGGTCAGGCAAATGTCACTTTCTTTTTTTTTTCTTTTTTTTTTTTTTTCTTTTTTCTGAAGCTGGAAACAGGGAGAGACAGTCAGACAGACTCCCGCATGCGCCCGACCGGGATCCACCCGGCACGCCCACCAGGGGCGACGCTCTGCCCACCAGGGGGCGATGCTCTGCCCATCCTGGGCGTCGCCATGTTGCGACCAGAGCCACTCTAGTGCCTGAGGCAGAGGCCACAGAGCCATCCCCAGCGCCCGGGCCATCTTTGCTCCAATGGAGCCTTGGCTGCGGGAGGGGAAGAGAGAGAGACAGATAGGAAAGCGCGGCAGAGGGATGGAGAAGCAAATGGGCGCTTCTCCTGTGTGCCCTGGCCGGGTATCGAACCCGGGTCCTCCGCACGCTAGGCCGACGCTCTACCGCTGAGCCAACCGGCCAGGGCCCAAATGTCACTTTCTTAAACAGGCCTTCCCTGACTTTCATCCCCACCTCCCAGGAAACTCTGTCATGTCCCCTGCTATGTCCCTAGAATAGTTCCCGAACCAGGTTGGTGCTTAATATGCATGTGTTGAATGAATGATCTCGGGCTGTTAGTCCATCACCCATGGCGCTGGCCACTAGGAAGGCTCCAGACACCAGATACCAATGTAGACAGCCATCCCAGACTGCTCGGAGGTGCGGGACACGTGCAGAAAACTTTGGAGGGTATTTCTCTGAAATCTGAGATCCAGCCCCCACCAAGGCAAGCAGCCCTTATGTTCCTGGGTTGAAAATCCAAATGTGTCAATAAATGACAGCGAGGCTAGCCAGTTTTTCCAGAATTCATCAGGACTTGGGCTGAAACCTGTCCCTGCCATCAAAATGAACTTTTCTTCCCTGATAGAGGTAGAGAAGGAAGCCGGGAGGGAGTACGGGCCTGGCTGGGGACTGGGGCTGCCCACAGCAGCAACACTGGGAAAACAGCCCTAAGGTGACTGCGGTGACTAGCAGCTGAGGAACCCAGGGCTGCTACCGTCAGAGAATCACGGCAGAATAAAGCCTCCAAAAGACAGGGGTCTTACCTAACCCTTCCCTGCTCCCCTCGGGCCCCTCTTGGGTCCTTTCATGGCCACTAGGGTGGCTCCCATTGGATGACACTTGATGGAATGTAGGTAAACAATTATGTGCTTTGTAGTCAGCTAGACCAGGGTAAAACCTGCCCCTGTCATTCACCTGCCCGGTAGTAAAAGCATGTGAGTGGGCCCTAACTCATTCAGCAGGCATTCACTGAGCCTGCCCTGTGCCCGCCGTGTGCCTTACTGTGATCAAGAGGGCGGGTGATCACAAAGCTGTGAACAAAGCAAGTCCTGGCCCTCAGGAGCTTGTTTTCTGGTGTGTGTGTGTGGGGGGGGGGGGGGGTGTGAACTGCAAGTTCAGTGCCCAGGACAAGCGCTGTGAAGACAAACCTGGGTGATGTCACAGTGACTGAGGAGGAGGCAACTTTGAGCGGGGCGGTCAGGAGGGGCCTCTGAAGAGACAACATCATTGGGTATTACGAGTAAACGAAATGCTGCCGGCTAGCTCCTGGGCCGGCGTCTAAGATACTAAACGCTCACCAAATCTTACAGTGACCCCTAGTGCCACTGCCATCAGTTTCGTGTCCTCTCCCTCAGGAAAACGGGAGCTCCTGGGAGTCAGGCGTTTCTCCTCCCGGGCGCACAGCACCAGCTGGCCCACAGCAGGTGCACGCACGGTCCTCGGAACCTCTGCACGCGGGAGGGCTCGATAAGCTGGCCCAGTGTAAACAGGCCCAACTGGGGAGCAGGTCCAAGCGTCCACCAAGCGCTGGCTCCCGGCCCGGCGCCCTCGCGTTCCCTGCACACAGTAGGCGCTTGACAGGGCGCGCTGAAGAAATGCCCACTTCTGGGTACTGCGGCGCACGACTTCGGCCCATTGCACAGGACAGTAAAGCTGGACGGACGTGGGAGGCGCCGCGGCCCGCGTTTCCGTGAGACCAGACCCAGACACAGGTCAGGGCGGAGCCAGGCGGGCAGGCACGCGCGGCCGCCCAGCGCTTCCGCGCCCAGCTGCGCCCAGCTGCGGCCCGACCCCCGGCGCACCCCGGTTGGCTGCGGCTCGGAGGCTGGTGATTGGCCGGCGCAGTCCCGTCGCGGGTTCTGATTGGCTGTGACGCGCGGCCAGGCGAGGCCCCCGCCGGCGCCCCGGCTACCCCCAGCGCTGGGCGGTCATTGGGCGGCGTGATATCGCCGCGATTCCGCGGCCGTGCCGCCGCAGCCCTGCTGCCAGCAGAGCGCACCGGGCGGGCCGGTCTAGTGGCCATGGCGGGCGCCGAGGACGGGACGGGCCAGCAGCCGGAGCTCGACGAGGACGAAGCAGCGTATTGCCGGCGCTGGGGCGCGCAGCACGCCGGGGCCCGCGAGCTCGCCGCGCTCTACTCGCCAGGTAGGACCATCGGGGCCCCTCTAGGCCTGCAGTCACCAGCTTGGGCTGCAGACAGCGAACCTGGGTCTCCAGATCGGAACCCCAGCCTCAGGCCCCGCTGCAGAACTTCAGCATCGGCTTCTGTTTGCAAATAGTGCCCTCAAGTTTAGGGATGCAAATAGTGCCATCCCAGAGCTACTTCCAAGCCCAATCCGGAACCCCAGCCTTTAGGCTTTTTGGACGCAGACTTCCTATAGCAAGGAACTGCAATATCAGCTCCCGGGACTACAAACAGAGCTCCCATCGCGTCCCTAGATCCGAATCCTAGCCCCGGGGCACATACGGCTGCAAAGAGCGCCCTGGACTTAGGGACCCCACCCCCACCCCAGAACCCAGTACAAGTCAGAGGCAGCTTCTCAGCTATATACATTGCCCCCAGCCTCCTGAAAGTCACACCCCATCCCAGTTTCCCCAGATCCGAAATTCATACCCTGGAACCCCATCTGTGCCCTTGCTAGGGCCCTGGGCTGGAAACGGTGACCTTAGCCCCCAAATCGGAGCACATCAGCCCCCTGCTCAGGGAACCCCAATTTAGGGGCCCCCAGCTACCAAGAGCCCCGGACGCCCTTCCCCCAAAGCCCCATCCTAGTCATAGTTCCAGTGGCTGAAACTACAGACCACCATTCCCTCTCTCCCCTCCACCACCCTCTACCACTCCATGCCATGAGCACTCTCAGGTATTCCGGAATTGCCCGCAGGGGAGAGCGTTGCACATCCTCTAGTTTAAGTCCCTCCCACACACAAGCCACAACTCCATCCCTTGCCCTTCCCGAGTGGATATATTGCCCCCTCCATTCTTGGATGTGGAGTCCCCATATTCCCCACACCAGACCACGACTTGTTCCCATTCTGCCCTCGGGCTTCTTACCGCTGTGCCTACCATTTATGTATGCTCCAGCAAGCTCGAGCCCCCACCTCCTTATCTGACTTCCTCCTGAGCCCCAGGAATCTCACTGCCTGGCCCCAAGAAGGCCAAGTGTGCCCAGGTGTTAAGGAAGTGCCTTTGAGGACTCCAGAGTCAGGTGACTGGGATCTGGTCATCACACCAAGCTTTGTTTGCCAAACATTCTGACACCTTAATGCTTGCCACTGTGCCCAGCCCTAGCCTGGTGAGGACATGGATCCACTGCCACCTTTGGCTTGTATGGCCTCGGTTTGTGTATCACCTCTGCCATAACTGGGGCTGCATGACATTGGACCATTTGCTTTCTCATTGAGGATCACCAAAGATCTTTCTGGACTTGCAATTCCATGTTCTGAATGTGATTTTCTTCTGACCTGACTTAGGCACCTGGCCCATGCTGTCTATCATGGTTTCTTCAGTCTTTTCCCAAAACACTCAGCCTGTGACACTCCTCCCCTCCTAGGGCAGGCTGGGCTTGGCCTCCCGACTGCTACCTAGTTGTATGACCTGGGTCAAGCCACTTTCCCTCTCTTAAGCCTGTTTCCTCCCCTTTAAAATGGGTACAACGTAAAGTTTATTTGTTCCTTAGTGATGTTAGGAAGAGAAAATGAGGTCATCTACTTTGGCATATTGCCTGGCATATAGTAGGTGCTCCCTGCTGTTAACCCAGTACTCTGACCTTTCCTGTGAATCTTGGAAAGCTCCCTCACTTCTCTGGTCCTCAGACTGGCCACCTGGACATCGAGGGTAAGGATTCAAAGGTCTTCTCCTTTGGTGTCCAGCCCTGCCCACTCAAGTAAACCCTACGTACTTTAAAGCAAATCATAAGTGGGCATTCTGAGCCCCCCCCCCAGGACATAATCTTCCCATCCCACCCTGATGGCATCTTTGTCTGGTTCTGGTCTCCTCGGGTGCCTTTCACTCTGAAGAATAGCCGTGCAGGGATCAGAGGCTGCAGAGCTCCTGTACCCCAACCTGTAGTCAAGGCCTAACTCCTGACATGGAGTTTGAGGAGCTGGGGTGTGTGGAATGGAGGGAGAGAAACTGGCCAGACTGGTTTCTCCAAATTCATAGGGTTTCCCCTTTCCCCTTCCCTGTGTAACCTTGAGGAAATACCTTGACCTCTCTGAACCTGACCTATAAAATGAGGAACCAGGCTCACTACATATTAAGCAGCGTTGTCCTGGTCCCTGTTCTAGACTGTGGGGGCAAAGTGGTGAACAAGACAGGAAGAATGGGGTTAGTATTTCAGTAAGCCCAGTGTAGAAGGGAAATATCTTGCTTGCCCAATGGTAACAAGTGCTGTGGAACAAATATATAACCAGAAAATGGGGAAGTTGGGGACAGTTACATTTTAGAGGAGGCAGTTAAGCTTCACTGAGCAGGTGACATTTGAACACAGACCTGAAGGGAGGGAATCATGAACGTATTTGAGGAAGATTTAGTCCGGACC